>NC_066584.1:498254825-498588992 GCF_024323335.1 Lathyrus oleraceus
CTTGGCATCCGGTTCCTGTGACCTGTAACCAAAAAATACACGTATGCCCCGGGGAATTACTTGGTTTGAATTCACCGTCCGAGATTAAGCATATTCAAAGCAATTTTGACTGTTTTCCTGCGCAAGTCATCTGCAAAAGCCACCATTACATTCAGATGCAATATGTTTCCTCAAGAATTCAGACATCTTTTGCAAACAAACTGATAAATGAAAAGTAAAGAGGCTTTTTAACTGAATTATTCGACTTTTGTTGGTTGAAAAATTTGTGCCAGGAATAGGCGAGTACATCAGGAAGCTGATCCCTGGAAAGAGGCAATCACTATAAATTGAACAAGTGAAACTATCCTAATGGCAATGTGGAAACGGGGTCCCACCGAGTTTCGACTCTGCTATGGCTCGTATGTCTTCAAGACGCTCTACTCATCTTGCTTTCTGAAGTGGATGATTAGTCGATCTTTTACCTTCGAAGATTGCCGGATTGAATGAAACGGTGATATAACACGGTGTAACACCTCAAAATTTGCCCTCCTCTCTTGGGACTAGCTTTGCATATTGCATTTCATTTTTTAGGGTTTTAGTCATTGCATATTGCATATCATGTGGCAACATTAAGAAAGTCATCCTCCTAGGTCTTGTTCAGAAGATGAAGAGGTTAAAAGATTCAAGCCTGAGGGTCTCATGAATTGATCACTAGCCATCTGAGGGTGTGTGCCTCAAATTAGGGTTTCTTGGTTCCTCAAGGAGGTTGAGCTTGATCTTGGTAGCAATGGTACATCATCATCGTCATGGTCTTTTCATCATCAAGAGATTCATTGTGCTTGATCAGATTCCTTGAGATTAGGGTTTTGACCTCTGGTCAACCCTAATCATCTGTATTGTGCCAATCAGGGCTTGGCAAGGAGATGAGGTCTTCATTGAGATGAGAGATCATCACATGGTTTTAATGATCTTGTGGAAGCTAGGGGTTCATGTTTGAGCCATTTCATCAGGAGTTTGAGGCTCAAGTTCATCAGTGCATAGTCAATTCATCTATCAGTCAACAAAAGTCAACCACAGGTCAACTGATGGATTTGGAGGTGGGAGAGGGTTAGAGACACTTCATTCATGTCCAAAAAAGTTTCATTTGACATTTCAAACATCAACATTGAAGAAAATAAAGTCAGATGAAAACTTTCCAAAAATAGAAAGTGACTTGTAATTCAAAATTGCCAAAAATGGAAAGGTTTTCTCCTCAAAATTACATGTCCAAAAATGATTCAAATGAAATTTTGTCCAACATGAAAGTTGTAGATCTTTCTCTCACCTTCCCAAAAGGTCCAAGAACATGCATTTCTCATGTGTGGTTGAGAAATTATGGATCAATCATTGTCAATGGATTTTGAACTTCAAACTTGGATAACTTTCACACCACAAGGCCAAATGGAGTGGGGTTTTTTGCTACAATCTTGTTTTAACATGCTCTATCCAAATCATGCATTACCATTCATCAAATCTCATCACAAAAAAATTGGATTTTCCACTTGAATTGAATTTGAAATTTGGAGGGAAAAAGTCCAATTCAAAAATATGCATTTTCCACACTTCCAATCACTTGCACTTGGTCTTAAACAACATTTGGAGTGTGTTTAGCTCAAATTTCGTGCACTGTAGCAACAGGTTTCATGCATGCAAGGTGGCTTGACCAATTTAGCATAAACACTCATTTCACTAATCATGTGCATTTTGGCTAATTGTGATTAGCAACATGTTTAACAAGACATATAAAAGGAAAATCATAACTGTTTTCTTGCTAAGCATAACAGAATTCTGAATTTGAGATCTAGATCCAAAAACTCTTCAATTTCTCTCTCACTTTTTTCTTCAAAAATCTTCACAAACATTGCCAAGATCTTGATCAATCCATTATCAAGAGGCATAATTGAGTTGAATTGAAGCAAGATTCGAAGGATTTGGTGCTGAATTTGGAACTGTTGGAGCATGTGTTCATCCATGGCAATTTGATTTTCCAGCTAGATCGTGCACAATCAATGCTCAGGCCTTCATCCAAATCATCATAGGAGAGCTAGAGATCATCTGTTTCACCTTGCCAAGGCCTAATTCGCACGATTCCACTACTATTGCATCTTGAAGGTCAGTTTTCGACTTTAACAATTCATGAAATTAATGGATGCATGTGGTAGATCTTTGGATGTAGGTTAATCTGCAATTTGTTCCGTTAATTTTCATGCTGAAATGAGAAAGTTACATTGATTAGAAGTTTCATGTGTGGATATGTTTTGCTTCGAATCTATGAATCTAGGATGAATTGGATTAAATGGATTTGAGATTGTTGTTGTACGTTGGAAGAGGATTTCAATGATATAAGGTTTGTTAATTTTGGTGATGAAATGTTCTTGAGCCATGAATTTGTGAAGAACACGTATAAACCCTAGGATTTTTTTCCAGAAACCTGTTTTGATCCTATAGCGCGTTGCCTGCATGTTTTTTGGTGTTATTCGCTCATGTAGTGGACCACGTGTCCTGGTCCCTAACTGTAGCGCGCTCATTTTCAAATACATACTCCCTTCGAATCCGGCCGGTGGACATTCCAAATGTTGCCTTTGCATTTTTTCACCTTATGCCTTCATGGTCATACCAAGCTTCATCATGTTTTTTTGTTTTTTTCTTTCATTCAAAAATTCATATCTCCATGATTATTAATCCAATTGAGCTGTGGTTTTTTTCATTGTGTTCATCATGATCTCTAGAATTTAATGGATATTTTTCCAGAAATTGTGCACTGTTGGATTTTTATTTTGCTTAGGGATTGTGTATGTGTATGTTTTCATGACCTACTTTGCCATATCCTTCATGAAATGATGATGCTTAGTCCAATGGAGCTGAAAATTTACATGTGTAAACTAGAGATCCTAATTGACATTTTGGCATTGAGTTTGTGATTTTATCGTTTCTGGTTTGTGAGATATGATTTGATCAAAATAGGTGTGACAATGTGTATCACACCATTTCTTGTCCAATTTGTCGAATTTCTTTACCATGCCTATTGAATGCCAAATAATCTGATTTTTTGCATGTTGTTTCTTCTGGATGTTAAGTTTGAGTGTGAATGTTTGTGGATTTTTTGAGTGCATTTCCAATTTGTTTGAGAATTTCTTTTATGTTTGACCATTTGTGGACTTTTTGTGAGTCATGATCTTATATGATTTGTGAAATTCTTGATGTTTATCACATGGACTTGAAATTTTGTGGAGTGATTCTAGACACATTGAAGGTTACCATGGCTTTGGTTTGATTCATTTATCATGTGTAGATTCTGTTTTAGGCTTGTGTGAAGTTGATGCATGAATTTGTGCTTCCTTTGAGCTTGTTTTGCCTTGCCTTGACTTAGGGAATTTATTTGACATGCTTCCACTTGTCCAATTGACTTGAATTTTGGTATGATGATCATGTTACCAATTCTGTTTAGCCATGATTTTTCTTGAGATTTATTGAATTGTTTTGGAGTTGAAATGGATTGAGTCATTCTGTTTGGTCCAATGAGCTTTGAACTTGCATGCTTTGCACTATTTGTTGTGTGAAATGAAATTGGTGTATGATATGAATGTGAGACCACTTGGACATTGTTCTAACTTGACTGAACTTGATTTGTGCCAATTTTCATGTTCTGTTTTGAATTATTTCTCCCTCTTTGACCCTAGGCCTTGTCCTAGGGGTTTGCTTCTTATGTTTGAGTTGTGTTTTCAGGACAAAAAGCATATGGCATTGAGGAGTTGATTCACATGGCTTGAGTTGCTTATTTGGTTGATGTTGATTAACATTAAGTTTGTTTTGTAGGTGGCTTCTAAGTCATTTGTGTTGAGCATTGGCTTGTGCTTTGCTTGATGCATTGCTTGTGTACAGTTAACTATTGACTATTAGCTTATCTGTTTGACTGTTTGAGTTGTGTACTGACTGAGTTAGATTGTTTTCAGGTACATTAGTTGCTATAGTTCATTTTGAGCTTGCTTTTGCTGTTGCTTGGTTGCTTAACCAATTGAGGTATAGCTCACTAACTCCATGTAGTCTGGAAGACCTGGCCTGTTATTTGGTCAGGCGCCTGTCTGAAGTCCTCCTTAAGAGGCAATGCTTGTGTTTGTTTATCTTTGTGCCAAGCAGGAAAAGACCTTTGTTAAGGCAATTGGCAGATACAAGAGATGTGCAATCCATCTCCTGCTATTCAGTTGAGTCATCCCTTTGCTCACACAACTGGTGTTGATGCATTGTGGATACTAACCCAAGATCCATGTTGAGTCAGTCATAAGTGTAGAAGGGTTCCCCCATTCTGAACCCACACTTCCTTTTTCTAAAGCTCTCCCAGGCCAGGGATAAGAGCTGTGAGGCACACCCCTCACTTCCTATTTCATCTGCTTCACCCTAACTCTCAATGTTAGGGTTAAGAGCTAACATCACCTGATACAGTTGGCTTGCTTTTGCAGCCTAACCCTTGTGTGAGCCCACTTTGTCTTATATAGTGTGTGCTAATTGTGTGCATGTTTGCTTTGTTTTGATGGTGTATGTTTGTTCTGCTATGCCTGTTTAGGATTAGCTTGCTGCCTGTGCAAGTAGATAGAGAACTCAACCTAGGACCATCGTGGAATACAGGATAACTATTAGGCTTGAGTCAGTCTCCCTTCTAGTTGGTCATTTCCCAGTCTCTGGTTAGGAGAAAGTTTCTCCCCTGTTAAGGGGAACTACGTTGCCCTGATCCTCATACCAGATGAGGTACGTAGGCAGGAGGTCGTACGAGATCTCTCCGGGCACCCTTTTTCTTTTTGTGTGTGTTTGCTTGACAATTATTAGGCTCGAGTTCCCGACTCCCTATTAACTTGTTGTCTGTTTGGTTCCTTCTTGTGTGGGTTAGGATTCCGTATCCTATTGTTGTGTGCTTGGAGTCCGATATAAGTCCAGCAATTGGCATTTGGTTTCCAGTGTGGGTTTGTTTGGTTCGGAGTCTGATGTAAGTCCAGCAATTGGCATTCAGTTTCCATGTTTGCTTGTTTGTGTGTGTTTTGTGTCGGCGTGCGTGAGCTGAACTACGGTAGCTCTGATTCTCATTCCAGATGAGATACGTAGGCATAAGATGCGATATCCTAGCGAGCCCTTTCCCCTTTTCCCACCTGTGTTGTTTCAGTGTGTGTGTGTGTGATGTTTGTTTTAGCAACCTTTTTCTTTCCTTTTGAGCGTGGATCCCGTCGAGTACGACAGATGCGTAGGGGTGCTAATACCTTCCCTTCGCATAACCGACACCCGATCCCATTCTCTTTGGTCGCGAGACCATGTCTTTCCCAGGTTTACTTCGAGTGTTTCCTTTCCCTCTTTTGGGATAAATAACGCACGGTGGCGGCTCTGTGTTGTTTTGTATTAGCCCGCCGGTTGTTTTTCGCGGATGCGACAGCTGGAGACTCTGCTGGGGATATAAAGAAGTTGACCTATTGCTGGTCCATCTTCCCTAAGCGAGTCTCTCCTAGCGTTCTAGGATAGTTTAGGTTGCTTGCGCTGCTATTTATTGCATTTATTATTCTGTTGTGTATATATTTGCATAGATACTTGCATGCATCATACTATCATGTTGTTGTCCTCTGTACAGGTGGTTCCTCTGTTTTGGGGTGGGTGTTCTGAGTGGGGCTAAAACCCAGGCCCGAGTATACACCTAGGATTAGTGTGGTCTCACGTTCCTCACATGCTAGTTGGGCATGTTGTTGCGACGTGACATACCACAAGCCGGACGAGGTTCATCTGAGAGTACTCTTCCTTTGTGGGGTTTTCCACTTCGGTTGGGTTACCTCTTTTGAACTATTGACTTCGGTGACCGATCTTTCCCGGATCTTTGGTTTAGACGATCTCAGGAGAGCTACAATGGCACACCCGAAAGGGCAAACGCATTGAGTATCTCTGCCCGATTGTCGAGACTATTATCCGCCTTAGGATGACCTGATTAGAATTTATCTGTGAGGGGAGGGTGATTCTTACAAATGCATGTTCAGATGGTGACTTTGATGGTGACTAATGGTTCTGTTGATCAGAGTCCTATTTATAAGTCGGATTTATGGGCATTTATTTCTGAGGCGCCAGAGTGTTGTCCGTGTTATTTATCAGTGGGGATCCGTTTATTTCAGGATTCCCGGGGCCGATTCAGAGATCTTATGGTTATCTGCTCAGAGATTGTTTGATGATGATGGTGATGTGTCTTTCAGTTCCGTTTATTTCGGAACCCTTGGGTCGGACTTATGATTGCTCAGTACCTCAGATGGTTGTGATCAGTTCAGAGGCCGTAACTCAGTGCAACAAATGTTCAGATGACTTGGAGGATGGCACAATGCATTGCATTCATTCATCAGCATCATTAACATTTTGCATTTACTTGCATCTAACTCCTGTTTATCCATATGCAGGGACATTTTCGATCGAGATCCTGGTTGAGAGACTTCTTTCTCAGACATGAGGCCCGGTTTGAAGGACGATGTTGTCTACAGTTTCTTTGATCCAGAGATCAGTATGCTGAAGGATATGATAGCATTGATCACGCCCGACCATGTGGGGATGTTTCGTGAGATGTATGGGGGTATTCTGAAGATGGTTTTCAGGCTCACTGACAGAGATAGGAGTGTCATTCATACTCTTCTTCAGTTTTACGACCCTGGTTTGAGGTGTTTCGTCTTCCCAGATTACTTATTGGGGCTTTTGATGGAGGACTATGCTGGTATCTTGGGCATTCAGATCAGAAATCAGGTTCCTTTCTATGCTACTAAGGAAGAACCTGATATTGGTGGGGTTTCCTGTGCTCTTTATTTGAGTCCGGAAATGGTTAAGGGGAGTCTGAAAGAGAAGGGGAAGTTGCCTGGTTTCCATCTGAGTTTCCTAGAGGCTAAGGCCAAAGAGCATGCTGAGTTGGGTAACTGGAACGCTGTCTGTGCCTTGATTGCTGTGAGCATTTATGGGACCATCCTGTTTCCTAATCAGAAGAGCTTCGTGGATATTAATGCCATCCGCTTGTTTGTTCAGAGGAATCATATCCCTACCTTGATTGGAGATGTCTATTACTCGGTCCACAACAGGAACGAGAAGCGGCGTGGGGGATTGATTCGATGTTGCACTCAGTTGCTATACAAGTGGTTTATGGGATATTTGCCTTCCAGGGGTGCTTTTGTTCTTCTTGACCATACTGTCAATTGGGTGACCAAGCTGATGGGTTTGAGGGCCAAAGACATACCTTGGACTCACAGTAGCGGGGTTGGACAGGACTTTATTTGCAGTTGTGGAAGTTTTCCCAATGTGCCTCTTATAGGAGTTCAGGGTTGCATTAATTATAACCCTACGCTTCTTAAGAGACAAATGGGATTCGCTATGGAGGTTCCTCCTCTCAAGAGTGAGATTCAGGAAACTTTGTACTTCCCGGTTGAGGGCAATCAGGCCAAGTTAAGGCAGGTATCTGATGCATGGCGCAGCATTCAAAGGAAAGGCAAGTTTTCTTGGGGTAGAGCTAATAACAGGTCTTTCCCTCCGTTTGACGACTGGCTCAGCAAGAGAGTGGAGCTTACTTGTCTACCGTTTCCTATGGTTAATCCTTGGTATCCGTTGATTGAGGAATCTCCTTCTTCTGTTAGTATGGAAGAGTTCCTAGAGATGAAGCGGGAGAGAGATCAGTTGCTTGCAGAGAAAACGGAATTGGAGATGAGTGTTGCTCGAGTTCAGATGGCTAATCAGGAGATCAAAGGGAAGATGGAGGATCAAGATAAGCGACATGCCCTGGAAGTGAAGCGCTTTGAGATGGATACTGCCTACTATGGGAAGATCAGCCAAGCGTTAGCGTCGTCTACAAGGGAGCACGACAGTACCAAGGAGAAGCTAGCCAGAGCTTCAAAGGTCATTGAAGATGAGAAGAGGAGGCAAATCCTTGTGAGAGATCAGAGAGATGCCAGAGCTAGAGCCCTTGCAGCAGAATGGGAAGCGGAGAAAGCGAAGATCATTGCCGAGAGAGATCATTACATTGCTGAGAAAGATCATTACTTCAGGCAGATGAAGATTCACCAGAAAGAGGTGGGGAGATTACAGCAGGAGAACACCGAGCTCAGGTTCGCCGCAGAGTTTACGAGGATGGTTGATGATGTAGGGCCTTCTGTGGGACCTTCATCAGACTAGACCTTTATCATTTGTGTGGATTACCGTCAGGCCTGTTGACGGAATTCATTTGCTTGTATTTACTTCCTGATTCTGGAGAATTGTATTTGATTTGTATCAGCTTTGATGTATGACTATGGCGCTTATTGTGCCCTTTTGATATGCATGGTTATTTTTCATTCGGTGATCGATCTTCCAGCTTTATTTGCTTTACCGTATGCACTCACAGCACACACATGGTTGGGTAGTATTTTGCTAAATCATATATCTCTGATCTGTATGGTGAGATCAAATAATGAATATCAGAATATTGTTGCCGGATTATTATCTGTCTCGATGAAGCCAGGATCGAGAGATAACGTGTTCCTCATGTGGATAAACACTGCATTCATGCATGATCATAATAACTTGTTTTTTATTTTACAGGTATCAGTGCTAACGTGCTTGATTGTTTCAGGAATCATTGCTCGCGCTCGGAGAGTTGTACCTTTGCACTCAACACGCCCTCACAGATATTTCACTAGACGCAACACTCCAAGGTTGATGGATCTTCCTAATGCAGATGTTCTCGAGCTAAAGGATAAGATGAATGAGTTGATCAACATCATGCAGGGTTTTGCAGTTGGTCAGAAAGCCCTAGCTGATAAAGTTGAGAAGCTCGAGCGGGTTTCAGCTGCTAACAGCAGTGTTAACCTGGATGGTGTCTCCAACCAGGGGCCGGGTGGTTCTCGAGAAGGCGGAAAAAGAACAACTGTGGGCGTGGTGAATAATGTTGGTGGTTTTGGTAATGCCACTGGTGGTCAACCTGTTCAGATGGGCAACAATATAAAGGATAGTCTGTTCCCTCCATTCTTTGGAGTTGATGATGACAGAGAGGAAGATCGAGAAGCTGATCAGTTCTCTATGCACAATGAGCCGTTTGGGCAATATGGCGTCCAGCCACCGAATAAGGAGATCCAGTTGCTGGCAGAAAAAATCAGAGCTCTCGAGAGTTATGCCACTCCCGGGGTTGTAATCATGTCAAACATGGGGCTGGTTGAGGGGATTGTGATCCCACAGAAATTCAAGGCCCCCGCATTTGATAAATATAATGGGAGTTCCTGCCCGGAAACTCACCTTCAGGCTTTCGTCCGCAAGATCTCTGCATACATTATGGACCAAAAGCTTTGGATGTACTTTTTCCAGGACAGCCTGTCTGGAGGATCCCTGGAGTGGTACACCAAGCTGAAGTCTTCTGATATTAAGAGCTGGCAGGACCTTGGGGATGCCTTCTTTAAACAGTATCAATTCAACGCTGACATGGCTCCTAGCCGTACCCAGCTGCAGGGTATGTCTCAGAAGTCAAGTGAGGGGTTTAAAGAATACGCTCAAAGGTGGAGGGAGTTGGTTGCTAGAGTGCAACCTCCATTGGTTGACCGGGAGATGTCTGATTTGTTCATGGGTACCCTTCAGGGGGCATTCGCTGAGAGAATGATGGGTTGTCCAGTGACAAACTTCGCAGACATTGTTGTGGCCGGTGAAAGAATTGAGAGTTGGCTGAAGCTCGGAAAGATTCAGGGTGGCAATGCTTCGTCTTCAGGATCGAAGAAGCCTTTTGGAAATGGCCAAAGGAAGAAGGAGGGTGATACAAGTGCGGTATACACTCAAAGAGGAAAAAGTAGGGATCGTTACTTCCAGCACACTGTTGCGGTAACTATTCCTGCTGATAATCAGCCTGCACAACAGCAACAACAGCAACCACAACAACAAAGGCAACGCTTTCAGCAGAGGTCACAGAGGGCTGGATATCAAGTCAGGGGAAGAATGAATGATCGGCAGTTTGATAGGCCGCCTGTGACCTATTCTTTCCTATTGAAGAAGCTGAAAGATCCGGGGTTGGTACAATTGAGAACTCTGGCACCTTTGAGACCTGATCAGAGGCCATCCAGTTTCGATGAGAATGCTAAGTGTGAATTCCATTCAGGTGCTCCTGGGCATACCGTAGAGGACTGCAAAGCTTTTAAGCATGTAGTCCAAGACTTGGTGGATTCAAAAGCTATCAACTTTGCTCCGTCTCCCAATGTTAATGCTAATCCCATGCCCGCGCATGGTCAAAGGGGGGTGAATGTTATCTCTGAGGAGAACAGGATTGGGCTGTCAAGTGTTGATTAGTTGAAGACTCCTTTGGCTGAGGTCAAACGACAGTTGTTGTTGAATGGGGTCTATCCGGGCTGTGATGATGGTTGTGCTGAGTGCACTGTTACCCCTGAGAGGTGTATACTCTTGAGAGAGACTGTCCAGAGACTGATGGACGATGGAAGCATCAGGGTTGAGAAGGCTGATATGGGGAAGGATGATGTCTCCACCATAACGATTTACTTCGACCCGGTTGATTTGTCAACTCTGGCTGAGGCGGCTCCAGTTACTATCACGGTACCTGGGCCAATTCCGTGTGACAAAGATGATGTCGTGCCATGCATTATGGTGGGGAGGTATATTGTAATGGAGAAAAGGTAGAGGATCAAGTTGCAGGTGAAACCACCGTTTCAAAGGTGGATAATGTCGGTCCCAGTGGTTTCACTCGCAGTGGAAGACTGTTTGCTCCTGATGCGTTGAGGGGAGGAGAAGGAGAAAAAGAGAAAAAAGAAAAGGCCGAGGCTTTAGCCAGGGCAAAAGGAAAACAAGCAGTGGTGAATGATGGTACTCCCGTGGTGACACCGGCGCCTGGTGGGTCGGAAAGAGAACTTGATGATGAAGCAGAAGAATTCTTAAGAATCATCAAGAAGTCAGAGTACAAGCTTGTTGACCATCTGCAACAAACTCCCTCCAAAATATTGATTCTGTCTTTGTTGCTGAGCTCTGTGGGGCATAGAGAGGCTTTGATGAAGATCCTGAAGAAAGCCTATGTTCCTCAAGAGATAACAATCAACCAGTTGGAGACGGTGGTGTCTAATGTTCATGCCAGCCATGGGTTGGGGTTCACCGATATGGATTTGACTGTAGATGGGAGGAATCATAACCGGGCTTTACACATCGCAATGGAATGTAAAGGGGCCGTGCTTTCACACGTGCTGGTTGATACTGGCTCCTCTTTGAATGTGTTACCGAAGAAAGCCTTGGCAAAGCTGAACTGTGAAGGTTTGATCCTGACGCCTACTGACTTGATAGTAAGGGCTTTCGATGGTTTGAAACGGGCTGTGTTCAGAGAGGTTGAGCTCCCGGTAAAGATTGGCCCAAAGGTGTTTAAGTCTGTTTTCTATGTCATGGATATTCAGTCGGCATACAGTTGCCTGTTGGGTCGCCCATGGATCCATTCTGCAGGGGCAGTGACCTCGACTTTGCACCAGAAGCTAAAGTATATCTGGGACGGACAGGTCGTCACCGTCTGCGGGGAAGAGGACATCTTCGTCAGCCACCTTTCATCTTTCAAATACGTTGAAATGGACGGTGAGATATGGGAGACGCCGAGTCAAGCATTTGAAACCATTAAGGTGGAGAATGCTCTTTTTGCAAAAGAGGAGGAAAATTCGTCCATATCTTCGTACAAGCAGGCCGCTGAGGTGGTGAAGAATGGAGAGGCTCCTGGTTGGGGGAAGATGATGGACATATCCGCCAAGAAAGACCGCTTTGGAGTAGGGTATCAGCCGTTCCGAGGCTCAGGACAAGGCAGAGGATGTCGTACGTCAGTCACGTTCACCAGTGCCGGAATGCTGGATCCGGATCACATCTGTATGGTGGGTGACGAAGCTGATAGCGACTGTGAAATGGACCAATGGATAAAGCCGTGCGCACCAGGGATGGAGGTTCAGAACTGGAAGGCTGAAAAGATCATCACGATCATTCTACTCGAAGAGTAATATTTTCCTGTTTTCAGTTTTATTTGCATGAAAGCCATACGTTTTGCCCGAAACGTACTGGTTCATTGTAAGGGCCACCTCATGTTTTCATTTTGCAAATTTTTTGCATCATTAATAAACGGATGTTTTTCAGTTAAAGGCGGTGTTCCCTGTTTTTCATTTATTTTTGCAGTTTAAAAATAAAACAAAATAAAAATGGCAATGTTTTCATTTTTCTTTTTAAGTTGTCTCGTTCCGGTTCTAAAGCAATGCATGAATCAACATTCATGCAGATGCGATGCTTCTCCGGATCTCATTGATAACAATCCTGTTACACCCTCATATGACTTCGACAATCCGATCTATCATGCCGAAGAAGAAGGCGAAGAAGATTGTGAACTGCCAGGGGAGTTAGCGAGGTTGTTAAAACAAGAGGAGAAGGTGATTCAGCCGCACGAGGAGCAAGTTGAAATTGTGAATCTGGGTACCGATGAGGTCAAAAAAGAAGTGAAAATCGGGGCTGCTTTGGAGGAAAGTGTCAAGAGCAGAATGGTGGCATTGTTGAAAGAGTATGTCGACATCTTTGCTTGGTCTTATCAAGATATGCCAGGTTTGGATACCGATATCATTATGCACAAGCTACCGTTGAGAGCAGATTATCCTCCAGTGAAGCCGAAATTGCGCAGAACTCGACCTGACATGGCGATGAAAATTAAAGAGGAAGTGCAGAAGCAGTGGGATGTTGGTTTCCTTGCTGTCACTAATTATCTGCCTTGGGTCGCGAACATTGTGCCAGTTCCGAAGAAAGATGGAAAGGTAAGAATGTGTATGGACTACCGGGATCTGAACAGAGCTAGTCCGAAGGATGATTTCCCACTACCTCACATTGATGTGTTGGTAGATAATACAGCTCAGTTCTCGGTGTTTTCCTTCATGGATGGCGTTTCTGGCTATAATCAAATCAAAATGTCGCCAAATGATATGGAGAAAACAACGTTCATCATACCGTGGGGCACTTTCTGTTACAAGGTGATGCCATTCGGTCTCAAGAAAGCCGGTGCTACTTATCAGAGAGCCATGGTGACTTTGTTTCATGATATGATTCATCATGAAATCGAATGTTATGTTGATGACATGATAGCAAAGTCCCAAACAGAAGAGGGGCATTTGGTAGATCTGGCCAAGTTGTTCGACCGGCTGAGACAGTTCAGACTGAGGTTGAATCCGAACAAGTGCACTTTCGGAGTGCGGTCCGGTAAATTGCTGGGGTTCATTGTAAGTGAGAAGGGAATCGAGGTTGATCCTGCTAAAGTAAAAGCAATAAGAGAAATGCCTGCACCGAAAACAGAGAAGGAGGTTCGTGGTTTCTTAGGTAGATTGAACTACATTTCACGGTTCATATCTCATCTAACAGCCACGTGTGAACCTATATTCAAATTGTTAAGAAAAGATCAAACGGTCAGGTGGAATAATGATTGCCAAGCGGCATTTGAAAGGATAAAAGAATATTTGCAGGAGCCTCCGATTCTGATGCCTCCTGTGGAGGGACGACCGTTAATTCTGTACCTGACAGTCCTCGAGGGGTCCATGGGGTGTGTATTGGGGCAGCATGACGAGTCTGTCGAAAAGAGCATGGCATATACTACCTTAGCAAAAAGTTTACCGACTGTGAAACAAGATATTCACTGCTCGAGAAAACTTGTTGTGCTTTGGTTTGGGCTGCTCGCCGACTGAGGCAGTATATGCTGGTTCATACCACTTTATTGATTTCCAAGATGGATCCAATCAAGTACATTTTTGAGAAGCCAGCATTGACCGGACGGGTTGCGAGATGGCAAATGATTTTGACAGAATATGATATACAGTATACCTCTCAGAAAGCAATCAAGGGGAGTGTATTTTCTAATTACCTCGCCCAGCAACCCATTGAGGATTATCAACCGATGAAGTTTGAATTCCCTGATGAGGACATCATGTTTCTCAAATCGAAAGATTGCGAGGAACCAATCCCGGAGGAGGGGCCTGACCCTGAATCCGAATGGATTCTGATGTTTGATGGGGCCGTTAACGTGAATGGTAGCGGAGTTGGTGCTGTTTTGGTTACGCCGAAAGGATCCCACATTCCTTTTGCTGCCCGGCTAACATTTGGGTGCACTAACAACGTGGCTGAATACGAAGCTTGCATTCTGGGGATTGAAGAGGCGATTGATTTGAGGATCAAGAACCTTGTTATATATGGAGATTCAGCTCTGGTTGTAAATCAAGTTAACGGAAAATGGTATACGCATCAATCTCATTTAATTCCATACCGGGATTATACGAGGAGGTTGTTGACGTTTTTCACCAAAGTGAAGATGCATCATGTGCCTAGAGAGGAGAATCCGTTGGCAGATGCTTTGGCTACTCTGGCCGCCTTGATTAAGGTGCAATGGTGGAATCAGTTCCCCTGTGTTGAAGTGGGACGTCTGGATAGACCGGCTTATGTGTTTGCTGTTGACACAACGCATGATGATGAGAAGTCGTGGTATTACGATATCAAGCGCTATCTAGAGACTCAAGAGTATCCTGAGGGAGCATCTAAGAAGGACCGAAAGACTCTGCGGAGGTTGGCCATGGTGTTCTACTTGAATAAGGATGGGGTTTTGTATAAGAGAAATTTTGATTGGATCTTGCTCAGATGTGTTGATGATAAAGAAGCAAGCCAATTGATGAAAGAGGTTCATGAGGGGTCGTTCGGTACCCATGCCAGTGGGAATGCAATGGTAAAGAAGCTGTTGAGGGCAGGTTATTATTGGATGACAATGGAGGCTCAGTGTTTCAACTTCGTGCGGAAGTGTCATAAATGCCAGATTTATGCTGACAAGGTGCACGTGCCTCCAAATCCGTTGAGTTTAATGTCGTCTCCGTGGCCGTTTGCTATGTGGGGTATCGATATGATTGGGAAGATTGAGCCTACGGCTTCGAATGGGCACAGGTTCATATTGGTGGCTATTGATTACTTCACCAAGTGGGTGGAAGCAGCCTCTTATACGAATGTGACGAAGCAGGTCGTCGCCAGGTTTCTCAAGAGAGACATCATTTGCAGATATGGGGTTCCCGAAAGAATCATTACTGATAATGGTTCTAATTTGAACAACAAGATGATGGCAGAACTGTGCCGGGAATTCAAGATTGAGCATCACAATTCTTCTCCCAATCGTCCGAAGATGAATGGGGCGGTTGAGGCAGCCAATAAGAACATAAAGAAGATTGTGCAGAAGATGGTGGTGACCTATAAAGACTGGCATGAGATGTTGCCGTTTGCATTGCATGGGTACCGAACTTCGGTGCGTACATCTACTGGTGCAACACCTTTCTCATTGGTATATGGAATGGAAGCAGTGCTACCGGTGGAGGTCCAGATTCCCTCTTTGAGAGTCCTGATGGACGTGAAGTTACAAGAGGCGGAATGGGTAAGGACCCGATACGAAGAGTTGAGCCTGATTGAGGAAAAGAGGCTGGTAGCCATTTGTCATGGGCAGTTATACCAACAGCGGATGAAGCGTGCTTTTGACCGAAAAGTACGACCTCGTGTGTATCACATAGGTGATATGGTGCTGAAAAGGATCCTTCCTCCTCAAAACGATTGTAGGGGCAAATGGACACCAAATTATGAAGGTCCATTTGTGGTCAAGAAGGTTTTCTCTGGCGGAGCCTTGTTGTTAACGACCATGGATGGCGAAGATTTTCCATCCCCTGTGAATGCAGACGCAGTTAAAAAATACTTCGTATAAAGAGACCCGCTGGACGAAAGGAAAAAATAGTCCAGGCAAAAATGGGCATCCCGGCGAACCAAAAAACAGAAAGAAAAGGTTCGGGCAAAAATTAGGGATAAAAAGGGAAAAACTGTACACCCGGCAAGTCGAAGACCTGAAAAGGCGACTTGGGCAAAAAAGGGTATCCCGGCGGACTGAAAACCCGAAAGGCCGGTCCAGGCAAAAGAGGGATTGAAACGAACAACTGCGTCTGGCATGATCGCTTGTACTTTGGTTAAAGCATCATGGATAATACCCGGTAGGGACCGATCAGAAGCGTCTTTTTCAGAAGGCAGAAAGCACGGAGAGTCTGAGGACATATGGGGTGTAACCGAGTTGGAACTCGATGAGATCGCGGTTTCACATTGCCATTAGGATAGATTTTTCCTTTTGTGCGTAATTACCTCTTTTCAGGAATTGCTTCCTTTGTATCGCTCAATTTGAGCCACACTTTTCGATCAATAAAATGCATATTCAGTCAAATAATTTTGTTTTTGTTTTTCATTACCGCTTTGATTGCAAAAACATCCAGTTATTTTTGATAAAGAATTTTTCATTTTTTAGACGTACAGGTCCCTTCCAATGCATGTTTATAAGATTGAAAATTTGAAATCTTATTCGGAAGGTTGAGTGACCCAAGTGTTAAAATCTTGACACGCCTGGGGCACGGTTTTATCTAATGATCTCTTTTGCAGGTATTGTTAGATATTTTTCACTCACTTGCAGGTTGTGATGTGGAAGCTTTTGACTAAACAATCCCCACGGAGTCCAATCAGGGACGAATGAATAAAAGAATGGGGAAAGGACGGCGAGGGACGTACGACGATCCTGGAAATTAATCAAGAAGACTCTTCAAAGTCTGAAGATTGAAAAGTCTGTATAAATCCCAGGAGGTTGCTCTTCGTCGAGTACGGAGCGGTCGGGAATACAAGGTGATGAATCAGAAAAGTCCAGACGAGTCTGGGAGTTCTCAAAATTGGAAAGCTGACAGTGGATTTGGACGGTGAATACCAAGGTTCGACGAGTCGACGGGTGTTCAGTATCAGACTTTCCTCATCTCCCCGAGCAGAGTAGGGACTAATTCCCCAGCGGATCCAAGGTCTGTGACTTCCCTAGCAGGGTCAGGATGGTTATCCCCAGCAGGTTTGAGATCGATGTTTCCTCAGCAGCCAGGCCTGAAGGTTGCTATATCCCCAGCGGAGGTATCTGTGGGTGGTTGTTCCTCAAGCAGAGTTGGGATTGTTATATACCCTAGAAGGTCAAAAACCGTTGTTTCCCCACAGAGTGCGTTGGTGGTTCTTTCCCCAGCAAGGTCCTCAAGCGGATCGGGTGCAAGGGAGGTTATCCCTAGCAAGGGTTGCCTATTCCCAGCAGCATTACTATTCCCCATCAGGGTGGAGATAGGAGTGTTGGCGAGTTCCTCAGTGTAGCGGTGTATTCGTCGCTATATGATTTATCGATTAAACCATAAGCAAGGTATACAATGAAATTTCGAGTCGCCACCGCACTTTTATTTATCCAAAGGATTGGCTAAAAAGCGAACAAAAGCCTAAGAAGTTTTACACGTAGAAAACTAATAAAAAGATCAGAGAGTCTGGGTAAGGGGTAAATTACGCAATGGGAAGGTGTTAGGCACCCACTACGTCCTAGGTACTCCTAGGGAGCCCTTTTCACACTTGTTGTAAAATATTGTTATTTGTTATGACAAAAATATTGTGCAAACATGATTGGGATGATGAGAAAAGAATATACATTTTTTATTATTATTGGGTTATTGGGTTCGAACGGATGAACCCGTTGCCTACGTACCTTCCATCAAAGGTAAGGATCAGAACGCCGTAGTTCGGCTAAAAGATTTCCAAAAGTGGGTTAGGTTTAATTTTAAACACGAACCCTAGGTCTTACGTTATCCACGGGAGAAAACTCAACCTTATACAAACAACAACGTCCACCATGTGAGAACAGCTTCAACTGGCCAAAGAGGGGTTAACCCTATAATAGGCGAGGAAGACTTACAATTCAATCACTAAAGACAGAAGGTGAGATTAACATCAACCACTAAGATAAATCAAACCTATAGATCATGTATGAAAGCATTAATAATGGACAAAGCCAAAACAATTGAGTGGATGAAGTTAACTGATTATGATTATGAAAATGGAGTCAAAGCATGATTAAGATCAATTCAAATAAGTATTATGAAAATGAAGTTTGAAAAAAGGTCAAGGACTTGAGTCCAGGTTTTTAGTTAAAAAAAAACAATGAGATGTTTGCACAACACTTATGTCAAATTTGAAAGATAGAGTGTGAAAAGTCTAGGACATAATGAATGATGAATGGATGAGGATGGGATAGTAAAACTTCTTAGAAGGTTCACTTCTTGAGATCATATAGCAAATGATTCAAGTGTGTCCTTTGGAATAGCAAAATAACAAACAAACAAAGAAAGACGGATATCGGATGCCAATCAATGGTCTTATACCAATCTCCTAAAAAGAAAAACAAGAATGAAACATGGAAGTTAACTGCCAATCTATCTGGACTTAGGTTAACTCCACAGTATGCTCACAGGAAATCCAATGCCGCATCACAGGGGCTTACAATGGATCCTCACATACAAGAACAAGAGCAACAATATGATCACAGGTATGCAAATGCCAACTTACAGGGACTTATAATTGCAACCTCTCTCACAAACAGATGAACAAACTATGATCACAGGAAAGCAGATGCCAACTTACAGGGACTTATAACTGCAACCTCACATACAAATCAAACAGATCAAATTATGATCACAGGATAACAGATGCCAACTTACAGGGACTTATAACTGTATCCTCACATACACACAAATAAACAGAAGATATGAGTGACCAATGAGGTCTTACACTCTATCCTTCCATATCACAGGAGCAAATGCCAAAGCAATGGACTTACAATTGTCCTCAATGGGCAAACAACAATGATAGCATCACAAAACAGATGAGATGATCATGCACTAATGGCAATTGATGATGATGATAAATGCATAGCATACAGGCAAGCAAATGCACATGAAGCAATCAATCAATCAATGAATAGCAAACAGCACACTCTATAGCCAAACAATGGGGGGCTCACACAAGAGGGTTGACTTTAAAAGTCCACTGTAATAGGTAAGTGTCGCTCTTAACCTGGCCATTAAGGGGCTCAGGTGAAGCAGATGAAAAGGAGATGAGGAGTATGCCTCATTGCTTCTATCTCATATCAGAGAGAGCATCAAAGAAAGTGTGGGAGTTCAGAAAGTAGGAACTCTCTCCACATTATTGACTCGATTAGATCTTGGGTATTTATCTCATTGCTTCAACCAGGTACTGGGAGCAAAGAGAGGACACACTGAATAGTGGGGGATAGATTACTTATCCCTACCTTCCACCAATTGCCTTACTTGAAGGACTTTTCCTGCTTAGGACAAATATAAACAAACACAGGCATTGCCTCTTAAGGAGGACTTCAGACAGTTTGCCCGGTCAAATAACAGACCGGGTCTCCAGACTACATGAAGAAGAAGTGATTATACCTCAAAGCAAATGCTATAAAGCAAAGCAAGCAATCAAGTTCAAAGAACTTAGGCAACTAAAGTACCTGAAAAAGTCAGACTCATTAGTAAACAAGTCAACAATCAAAAGCAAAAGAAAATGAACCAATAGTCACACAGAAGGACCAATTGTGCAAGGCACAAAGACTCAAGCATATGAGTCACCTACAAAACAAGTGTTAGCACAATATAAACAATTCAAATCAAGCACATTGGAGTGATCCTTAAAGCATGGGTGCTCATCCTGAAACAACAGCTCAATTGTAAGCTCAGAAGACCACTAGGACTAGCCTAGGGTCAAAGATGAAAGAGAAAGGCCAAGGCAGCAAGCAATATTCAATCAAAGTCAACTCCAATCATGTAAGAAGCAAATACAATTGGATTCAAACTTACATCATGCATCAAGGTCATTTCATATGCAAAAGGATGCAAAGCATGGCAAAAGAAGCATACAAAAGTCAACAGCAAAGACTTCATTCAAAAGTCAACTCAAACATTTTCAAAAATTATGAAATAAATCACACTCAATCCTAACATCTAACATGGTATACATGCAAAATTTCATGGTATTTGGATGAGAGGAAGGCAGTCAATGAAATTCATGAAGTCAAATCAAATTCAAGTAAGCATGGTGAAAGTCAACAAGCATAGGTCAACTTCAAAAAATCATATCAATTTGAAAACAGAAGATAAATGAATGAGATTAACACCAATGCAAAGCTCAAGGAGTCTAGTTATCACATATGAAATTTCATGGACATACAATATGATTTGAGAATTTCATAAAAGATTTGGCAAGGTATAGCACAAAAAGTCAACAAATGACCACATATGGAAGAAAATTCTCAATCAAATGGAAAACAGCAAGATTAATTCCAAGAAAAATCATACATCAATTAGACATACAAGGGATCATTCATGCAAAATTTCAAGTGATTTGGATAAGAGGAAGCATGTGAACAAAAATCATACATTTGCAAATCATTGGTGTGACACAAATTGTCACACCCTAATTCAAAAATTCATATCTATTAAACCACAAATGAGAAATCCACAAACTTTATATGGAAATGAAGATCAATGTGTCTAGTTTTACCACAAAAAATTTCAAAGGCAATGGATGCAACATGAGTATTTCACAATTGGAATGGCACAAGGTATCATTTTGGCATACATGTGAAGAAAATAATTGTCATAAAAAATCCAGCCAATGGAAAAATCATTAAAATTCATAATTAAAAACTAGACTCAATCATGAACATGATGGAAAAAGAATCATAATTTTTGGATGAAAAATGAATTAGAAAATAATTGTTGAAGTTTGGATAAAATTGGGTGAAATGTGAACAAGAATGCATGGCATAAGCGGTCAACACAAGTCAACAGTGGCAATTTTGTAAATATTTTTCATTAATCAAAACGCTGCAGTTTTGGGGGGAGAAATGGAATGTTCTCATTGGCTGTTGCCAATGGAACAGTGCGGCTGGCCAATGGAGCCTCATGTTTTCTAGTTTTAGAAACCCTTAGGGTTTATGCAGCCATGGCAATCGACATAGATCATGAACAATAATCAACAAACAGCAACAAGTGGAAATTCTGGCAGTTCACCATAACAAGCAAGCAATATCATTTTCAATGTTTATCATCATCCAACTAATCCAAACAAACAATAGCATAGCATTTGGCAAGGTGCTCGCAGCAGGCAGTCCACAGCATACAACACCAACATGTGGACTTTCTAGGCATGGCTATAAGGTTCAGCATACAAACATCCTCATCATGTTTCAAGGCTCATCAACATCAAATAAATTTTGAGCAACATAAACAACAGTTTAGCATAATGCACATCAGGCAACAGCAACATACCACATGTTTCACAAGGATTTTAGGCATATTCATGAGGTTTCCAAAATAGCAGCAAGGCAATATTCAAGCAATCAGCATCAAAAACAAGACTAGACCAAGTATCACACAACAACATTGTATTGGTGTAGCAACATCATTCAACAACATATCAATGCAACATCCCAACAAAATTCTGGACAGGACAAGGTTTAATTAGTAGGGCACATTTATGTGGTTCCCAACAGCAACACAAAATGGCTCGACCAAAACACACAACACATTATTCAGCAACAATTTAACCAACTAATAGGTAGAATTCCTGGACAGGGTATAGGTTTAGCAACAAACTGCAGCAGGGTTAGCTTCATGTTCATTAAAAAACTCAAACAGCAACATGGACACCACATGATCAATAATCATTACCAACATTCTCAATCAAACATGACTGTGAAGCAAGAACTGGAAACAAGCTATGGTCTGTACAACACAGGGCACACAATTTCATCATCATGTTCATCAAAACAATAGCAAGCAACAGCATATCATCTAGCAGCATATAACCACACAATCTTCATGCAAAATTCTGAGCAACAACAGCAACAACATGGTAGTAGCATACAGCAGAATGGCATGTTCATCATAACAGCAGGTTTTAGCATAACAGCACTGTTAACATCATGGTATTCATCATCATGTTCATCAAAAAACAACACAAGCATGACAAAAAGATTTTGGGCATAGCAAGTAGTTTAACAGCAGCAAAGGTATTCATCAATAGCAGCAGTATTTCATCCTTCATTTTCATCATCATGTAATTATCAAACCAAGTTCATCACCAAAATGTTTTCTCAACCAAAAGTCAAGAGGCATGGCAGAGAGGTATTTCACACAAGTTCAAAACAGTAGCAGGATTCATCTCTGGTTACAGCATAGTATTCATCATTATGTAATCAAAACATGAACAACAGCATACAACAGCACATAACATATTTCACATTGGATTTTCTGGACATGACATTTGGTTCAATGTAACAGTGCACTCATCATCAAGCAGTTACAATAAAATCCAACAATAACACATGGACAACATGTTACAGCAAGTAGGGTTCATTGAGTAGTTACCAACATCAAAACAAACATGACTCAACCAAACATACATCAGCATGGGATTTCATCATCACACAGTATTTCAGCTTTCAGTTTCATCATCATGAAACAAAGTAGAGCAAGCAATCACAACAAACAGGGTTTTAGCAGCATGGCTGCACATTCATGTTCATCATCATCATGTAATCATCATCATACCACATTTCAATGGTAACAGCATGGTATTATCAATGTGCAAATGGCATCCAAACAACAGCATGGTAATTGCAAGCAGTCAACAGCAAAGTTCATCATCATGTAATCACTTGGAATCCAACAGAAACAACTAGTCATGGCAAGGAGGTACTGTCATGATGTAGTAGCATCAATCAACAACAAAACAAAGCAGCATAGCACAGTATGGCAGCACATTCATGTTTTAAAAATTGCAGCAGAATTTTATGAACATCAACATCATCATCACAGCAGCATGGTATAGCAGCAACCACTCATGTTCATCATATAATCAAAACAAGCTCATCATCAACATGCATTACCAACGAATTTCAACCAGAATTTACAAATAGCATGGCAATGATATAGTTCATGCAATCACCATGTAAACAACAGCCATACACGATACAGAAAAAACAGGAACAAACTGGGAATGGCTTAGGGTTTTCAAAGCAGTAGCAACAACTCCATCACCTCAAATCGAGTTTGTATGAAAAATTTCAGGAGTCCATATTGAACACACACAAAGGTCCAGAAAAGCATGGCAATCAATAGTTCATCATCAGTTTCCATTAAAACAGCATATACACCATGAATCGAGCATAAGAAAATCTGAACACCAACTTTGCTCATGAATGAAAAGTTTCAGAAGTGGATAAACAGCATACCAACAGGACCATTAGAGCATATACAGAGCAAATTCAAGCATGGTTTTCATGGAAACATGGTGAGGAAGGAGAATCGAGCAAAAATGTATATGAACCAGCAATTTCAAATCCAGATTTCTAGCAATCTACTCAACCATTTTAAGTGGTTCAACTTGCAATAGACTCAGCATGGCAAGGACTACACAAAGCATAACATGGATTTGAAAAATAAATGATTCGAAAATTTACCAATATGAAGAGCAGAGGAAGATTCAGCAGTTGTTTGGTCTGGATATGCTCAAACAGTTGAAGATTCTCCCTCCACAAGTTGAATGGTGAAGAAAGCTCGTTTTAATGCAGCTGGGAAATCACTTAAACCAAATCTGCCATAGCTAGTGGTGCTGAAGAACAGTTGAATCAAAGCTGCTTCCAGTTGTGAAATGGCAATGGGAATGAGCTTGAAATGATGTTTGGATGATGGAGAAACCAAAGGAAGCTCGAGTATTTTGGAGTTTAGCAGAAAATGCAAGTCGAGCAAAAATGCAAGAAGGAGAGAATGAGTGTTTCTGTCCTTGGAGGCTGTAAAACTAGGGTTGTTTTGTGCTGAAAATGATCTCTTATATGACTGTTTAAGATTAACCAATCATGTACTAACCAAAATTAACTTAATTAAACCATTTTGCAAAATTGCTAATGTTTGGCCAAGTGGAGGAGAGGTGTGAATTGACTGAGAATTTGGGCTGGGTACAGGCTGCAAAAAGGACAGTATATTTGCTGTTTTTGGTTATACATGGAATGCTGCAGCATGTTGTACTGGTTTTGCCTTATGTACTTCTATTTGCACCTTTTGCCAATTTTGAATTTTTATCCAAAATGATGATGGAATGATGGTATGATGGTGGTTTTAAGCTTTGAGCAAGTTTCAAATATGGTTTAAAACATTTCCCAATTGGCAAAATGATGAAAAAGTCCATAAATCAAAAAGTCAAAGTTTGGTCAAACTTTGAATTTTAAAGGAATTGGTCCAAAAATGCCATTTTGATTGGCAAGGTTTTAGGTCATGAAATTTATATTTTGGAAAGAGGATGAAAAATGTGGTGTGTAGGAAAAACCCCACCAAATTTGGCCTTATGGTTTGAGAGTTATGGCTTGTTGAAGTTCAAAAATTGGTGAAAATGATTTGATCATATCTTGACAACCACACATGGGATTTTGATGTTCTTGGACTTTTTGAAAATGGGAAGACAAGATCTTCAACTTTCATGTTGGGCAAAAATTCATTTGGAGCTTGTATCATGATGTAAGTTTAAGATCAAGAAGTTTCCATTTTTGGCAGTTGAAATTACAGGTCCACTTTCTATTTCTGGAAAATTTCTGATTTGCTTGATTTTCTTCCATGATGAGGTTGAACATGATATATGAGGCTTATACAAGCATGAATGAACTCCTTCAGATCAATTCTATCCATCAAATCCTGATTAAAACAACTGTTGACCAAGTTTGACTTTCTGTTGACTTTTTTTAGGGTTTTGGACTGATTGAACTTCTTCTGATGATTTCCAAACCCTAATTCCTTGAGACCTTGACTTCAAATGATGTCTCAAGATGTGTGAACCTTTGATTAATAATCATGATGCCCAAATTCTGCAAGAATGGCCATCATCCATTGCTTTGACTGATCAATGACTGTCTTTGACCTAATTGCTGATGATTGCTTCCACTGCAAGCAACAAGGTTAGACTGACAATATTTTTGTATTTTTTGAATGATAAACATATGAAAGCAAAGATATACAAATGCACAGTATGCTTGGTGATCAAGAAATCAACCCACAAGGCAAATCTATCCACTAGGAGGGGACAAAGACATGCAATGATCCTTGAGGTTATGATATGAATGATATGGGCCATGAGGGATCTTAGGGCCCAAAATTGGGGTCTTACAGATGCCCCTATTTAAGGTCATTCTAGCCGGAGAAGTGAAGTTTAGAAATCTTCATCTCGACGCGGTAGAATGGACTTAAATAACAGTAATGAGACAAATTTTGGTCCCTAAGAGACCTCATGATGCAGAGGTATGCATGCAAAGGAAACAAATTCTGTGGGGAATATGATTCACACAGAAGAAAAGACGATCCATCGGAGCAATACACTCACCAGGAACGGAGACTCTAACAAGACTCTATGGGGATAATAAAAGAAATGAGATGTGTGAACAATACACGACTCTAAACTGGGGAAAAAACCAGACTGACATAACGTGAACAAGACACGACTCTGATTAAGGAAAACAGAAAACAGACAGGAGAACTCACTGGGGAGTGAAGGACTCACACTGGAAAAAGAATTCCAAAGGAAAATAAATCCATTGGAGAAACACAAACTGACTCCTGAGGAGAAGCAACGAAAAGTTCCACTGGGGAAGGCAACCAAGAAAATGAGATGTTACCAAGCATACGGGTAACAAATTCAGGAAAAATCTGACTCCACAGGGGGACCGAGGTCATAATAGGGAGCAGAAAGGAGGGAAACACCAAGGATACCGGTTACTGGGTATATAATAGGTGACCGACCAAAGCGTGAATTGAATTTCACTTCCAAAACACTCATCATCCTGAAGAGAGCTAGAAAAGCAAACTTGTTTATAGGATGGACATTCAATTCCACAAGGAAAATGAATCTTACTCTGAGGGGAAAACAATCAAAAGATCGACTCAAGAGTGAACGAGATATAATATCCATTACCGTCAGAACGTGGATAGAATACTCAGATGAGACATATTATTCATTACCGGCAGACCGTGAATAATATACTCGAAAGGAAAATTATCCTGAACCGGTTACTGGGTTGTTTATAGGATAAAATCCGAAGACGTGAATTGGTTTTCACTTCCAAAACACTCATCATCCGAAAGGAGGGCTTGAAAAAGCAAATCGACTTACAGGATGGACATTCGAATCCACAACGGGAAAACGAATCTTACTCAACTGGGGACACAAACCCAAAGAGTGCATGAGATATGATATCCATTACCGGCAGACCGTGGATAAGATACTCGCATGAGATATATTATCTATTACCGTCAGAACGTAGATAATAAACTCGCATGGTAAGAAACACCAGAGATACCGGTTACTGGGCATATAATAGGTGATCTACCGAAAACGTGAATTGGTTTTCACTTCCAAAACACTCATCATCCAAAACACAAACTGGTTAAAGGATGGATATTCGATTCTACAAAGAATACGAATCTTGCTCAGTTGGGGAAAATCAACAAAGGATTCCAACTAAAGAGCGCATGAGAAATATTATTCATTACCGGCAGACCGTGAATAATACACTCGAAAGGAAAAGACACCAGAGATACCGGTTACTGGGTATATAATAGGTGACTAACCAAAAAAAGAGAGACAATCGATACCAAGCATACGGGTAAACGAAAGACAAATCAAAGGGATAAATTGCAAGCATCCGGCAATTATCCGTCAACAAAGAAATATTCGACTCCACAAAGGGAAATAACGAATCTTACTCGACCGGGGAAACACAAAAAAGGCTTCGACTGAAGAGTGCATGAGATATACTATTCATTACCGGCAGACCGTGAATAATATACTCGCATGGAAGATTATCCGCAACCGGTTACTGGGTTAACAAAGGATAAATCGACCGAACAGAAAGGCATCGGGATACCAAATTAGGTATATAATGATAACCAATCAAAAGGAGCAACAGACATTACCAACAAAAGGGTAAATGAAAGGCGAACTGCTGAGGATAAATTGCAAGCATCCGGCAATTATCGACAGAAGACTAGCTGGGGATACATTGATAAACAAACAATGATCCGGGGAACAAATCACTAGCATACGGTGAAAAGACCCACTGGGGATAAAATTGCTAGCATACGGCAGTTATCCACAAAAGACTTGCTAGGGATATAAGTGCTGATCTGAGCAACTTATACAAGCAAAGGAAAATCATCATCAAAGACTAGATGAAGATAACCACAAAATTAGGGTTTACATCTACCGAATACGGGGTAGAAGACCAAAAACTCCGCGTGGGGATAGAACAAATCACAAATCCGCACGGGAAACCAAAATAGGGTTTATAACAAACCACAAACTGCTGAAGCAGCAGAAACATAGGATTTACGACTACCGGGTATGAGGTAGAAAACCAAAAACTCTGGCTGGAGAATAAAAGGTGTATAACCACAAATTCTGTCAAGAAAGCCAGGAAAAGTAGGACTTACAACTGCTAGTCTGTAGGCAGAGGCCCAAAAACATTCCGCTGGGGAAAAACCCACTGGGAAGCACAAGATATCTGACAAATAGCCGATTCGGGAATGATCCGAAAAGACAGACTGAATAAAGACACGTCCTAATGAGGATATAACTCAAATAGGAAAATCCATCCCAATATATGTGTTGGGAGGAGGAAACGGAAGAAACCGTCATCCACGAGGATATATCTCAGTGGGGAACTGCAGAAGAAAAGACAACATTTTCTGCTTACGGGGTTGACTCTATATGGAGAGATTTATAACACCCAAAATCTGCTTGGGGAGATCTGTAAAGAGATCTATATCACCATAGCAGGAGACACGACAAACAAAAGATATATGGCAAGAAATGCAACATGAATATCTGAATGTTTATGAATATGCATGAATATGCGTGATTTATATTTGATGAATGCTGACAAAACAGACAATTCTAACACAAACAGGTTCAGGAACAAACATCCGGTATTATACTTCCAGGGGAAAAACCAGCTGGAGAGTAGTCAATCTGCGGAGATCTACATGCTGTAAAGCAAAGATCTGCAAGCACTGCTGAAGAAGCAGAGAATCAGAGATATCAGTAAACAACCCAATCAGGGTACAGAAAGTCACAACGGGCGAAGCGGCCACTAAGACAAATCTGTAGGGGAACAAGAGAAGTCCCAAAGTAATATCTGTATGGGATCCCATTGTTAATTGAGAAACAAAAAAAAGTGCATTGCACAAGCACGAACTGCTGTAGAAGCAAATCCAAATAACTCCACCGGGGAACAACCCCACTGAGGGAGAATGATAACATCCAGATAGAATCTTACTGCATAAGCAACTCTATTGGGGAAAACTGTCGGCTACACTCTTGGGGAACAAACCACTGAGGGAGGACAGATCAGACAAGTATATTCTGCGATAAACCGCTCCACTTGGGGAGAATATACAGCAAACTGATCACAACAAGTAGATTCTGCAATATAAGCCACTCTACTGGGGATCACAAACAGTCAGGAAATAAATCCGTTCATTGGAGGCCAAAGCCATCATCCGACCATACTGGGGGTTGAGGAGAGTATTCAACAGGCGAAACCGCCATAACAAACATTCTGCAGACTATGCTGAGGAAAAGATGGTTGAAAAACTGGGATGTCAACCCAATCAACCACTGAGTAGGAAAATAAATCCTGCTCTGTTGAAGAGAAAAACTCTGATGGAGAGATAGCAAAAAATCCGCAGACGACTTCGCCGGGGAAAGGGTGAAGTACCGGGTATCAAACCACTGACTTACCGAGTCTTCAAAGAGAAAACGATCGTGCTGAGGAAACAGACAGTTCCGCTGGCAACACTGCATGGGGAAAAGCGGTAACAACTCCACTTGCAAACCCTGGTGGGGATATTAATAACAGTTCTGCTCGCGACTCCGAGGGGAGTATCAATCAATCAGTTATACTCATGACTGCGCTGAGGAGACAAATAAAGTCTGGGGCACGACCCACAGGAGAAAGTGACGGGGCACCAAGGTGACAAACCATCAACCGCCGAAACTTCACAAGAAAACACCCATGCTGGGGGAAAATTGCTGCTGGAGAAAACGAAGTCTTCAACAACACATCACTTGCGACTGTACTGGGGAACAGCCCCAACAACAACTCTGTTTGAGGAACAACCCCAACAAAGATCTGAAGAAAGAAGATACCACTAAACTAGGAATATGAACAAATGTATTACCTGTTGGGAATCGTGCCACCCTCGGGAGAGCACTGAGATATTCTTGAGTATCCTTTCAATCTTGTGAATGTTCACTTTGTTTAAAACAAAAATTTTGAAAAATTTATTTGTTCAAACAATGATATTTTATCAATTTAAAACAATGCAAAACATTTGTTGAATTGAAAACAAATAAGAGTACAAATAATTGGATAAAAAGCTCAAATTGATTTGATGGAATGGTAGTCTGCAAATGGCAAGACTCCATAGATCTGTACAAATTTGAAATCAGTGATATATATTGGAAGAGGGCTACATTGAACATAATGATCCTTTCTCTACCAATTTGAATCTCGATGTATCCGAAGCTTCAGTTGACGACGAATCGAGAATCTTCTGACGAAATGACGACTGATGAACCAGAAAGTCTTGTCAGGATGCAGTTACTTGCCAAATCCCTAATTTTTGCCTAGATTGCCCCAGAGTGAGGTACTCAATCTAGCGGGATGCAAATATATTTTTTTCAAGTCTCTAATTTTTGCCTGAATTACCCTTGCGGGTTCTCCACCGAGACGCTCATTTTTGCCTAAGCCGCCCTTTCGGGTTTTCAACTTAGCGAGCAATTCTGTTTTTTTTTTCACTTTTTTTTCATTTGCACATACTTTTTTTTTATTAGGCAAAGTATCTCTTAACTGCATCTGAATTCACAGGACGAGTGAAATCCTCCCCATCCATTGTTGTAAGCATCAAAGCTCCGCCTGAAAAGGCTCTCTTAACAACATATGGACCCTCGTAGTTTGGAGTCCACTTGCCCCTGGAATCGGGCGCGAAAGACAAAACTTTCTTGAGCACGAGGTCACCTTCTCGGAACACACGAGGCTTGACCTTCTTGTCGAATGCTTTCTTCATTCTCTGTTGATATAACTGACCATGGCACATGGCAGTTAAACGCTTCTCTTCAATCAATTCAACTGGTCATAACGACTCTGAATCCATTCAGCATCAGTCAACTTGGCTTCCATCAAGACTCGCATTGATGGGATCTCCACCTCTACTGGGAGAACGGCTTCCATGCCATAAACAAGAGAGAAAGGGGTTGCCCCTGTTGAAGTGCGTACAGACGTACGATATCCATGCAAAGCAAATGGCAGCATCTCATGCCAATCTTTGTACGTGACAGTCATCTTCTGGATAATTCTCTTGATATTTTGTTAGCAGCTTCAACAGCCCCATTCATCTTAGGTCTGTAAGGAGAGGAATTATGGTGTGCAATCTTAAATTCAGCGCACAACTCATCCATCATCTTGTTGTTCAGATTGGATCCATTATCAGTAATGATCCTCTCTGGCACACCATAACGGCAAATCAACTGGTTCTTGATAAACTTCACAACCACCTGCCTGGTTACATTCGCGTACGAAGCGGCTTCAACCCATTTGGTGAAGTAATCAATTGCTACGAGAATAAACCGATGTCCATTGGACGCTTTCGGCTCAATCATACCGATCATGTCGATTCCCCACATAGAGAAAGGCCATGGTGATGAAATCACATTCAGGAGTGTCGGAGGAATATGAATCTTATCCGCATAAATTTGACACTTGTGACATTTCTTCACATACTTGCAACAGTCAGACTCCATTGTCAGCCAATAGTAGCCTGCTCTCAACATCTTCTTAGCCATGGCATGTCCATTGGAATGAGTACCAAATGAACCCTCATGGACCTCAGTCATCAATAGGTTTGCTTCGTGTCTATCCACGCATCTGAGCAAAACCATATCAAAATTTCTCTTGTACAGCACTTCACCACTGAGGTAGAAACTGCCTGACAACCTTCTCAAAGTTTTCCTATCTTTCACAGATGCCCCAGGCGGGTAGACCTGGTTCTGGAGGAAATTCTTGATATCAAAATACCAAGGCTTGTCATCTTTCACTTCTTCGATTGCAAATATGTGAGCTGGTCTATCCAAGCGCATCACAGTAATGTTGGGAACATCATTCCACCATCTGACAACTATCATGGAAGCAAGCGTTGCAAGGGCATCTGCCATCCGATTATCCTCTCGAGGAATATGATAAAATTCAACTTCTGTGAAGAAAGTTGAAATTCTCCTTGCATAATCTCTGTATGGGATGAGACCTGGTTGATTTGTCTCCCATTCACCTTTGATCTGATTGACAACCAAAGCTGAATCACCATAGACATCAAGATATTTGATTCTCAAATCAATGCATTCTTCAAGTCCCATAATACAGGCTTCATACTCCGCCATATTATTCGTGCATTTGAAGGTTAGCCTTGCTGTAAATGGAATGTGCGATCCCTGGGGATTAACAATTACTGCCCCAATTCCATTTCCATATTGATTAACAGCGCCATCAAACACCATCGTCCATCTGGAACCAGGTTCTGGACCTTCATCAAGTGTAGGCTCATCGCAATCTTTCATCTTCAAATACAGAATTTCCTCGTCAGGGAAGTCATACTGAACAGACTGATGATCTTCAATTGGCTGGTGCGCTAGATGGTCAGCCAAGATACTACCTTTGATAGCTTTCTGAGCTCGATACTCGATATCATACTCAGACAACAACATCTGCCAACGGGCAATCCTCCCAGTTAAAGCAGGCTTCTCGAAGATATACTTAATTGGATCCATTCTGGATATCAACCAAGTTGTATGATTTATCATGTACTGGCGCAAACGCTTAGCTGCCCAAGCTAAAGCACAGCACGTCTTCTCAAGCATAGAGTACCGAGACTCACAATCAGTAAACTTCTTACTGAGGTAGTATATAGCAAACTCCTTCTTCCCTGATTCATCTTGTTGACCGAGTACACAACCCATCGAGTCTTCAAGAACTGTTAAGTACATAATCAGAGGTCTTCCTTCCACTGGCGGAGACAAAATCGGAGGTTCAGACAGATAATCTTTGATACTGTCGAAAGCTTTCTGGCAATCCTCGGTCCAATCATGAGACTGATCTTTCCGGAGGAGCTTGAATATCGGCGCACATGTGGCAGTCATGTGGGATATAAATCTGGAAATGTAGTTCAAGCGGCCAAGAAAACCTCGGACTTGCTTCTCAGTTTTGGGTGCGGGCATCTCTTGTATTGCTTTGACCTTTGCAGGATCAACCTCAATACCTCTTTCACTTACCACAAAACCCAACAACTTGCCGGAACGGACTCCAAAAGTACATTTGTTCGGATTCAGACGAAGCTGGAATTTCCTCAAACGCTGAAAAAGCTTCAACAAATGCTCAATATGCTCAACTTCCGTTCGGGACTTAGCAATCATATCATCAACATAGACTTCTATCTCCTTGTGCATCATATCATGAAACAAGGTAGTCATAGCTCGTTGATACGTGGCTCCGGCGTTCTTCAAACCGAAGGGCATCACTCGATAACAGAATGTTCCCCAAGGTGTGATGAATGTTGTCTTCTCCATATCCTCTGGTGCCATCTTGATTTGATTATATCCGGAAAATCCGTCCATAAAGGAAAAGACTTTGAATTTAGCTGTATTGTCTACCAACATGTCAATGTGTGGTAGAGGAAAATCATCTTTTGGGCTAGCTTTATTCAAATCTCTGTAATCAACGCACATACGGACTTTTCCGTCCTTCTTAGGAACAGGCACAATATTGGCCACCCATAGAGGATATGTCGAAGTCACCAGAAACCCCGCATCAATTTGCTTCTGAACTTCCTCTTTGATCTTCACTGCCATATCTGGATGAGTTCTTCTGAGCTTCTGCTTCACAGGCACGCACTCAGGCTTCAAAGGCAGGAAATGTTGCACAATATCTGTATCTAAACCCGGCATGTCTTCATAGGACCAAGCAAAGATATCTGAATATTCTCGTAGCAAGCTGATCAAATCTTCCTTAACAGACCCTTCAAGAAGTGCCCCAATCTTCACCAGGCGCTCACAATCTTCAGATCCCAAGTTGACTGTTTCCAAGTCTTCGAGATGCGGCTGAATGATCTTCTCTTCGTGCTCAAGGAGACGGGTGATCTCATCAGGAATCTCTTCAACGTCATCTTCTTCTGCCTCAAATACAGGGAATTCAAAGTTGGGAGATGGCGTTGGATCATTATGTTCAATGGGTTTTAGGATCAACCTGCATAATGATTTTGGTTAAGAAAAATTCAGCATTTAAACAAGCAAATCATTATGCAGATGAAAGAATGTTGCTTTTACAGCTTTTATTTTGTTTTTATGTTTTTGTGATCACTGATTTCATAAAGAAAAGCAAAAAGTGAAAACAAAGGAAAAACAAATGTTTAACAATGCAAAAATTGAATGAAAATATCATTGTATATATGCTTTGCCAACAATGTCATCACTTCTCCTTTTGGCATGGGAGAAGGGTTTTAAACAAAATGAACAATTACTCTGATCTATGGATAACTGTAGGAACATCCACAGCGACCCAATTGTGGCAGACACCACCAGGAATAACAAAATTGTTCAGATCTTCTGCATCTTCTTCTTCAATGATAGCGGCAGCTTCCTCTTCTGCAGGTTGATCAGCATGGATGAATCCTCCACTGTGAACAGACCTTGCTCGTTGCATGCCCCAGAACCAAAGCCAATGCCTGCCCGGGATCGATTATCTTCAAGTTCAAGCACTTTTCCTAATCCAGCGACTGCACCACATTCAATGGCCAGCTTCGCATCTCGGTAGGAAGTGAATGAAGGAGACTTCTTCTCGATTGGTTTATCAATAGATAAAGCTTGAAACTGAGTTCCAACTTCATCCTCTGCGTCAATGTACGAGAAAGAAGACAAATTACTGACCAGGAGAGCCTTTTCTCCCCCTACTACAACCAATTTCTTGTTTTTCACAAACTTCAACTTTTGGTGTAGGGTGGATGTCACGGCGCCAGCCTCGTGAATCCATGGTCTGCCCAAGAGACAGCTGTATGATGGGTGAATATCCATTACTTGAAAAGTGATCTGGAAATCACTTGGTCCAATCTTGATTGGGAGGTCCACTTCCCCAATCACGGTCTTGCGCGACCCATCAAAAGCTTTAACAACAACCCCACTCTGCCTCATAGGAGGACCTTGATATGACAATCGTGAGAGTGTGGATTTTGGCAATACATTAAGGGACGATCCAGTGTCCACCAGTACATTGGACATTGCATCAGATTTGCAATTCATAGAGATATGTAAAGCCATGTTGTGGTCTCTTCCCTCCTCAGGGAGATCAGCGTCACAAAAGCTCAGAGTGTTGCAAGCGGTAATGTTTGCAACAATGCTATCAAATTGTTCCAAGGTGACGTCGTGATCAACGTACGCCAGGTCCAAGACTTTCTGCAGAGACTCCCTATGAGGCTCTGAGTTCAGCAATAGAGAAAGAATGGAGATCTTGGAGGGCGTGTGTAGAAGTTGGTCTACAATATTGTACTCACTCTTTCTGATGAGCCTCAGCATCTCATCAGATTCTTCATCGATAATGCCACTCGGGCCAACAGAAGAAACAGGAGTCTTTGGTACAGACGAGGAGGGTTTGGCAACATCAAGTGCCGGATTCTGAACATTCACAGCATTCCCTACAGGACGCTCAACAGATTCAGAAGAAACAGCAGGAGCTTTGGCAGGTGCGGAAAAGACGCGACCACTGCGGGTCAACCCACTAACATCAGCGATAGTGGTCACAGAAGTAGATGGCAGAGGTATTTCAACCCCATCCTGGACAGCAACAGGACTGTATCTGAAAGGTACGGCTTTATCAGATGAATAGGGCACAGGGCCGGCTGGCTTGATAATCAGAGAAGGCGAAGCTTTAGGCTTGTTGCTATTATACCGAATGACAACGGGCTCTGGCAATTTGAACACCGGGGAGATGACACTCACTTCGGGCTCAACTACATCCACATTGCGATTCTGGAGAATCTCAATGGTACCTTCATTCAACAGCGTTTGCAGTTCTCGGCGAACCTGATCGCAACCCAAGCGATTAACAGAACAGACACGGCACTGGTCATGGTTATGCTCCAAATAACTGTGCTGACACAGCATCTTATGTAATCCAACCAATGACTGCCGGATATGGCTGACATATTTCACTTTGTATTTCCCAAGGTCTTCCTGGATCATATTCACAGACTTCCCATGCGAAGGCAATGGGTTCCTGGTGACATTAGGGTTTGAGTCTTCAAAACTCAGAATTCCGCTTCTCATAAGGTCTTGAACCTTATTCTTCAGCGGGAAACAGTTCTCAACATTGTGGCCCGGAGCACCGGAATGGTAGACACAATGCTGGTCTGGTTTGTACCACCATTGCGGATTTGCAGGAATAGCAGGAGGATCCCTGGGCGAAACCAACTTCCTCTCCAACAAGGAGGGATAAAGCTCTGTATATGTCATCGGAATCGGGTCGAAGCTGACCTTCTTCCTATCATAATTCACATTCGCTTGGTTGGTTGTACTTCCACGAGGCTGGTAAGCCTGTTGCTGTGGACGTTGCTGTTGCTGTTGATATTGCGGTTGTGGATATTGCTGCTGATGCTGATACTGCTGAGCATTATCCTTGAATACAGGTGCCACACTAGCCACCTGATGCTGATGTCTGGAATGATGTGCAGGCTTCCTCTGAACAGAGGGTCTTCGATGCTTGGGCTGAGACTGCACAGCATGCGCTTCACCTTCTTTCCTCTTAAACGCTCCATACCGCTTAGAGGAAGAGCTATCATCTTTTGTTAACCGTCCTTCGCGGACACCTTCTTCAAGACGCATCCCCATGTTCACCATCTCGGTGAAATCAGAGGGAGCGCTGGCCACCATTCTCTCATAGTAAAATGACCCAAGAGTCTTCAGAAAGATCTTGGTCATCTCTTTCTCTTCTAATGGTGGAGTAATTTGAGCTGCCAGCTCACGCCATCTCTGGGCGTACTCCTTGAACGTCTCTTTGTCCTTTTGTGACATAGACCTGAGTTGATCTCTGTCAGGCGCCATGTCAACGTTGTATTTATATTGCTTGACGAAAGCTTCGCCAAGATCATTGAAAGAGCGGATGTTGGCACTGTCCAAACTCATGTACCAACGGAGAGCAGCACCAGACAAACTGTCTTGAAAGTAGTGGATCAAGAGTTGATCGTTGTCGGTCTGCGTGGACATCTTTCTGGCATACATAACCAAGTGTGCCAAAGGACAAGTGTTCCCTTTATACTTCTCAAAGTCTGGGACCTTGAATTTGACTGGTATTTTCACACCGGGAACTAGACAAAGTTCGGCTGCTGACTTGCCGAAGAGATCTTTGCCTCTAAGAGTTCTCAATTCCTTTCTCAGCTCGAGGAATTGATCGTTCATTGCATCCATTTTCTCATGTACATCTGAGCCCTCAGACGCTTCAGAGTGATAAATGGTGTCGTCTACCCTCGGCATGGTATGCACGACAGGAGGTACTGGTATAGGGACCGGGCTAGATGCCGGCATTTGAGCGAATGTAGGAGCTGGCCGATCAGGCATGAAGCCAGGAGGCATCCCCCAAGGAAAACCGGGAGGCATGGCATTTGGCTGCTGGGCACTAACAGGCACCGATGTAGTAGCTATCTCAGATATAACCGTCCGCTGAACCGGAGTTGCTGGCTGTTGAGGAGCAGGCTGATTCTGGGCAGCAAGAAGTTGCTCCATTAGAGCGCCAAGTCTGGCGACTTCATCCCTCAAGCTCTGGTTCTCTTGTTCCAACTGCTCCATAATCCTTGCAGAGTTGACCCTTGTATAATACCGGTGAGTCAGCTTGTCTTCAAAATAAATGAAGAACAGGAGTTAGAACCGGAAGACCAGAAAAAGATGGGTACCTGTTTATGCAAGAATGATGCATGAAATGCTTGTGCAAATGTTTTGATTTTCAAGGAACCCTCCGGGTACATTTGCAATATTTCGAATATTTAAACATTTTGATTGCTCATGGAAAATATTTTCATTCAAAATATTAGGTCAAAGAAATACAGCATTCTTTTAATCTATTACAAAGAGAAAAGGTAAATGACATCCTATGGATCCCTATTAGCTCGGGATGCTGGAAGACGAGAAGTGTACAACTTCTTGATCTCTCTCTCATAGGCGGCCTCCATATCAGCTTTCTCCTTTGCAAGTTGATCATACTTCCTTTTCCAGAATTTGGATGACTGAGGAAGCAGAGAAGTCCAAGTGTCGTTCGGATCATCGATCACTCGGTGCTCGAGAAATTCAATCATATCATCCTTCTCCTTGAGCTGCTGCAGCAATTCCTCTCTCTCGCGGATCCAGGCACGCGAAAGGTCTTCTTCTCTCAACTCCTCTACACGTTGGGTAGGGAGGGTTGAAGGCCCAGCCACATCCAACAGTGTAGGTCTCGGATGATCATATGGCATCAGGTAGGTAGCAGCCCTCTGTCTGACCCAAGAGGTATAGGGCTCCAAAGCAATGCAGTTCTTTGGACCCAATTCATTCCTACTCTTTATGCGAATATTGCGCCAAGCGCGGACAAATCTGGCTTTCAGGCCTTGGGGATCTTTACCCTCCTGAAAGAATACACCTTCTAACAGAATGTTATGGGGTTTATCCTTTAGGGGGAACCCAAGCTGACGACGTGCAAGCGTAGGGTTGTAGGTAATCCCACCACATGTACCAAGAAGAGGCACATTAGGGAATTCACCACAAGAATTGATGATCTGAACGGTATCATACACGCGATCATACCAGGTGATATCATCATTGGTGAGAGACATGAGTCTCTGAGACCACCGTAGACATCCCTTGTTCTCCTTGAAAGCAACTGTCTGCGGCAAGTGCGAAATAAACCACTTGTACAGCAGGGGTAAACAGCAGACAATGACTCCTCCATTCTTCATATTCCTCAGATGCATGGAGACATATGCATCACCCAACAAGGTCGGAACTGGATTAAGAACTGAAAAGATCCTAATGGCGTTCATGTCGACGAACTTGTCAAAGTTGGGAAACAGCACCAATCCATAGATAAGCAAACGAACAGAGCCTCAAAGGCATCCTCACTCATGGCCTTCCCATAGAAAGTGGCTTGAGCAATGAGGAACTCGGAAGGAAAACCCTGAATTCCGCCTTTGGTAGTCAGATTAGCTCTAATCAGATCTTCATCTATGTGCAACAGACTGGAAATCTCTCGAGCAGATGGAATACTCTCTAAGCCACTGAACGGCACTTGATCCAGAATCGGAATCCCAATAAGGTGAGAGTATTCTTCCAAAGTCGGCATCAACTGGAAATCCGGAAATAAGAAGCAATGATAGAGCGGATCATAGAACTGAGCAAGAGTGCTCATCAATCCCTCATCCACTTGAGTAGTCAGCAACGGCAGAAGCTTCCCATATCGAGCCTTGAAACCCAAGGGATCTAATACATATGATGTCAGATTCCTTAACTCTTTTACATCAGGCTGCTTAAAGCTGTACTTCTTTGTATGCCTTTTCGGTCTTTCCATGTCTGAAAATTTTGCAAATAACCCTTTAAGTTCCTTGAAAATTTTCTCTTTGATGACATGAATGCGGATGAATGCGTGAATGCATGAATGCAACAAACACACTCAAGGATCAAGCAAAGCACACCAAACAAAGGTCGTGGGAAAGCTCTATGTATCCCTAATATCAATCATCCATTTTGGTGGATTTAGGTTTTCACCTTATCGACACCCAAGTTCCATTGATATTAACGGTACATGAACCGGTTCAAACATTCCTAATATCAACCAGCCGCTTTGATGGATTTTAGGTTTTACACCTGATCCGGGATCCATTGATATTAACAATGCTTGAACGACTCAACCACGAATCACGGGTTTGTTGAGAGTCACGAGCATGGAGTCTCGGTTAAGAACCACCCAAAGGGAGTGTACTAGGGTTTAAACCTGCCAGACATGTTCTATCAGAGGTTCCCATAATCATCGTTCCATCTTTCGAATATTATCGGAGGAACGAATACTCGTATTCCAAGAATATTCTCAAGAGAAACTCTTATGAGTGTAGTATCGCGTAACAATCGTATCAGAACTGACATCTGAACGACCTCCGCACTACGGTCCTAAAAATAGGCCAAGATGGGTTTGGTAAACTAAGGTCCTTGGCTTCTGCGGAACATGATTGAAAGAATAATGCCTAACCACAAATAACTTGTGTGACATTATTAGTTCAACATGACCTCCACCAAGTGAATGGACTCGCAAGTCAACTGGCTAAGGACTACTCCACACCAGTCAACAAGACTATGCCATTCTCCTATCCTAGAGTGCACTCGAGTTCGGGTACAGAACTCATCTCACAGATCACCAAAGCACACAGCAAATGTATATCAAGCAATTCACACATTACAATCAATACATTCATCCCAAATTGTACAAAAATATGTCAGATAAAGATAATAAACATATATCACAACAAGGGTGAAAAGTAGGCAATACAACCAGAGATTCTGGTGAGTTCTCCCCAGCAGAGTCGCCACTTTTCTGTAGCGGTGTATTCGTCGCTATATGATTTATCGATTAAACCATAAGCAAGGTATACAATGAAATTTCGAGTCGCCACCGCACTTTTATTTATCCAAAGGATTGGCTAAAAAGCGAACAAAAGCCTAAGAAGTTTTACACGTAGAAAACTAATAAAAAGATCAGAGAGTCTGGGTAAGGGGTAAATTACGCAATGGGAAGGTGTTAGGCACCCACTACGTCCTAGGTACTCCTAGGGAGCCCTTTTCACACTTGTTGTAAAATATTGTTATTTGTTATGACAAAAATATTGTGCAAACATGATTGGGATGATGAGAAAAGAATATACATTTTTTATTATTATTGGGTTATTGGGTTCGAACGGATGAACCCGTTGCCTACGTACCTTCCATCAAAGGTAAGGATCAGAACGCCGTAGTTCGGCTAAAAGATTTCCAAAAGTGGGTTAGGTTCAATTTTAAACACAAACCCTAGGTCTTACGTTATCCACGGGAGAAAACTCAACCTTATACAAACAACAACGTCCACCATGTGAGAACAGCTTCAACTGGCCAAAGAGGGGTTAACCCTATAATAGGCGAGGAAGACTTACAATTCAATCACTAAAGACAGAAGGTGAGATTAACATCAACCACTAAGATAAATCAAACCTATAGATCATGTATGAAAGCATTAATAATGGACAAAGCCAAAACAATTGAGTGGATGAAGTTAACTGATTATGATTATGAAAATGGAGTCAAAGCATGATTAAGATCAATTCAAATAAGTATTATGAAATGAAGTTTGAAAAAAGGTCAAGGACTTGAGTCCAGGTTTTAGTTAAAAAAAACATGAGATGTTTGCACAACACTTATGTCAAATTTGAAAGATAGAGTGTGAAAAGTCTAGGACATAATGAATGATGAATGGATGAGGATGGGATAGTAAAACTTCTTAGAAGGTTCACTTCTTGAGATCATATAGCAAATGATTCAAGTGTGTCCTTTGGAATAGCAAAATAACAAACAAACAAAGAAAGACGGATATCGGATGCCAATCAATGGTCTTATACCAATCTCCTAAAAGAAAAACAAGAATGAAACATGGAAGTTAACTGCCAATCTATCTGGACTTAGGTTAACTCCACAGTATGCTCACAGGAAATCCAATGCCGCATCACAGGGGCTTACAATGGATCCTCACATACAAGAACAAGAGCAACAATATGATCACAGGTATGCAAATGCCAACTTACAGGGACTTATAATTGCAACCTCTCTCACAAACAGATGAACAAACTATGATCACAGGAAAGCAGATGCCAACTTACAGGGACTTATAACTGCAACCTCACATACAAATCAAACAGATCAAATTATGATCACAGGATAACAGATGCCAACTTACAGGGACTTATAACTGTATCCTCACATACACACAAATAAACAGAAGATATGAGTGACCAATGAGGTCTTACACTCTATCCTTCCATATCACAGGAGCAAATGCCAAAGCAATGGACTTACAATTGTCCTCAATGGGCAAACAACAATGATAGCATCACAAAACAGATGAGATGATCATGCATTAATGGCAATTGATGATGATGATAAATGCATAGCATACAGGCAAGCAAATGCACATGAAGCAATCAATCAATCAATGAATAGCAAACAGCACACTCTATAGCCAAACAATGGGGGGCTCACACAAGAGGGTTGACTTTAAAAGTCCACTGTAATAGGTAAGTGTCGCTCTTAACCTGGCCATTAAGGGGCTCAGGTGAAGCAGATGAAAAGGAGATGAGGAGTATGCCTCATTGCTTCTATCTCATATCAGAGAGAGCATCAAAGAAAGTGTGGGAGTTCAGAAAGTAGGAACTCTCTCCACATTATTGACTCGATTAGATCTTGGGTATTTATCTCATTGCTTCAACCAGGTACTGGGAGCAAAGAGAGGACACACTGAATAGTGGGGGATAGATTACTTATCCCTACCTTCCACCAATTGCCTTACTTGAAGGACTTTTCCTGCTTAGGACAAATATAAACAAACACAGGCATTGCCTCTTAAGGAGGACTTCAGACAGTTTGCCCGGTCAAATAACAGACCGGGTCTCCAGACTACATGAAGAAGAAGTGATTATACCTCAAAGCAAATGCTATAAAGCAAAGCAAGCAATCAAGTTCAAAGAACTTAGGCAACTAAAGTACCTGAAAAAGTCAGACTCATTAGTAAACAAGTCAACAATCAAAAGCAAAAGAAAATGAACCAATAGTCACACAGAAGGACCAATTGTGCAAGGCACAAAGACTCAAGCATATGAGTCACCTACAAAACAAGTGTTAGCACAATATAAACAATTCAAATCAAGCACATTGGAGTGATCCTTAAAGCATGGGTGCTCATCCTGAAACAACAGCTCAATTGTAAGCTCAGAAGACCACTAGGACTAGCCTAGGGTCAAAGATGAAAGAGAAAGGCCAAGGCAGCAAGCAATATTCAATCAAAGTCAACTCCAATCATGTAAGAAGCAAATACAATTGGATTCAAACTTACATCATGCATCAAGGTCATTTCATATGCAAAAGGATGCAAAGCATGGCAAAAGAAGCATACAAAAGTCAACAGCAAAGACTTCATTCAAAAGTCAACTCAAACATTTTCAAAAATTATGAAATAAATCACACTCAATCCTAACATCTAACATGGTATACATGCAAAATTTCATGGTATTTGGATGAGAGGAAGGCAGTCAATGAAATTCATGAAGTCAAATCAAATTCAAGTAAGCATGGTGAAAGTCAACAAGCATAGGTCAACTTCAAAAAATCATATCAATTTGAAAACAGAAGATAAATGAATGAGATTAACACCAATGCAAAGCTCAAGGAGTCTAGTTATCACATATGAAATTTCATGGACATACAATATGATTTGAGAATTTCATAAAAGATTTGGCAAGGTATAGCACAAAAAGTCAACAAATGACCACATATGGAAGAAAATTCTCAATCAAATGGAAAACAGCAAGATTAATTCCAAGAAAAATCATACATCAATTAGACATACAAGGGATCATTCATGCAAAATTTCAAGTGATTTGGATAAGAGGAAGCATGTGAACAAAAATCATACATTTGCAAATCATTGGTGTGACACAAATTGTCACACCCTAATTCAAAAATTCATATCTATTAAACCACAAATGAGAAATCCACAAACTTTATATGGAAATGAAGATCAATGTGTCTAGTTTTACCACAAAAAATTTCAAAGGCAATGGATGCAACATGAGTATTTCACAATTGGAATGGCACAAGGTATCATTTTGGCATACATGTGAAGAAAATAATTGTCATAAAAAATCCAGCCAATGGAAAAATCATTAAAATTCATAATTAAAACTAGACTCAATCATGAACATGATGGAAAAAGAATCATAATTTTTGGATGAAAAATGAATTAGAAAATAATTGTTGAAGTTTGGATAAAATTGGGTGAAATGTGAACAAGAATGCATGGCATAAGCGGTCAACACAAGTCAACAGTGGCAATTTTGTAAATATTTTTTCATTAATCAAAACGCTGCAGTTTTGGGGGGAGAAATGGAATGTTCTCATTGGCTGTTGCCAATGGAACAGTGCGGCTGGCCAATGGAGCCTCATGTTTTCTAGTTTTAGAAACCCTTAGGGTTTATGCAGCCATGGCAATCGACATAGATCATGAACAATAATCAACAAACAGCAACAAGTGGAAATTCTGGCAGTTCACCATAACAAGCAAGCAATATCATTTTCAATGTTTATCATCATCCAACTAATCCAAACAAACAATAGCATAGCATTTGGCAAGGTGCTCGCAGCAGGCAGTCCACAGCATACAACACCAACATGTGGACTTTCTAGGCATGGCTATAAGGTTCAGCATACAAACATCCTCATCATGTTTCAAGGCTCATCAACATCAAATAAATTTTGAGCAACATAAACAACAGTTTAGCATAATGCACATCAGGCAACAGCAACATACCACATGTTTCACAAGGATTTTAGGCATATTCATGAGGTTTCCAAAATAGCAGCAAGGCAATATTCAAGCAATCAGCATCAAAAACAAGACTAGACCAAGTATCACACAACACATTGTATTGGTGTAGCAACATCATTCAACAACATATCAATGCAACATCCCAACAAAATTCTGGACAGGACAAGTTTAATTAGTAGGGCACATTTATGTGGTTCCCAACAGCAACACAAAATGGCTCGACCAAAACACACAACACATTATTCAGCAACAATTTAACCAACTAATAGGTAGAATTCCTGGACAGGGTATAGGTTTAGCAACAAACTGCAGCAGGGTTAGCTTCATGTTCATTAAAAAACTCAAACAGCAACATGGACACCACATGATCAATAATCATTACCAACATTCTCAATCAAACATGACTGTGAAGCAAGAACTGGAAACAAGCTATGGTCTGTACAACACAGGGCACACAATTTCATCATCATGTTCATCAAAACAATAGCAAGCAACAACATATCATCTAGCAGCATATAACCACACAATCTTCATGCAAAATTCTGAGCAACAACAGCAACAACATGGTAGTAGCATACAGCAGAATGGCATGTTCATCATAACAGCAGGTTTTAGCATAACAGCACTGTTAACATCATGGTATTCATCATCATGTTCATCAAAAAACAACACAAGCATGACAAAAAGATTTTGGGCATAGCAAGTAGTTTAACAGCAGCAAAGGTATTCATCAATAGCAGCAGTATTTCATCCTTCATTTTCATCATCATGTAATTATCAAACCAAGTTCATCACCAAAATGTTTTCTCAACCAAAAGTCAAGAGGCATGGCAGAGAGGTATTTCACACAAGTTCAAAACAGTAGCAGGATTCATCTCTGGTTACAGCATAGTATTCATCATTATGTAATCAAAACATGAACAACAGCATACAACAGCACATAACATATTTCACATTGGATTTTCTGGACATGACATTTGGTTCAATGTAACAGTGCACTCATCATCAAGCAGTTACAATAAAATCCAACAATAACACATGGACAACATGTTACAGCAAGTAGGGTTCATTGAGTAGTTACCAACATCAAAACAAACATGACTCAACCAAACATACATCAGCATGGGATTTCATCATCACACAGTATTTCAGCTTTCAGTTTCATCATCATGAAACAAAGTAGAGCAAGTAATCACAACAAACAGGGTTTTAGCAGCATGGCTGCACATTCATGTTCATCATCATCATGTAATCATCATCATACCACATTTCAATGGTAACAGCATGGTATTATCAATGTGCAAATGGCATCCAAACAACAGCATGGTAATTGCAAGCAGTCAACAGCAAAGTTCATCATCATGTAATCACTTGGAATCCAACAGAAACAACTAGTCATGGCAAGGAGGTACTGTCATGATGTAGTAGCATCAATCAACAACAAAACAAAGCAGCATAGCACAGTATGGCAGCACATTCATGTTTTAAAAATTGCAGCAGAATTTTATGAACATCAACATCATCATCACAGCAGCATGGTATAGCAGCAACCACTCATGTTCATCATATAATCAAAACAAGCTCATCATCAACATGCATTACCAACGAATTTCAACCAGAATTTACAAATAGCATGGCAATGATATAGTTCATGCAATCACCATGTAAACAACAGCCATACACGATACAGAAAAAACAGGAACAAACTGGGAATGGCTTAGGGTTTTCAAAGCAGTAGCAACAACTCCATCACCTCAAATCGAGTTTGTATGAAAAATTTTCAGGAGTCCATATTGAAACACACAAAGGTCCAGAAAAGCATGGCAATCAATAGTTCATCATCAGTTTCCATTAAAACAGCATATACACCATGAATCGAGCATAAGAAAATCTGAACACCAACTTTGCTCATGAATGAAAAGTTTCAGAAGTGGATAAACAGCATACCAACAGGACCATTAGAGCATATACAGAGCAAATTCAAGCATGGTTTTCATGGAAACATGGTGAGGAAGGAGAATCGAGCAAAAATGTATATGAACCAGCAATTTCAAATCCAGATTTCTAGCAATCTACTCAACCATTTTAAGTGGTTCAACTTGCAATAGACTCAGCATGGCAAGGACTACACAAAGCATAACATGGATTTGAAAAATAAATGATTCGAAAATTTACCAATATGAAGAGCAGAGGAAGATTCAGCAGTTGTTTGGTCTGGATATGCTCAAACAGTTGAAGATTCTCCCTCCACAAGTTGAATGGTGAAGAAAGCTCGTTTTAATGCAGCTGGGAAATCACTTAAACCAAATCTGCCATAGCTAGTGGTGCTGAAGAACAGTTGAATCAAAGCTGCTTCCAGTTGTGAAATGGCAATGGGAATGAGCTTGAAATGATGTTTGGATGATGGAGAAACCAAAGGAAGCTCGAGTATTTTGGAGTTTTAGCAGAAAATGCAAGTCGAGCAAAAATGCAAGAAGGAGAGAATGAGTGTTTCTGTCCTTGGAGGCTGTAAAACTAGGGTTGTTTTGTGCTGAAAATGATCTCTTATATGACTGTTTAAGATTAACCAATCATGTACTAACCAAAATTAACTTAATTAAACCATTTTGCAAAATTGCTAATGTTTGGCCAAGTGAAGGAGAGGTGTGAATTGACTGAGAATTTGGGCTGGGTACAGGCTGCAAAAAGGACAGTATATTTGCTGTTTTTGGTTATACATGGAATGCTGCAGCATGTTGTACTGGTTTTGCCTTATGTACTTCTATTTGCACCTTTTGCCAATTTTGAATTTTTATCCAAAATGATGATGGAATGATGGTATGATGGTGGTTTTAAGCTTTGAGCAAGTTTCAAATATGGTTTAAAACATTTCCCAATTGGCAAAATGATGAAAAAGTCCATAAATCAAAAAGTCAAAGTTTGGTCAAACTTTGAATTTTAAAGGAATTGGTCCAAAAATGCCATTTTGATTGGCAAGGTTTTAGGTCATGAAATTTATATTTTTGGAAAGAGGATGAAAAATGTGGTGTGTAGGAAAAAACCCCACCAAATTTGGCCTTATGGTTTGAGAGTTATGGCTTGTTGAAGTTCAAAAATTGGTGAAAATGATTTGATCATATCTTGACAACCACACATGGGATTTTGATGTTCTTGGACTTTTTGAAAATGGGAAGACAAGATCTTCAACTTTCATGTTGGGCAAAAATTCATTTGGAGCTTGTATCATGATGTAAGTTTAAGATCAAGAAGTTTCCATTTTTGGCAGTTGAAATTACAGGTCCACTTTCTATTTCTGGAAAATTTCTGATTTGCTTGATTTTCTTCCATGATGAGGTTGAACATGATATATGAGGCTTATACAAGCATGAATGAACTCCTTCAGATCAATTCTATCCATCAAATCCTGATTAAAACAACTGTTGACCAAGTTTGACTTTCTGTTGACTTTTTTTAGGGTTTTGGACTGATTGAACTTCTTCTGATGATTTCCAAACCCTAATTCCTTGAGACCTTGACTTCAAATGATGTCTCAAGATGTGTGAACCTTTGATTAATAATCATGATGCCCAAATTCTGCAAGAATGGCCATCATCCATTGCTTTGACTGATCAATGACTGTCTTTGACCTAATTGCTGATGATTGCTTCCACTGCAAGCAACAAGGTTAGACTGACAATATTTTTGTATTTTTTGAATGATAAACATATGAAAGCAAAGATATACAAATGCACAGTATGCTTGGTGATCAAGAAATCAACCCACAAGGCAAATCTATCCACTAGGAGGGGACAAAGACATGCAATGATCCTTGAGGTTATGATATGAATGATATGGGCCATGAGGGATCTTAGGGCCCAAAATTGGGGTCTTACACTCAGCAGAGTGCTTCGAGCTCCCTAGAAGAGTCCCTTGAGGGGGATACTTTTTATACATTCATCATGTAGATGAGCATAGCATATTGCATAATAAATCGCGTAGCATTTCCATGATTATGGAGCATTACGCTGAAAAAATGTCATGCATCATTATTGCAAGCATAAGCTAGTCTCAGACCGTGGTTATCGTTTGAGAGGTAGTTTTGCCCGAAGGTAAGGGTGTTGCTCCGAGGAGTTTAGCATCATGATTTTGAATCAAAGGTATTCCCCAGTAGTGCGATATTGGAGGAAGAGTTTCTGTCAGGCGGAGATGGAAATGATAATCAGAAATGTTTCGGGGTTCAAAAAGAGAAGAACGAAAATAGATAATCCCCAGCTAAACGAAAAGTGTTTGTTGGCAAAGGGTGAATAGAGAATAGCCGGTTCGTGGCTTGTTAGCCCCAGCATGGGTCGTTGGCATGCGTGCCGACTCACTTATCACTGTTTTGTTATCTCTGCCGATGCTGATAGGCGTGAAGAGTTCCCGGTATCCAGACCGAAGTGGCGCTCAGGCCAGTTGATGGGTATTCAGACCAAGTTTCCGATTTCCAGATCGAAGAAGTTCCCGACGTTCAGGTCAAAGAACTTGTGGTATTCAGACCAAGTTTCCGATTCCCAGATCGAAGAAGTTCTTAATAATCAGGACGAAGAACTTGTGGCGCTCAGGCCAGTTTCCGATTTCCAGATCGAAGAAGTTCTCAACAATCAGGACGAAGAACTTGTGGCACTCAGGCCAGTTTCCGATTTCCAGATCGAAGAAGTTTCCAACAAATCATGTTGAAGTACTTGTGGCAGTCAGGCCAATCTTCCGGTGCCCAGACCGAGGCGGGTATTCAGACCGAAGCGGCATTCCGGCCAGTTCCCGATTTTTGGATCGAAGAGGCTTCCGAAGTTCAGATCGATGCAGCTTGTGGCACTCAGGCCAGTTTTCCGGTATTCATTCCGAAGCGGTATCCAGACCGAAGTGGTGTTCGGACCGAAGTGGTATCCAGACCGAAGTGGTATCCAGACCGAAGTGGTGTTCAGACCAAAGTGGTGTTCATGCCAATCTCTCGGTATTCAGACCGATATCAATACTCTCATATCCCGATGTTCAGTATGCAGACTGACGAGAGGCGTTCAGGCCATGGTTATCTCTGTGTTACCATTTATTTTGGTATCCAGGTCGACATTCTGTTTCGGTGATCAGGCCGACTTTCTCCGTACCAGACGGGTTCTTCTTTCAAGATTGCTTCTTTGCCGGGTCTGACAGGCATCGCTAATTATTTCCCATCAGAGTGCAAATTGTTCGTCTGTTCTTGGTATTCAATCACTCTTCACCCTGATCATCTGAAAGCCGAGGCTATTCATATCGACAGGTTCACAGTGGATTGAATAGGGGCAGCTGTAACACCTCAAAATTTGCCCTCCTCTCTTGGGACTAGCTTTGCATATTGCATTTCATTTTTTAGGGTTTTAGTCATTGCATATTGCATATCATGTGGCAACATTAAGCAAGTCATCCTCCTAGGTCTTGTTCAGAAGATGAAGAGGTTAAAAGATTCAAGCCTGAGGGTCTCATGAATTGATCACTAGCCATCTGAGGGTGTGTGCCTCAAATTAGGGTTTCTTGGTTCCTCAAGGAGGTTGAGCTTGATCTTGGTAGCAATGGTACATCATCATCGTCATGGTCTTGTCATCATCAAGAGATTCATTGTGCTTGATCAGATTCCTTGAGATTAGGGTTTTGACCTCTGGTCAACCCTAATCATCTGTATTGTGCCAATCAGGGCTTGGCAAGGAGATGAGGTCTTCATTGAGATGAGAGATCATCACATGGTTTTAATGATCTTGTGGAAGCTAGGGGTTCATGTTTGAGCCATTTCATCAGGAGTTTGAGGCTCAAGTTCATCAGTGCATAGTCAATTCATCTATCAGTCAACAAAAGTCAACCACAGGTCAACTGATGGATTTGGAGGTGGGAGAGGGTTAGAGACACTTCATTCATGTCCAAACAAGTTTCATTTGACATTTCAAACATCAACATTGAAGAAAATAAAGTCAGATGAAAACTTTCCAAAAATAGAAAGTGACTTGTAATTCAAAATTGCCAAAAATGGAAAGGTTTTCTCCTCAAAATTACATGTCCAAAAATGATTCAAATGAAATTTTGTCCAACATGAAAGTTGTAGATCTTGCTCTCACCTTCCCAAAAGGTCCAAGAACATGCATTTCTCATGTGTGGTTGAGAAATTATGGATCAATCATTGTCAATGGATTTTGAACTTCAAACTTGGATAACTTTCACACCACAAGGCCAAATGGAGTGGGGTTTTTTGCTACAATCTTGTTTTAACATGATCTATCCAAATCATGCATTACCATTCATCAAATCTCATCACAAAAAATTGGATTTTCCACTTGAATTGAATTTGAAATTTGGAGGGAAAAAGTCCAATTCAAAAATATGCATTTTCCACACTTCCAATCACTTGCACTTGGTCTTAAACAACATTTGGAGTGTGTTTAGCTCAAATTTCGTGCACTGTAGCAACAGGTTTCATGCATGCAAGGTGGCTTGACCAATTTAGCATAAACACTCATTTCACTAATCATGTGCATTTTGGCTAATTGTGATTAGCAACATGTTTAACAACACATATAAAAGGAAAATCATAACTGTTTTCTTGCTAAGCATAACAGAATTCTGAATTTGAGATCTAGATCCAAAAACTCTTCAATTTCTCTCTCACTTTTTTCTTCAAAAATCTTCACAAACATTGCCAAGATCTTGATTAATCCATCATCAAGAGGCATAATTGAGTTGAATTGAAGCAAGATTCGAAGGATTTGGTGCTGAATTTGGAACTGTTGGAGCATGTGTTCATCCATGGCAATTTGATTTTCCAGCTAGATCGTGCACAATCAATGCTCAGGCCTTCATCCAAATCATCATAGGAGAGCTAGAGATCATCTGTTTCACCTTGCCAAGGCCTAATTCGCACGATTCCACTACTGTTGCATCTTGAAGGTCAGTTTTCGACTTTAACAATTCATGAAATTAATGGATGCATGTGGTAGATCTTTGGATGTAGGTTAATCTGCAATTTGTTCCGTTAATTTTCATGCTGAAATGAGAAAATTACATTGATTAGAAGTTTCATGTGTGGATATGTTTTGCTTCGAATCTATGAATCTAGGATGAATTGGATTAAATGGATTTGAGATTGTTGTTGTACGTTGGAAGAGGATTTCAATGATATAAGGTTTGTTAATTTTGGTGATGAAATGTTCTTGAGCCATGAATTTGTGAAGAACACGTATAAACCCTAGGATTTTTTTCCAGAAACCTGTTTTGATCCTATAGCGCGTTGCCTGCATGTTTTTTGGTGTTATTCGCTCATGTAGTGGACCACGTGTCCTGGTCCCTAACTGTAGCGCGCTCATTTTCAAATACATACTCCCTTCGAATCCGGCCGGTGGACATTCCAAATGTTGCCTTTGCATTTTTTCACCTTATGCCTTCATGTTCATACCAAGCTTCATCATGTTTTTTTTGTTTTTTTCTTTCATTCAAAAATTCATATCTCCATGATTATTAATCCAATTGAGCTGTGGTTTTTTTCATTGTGTTCATCATGATCTCTAGAATTTAATGGATATTTTTCCAGAAATTGTTCACTGTTGGATTTTTATTTTGCTTAGGGATTGTGTATGTGTATGTTTTCATGACCTACTTTGCCATATCCTTCATGAAATGATGATGCTTAGTCCAATGGAGCTGAAAATTTACATGTGTAAACTAGAGATCCTAATTGACATTTTGGCATTGAGTTTGTGATTTTATCGTTTCTGGTTTGTGAGATATGATTTGATCAATATAGGTGTGACAATGTGTGTCACACCATTTCTTGTCCAATTTGTCGAATTTCTTTACCATGCCTATTGAATGCCAAATAATCTGATTTTTTGCATGTTGTTTCTTCTGGATGTTAAGTTTGAGTGTGAATGTTTGTGGATTTTTTGAGTGCATTTCCAATTTGTTTGAGAATTTCTTTTATGTTTGACCATTTGTGGACTTTTTGTGAGTCATGATCTTATATGATTTGTGAAATTCTTGATGTTTATCACATGGACTTGAAATTTTGTGGAGTGATTCTAGACACATTTAAGGTTACCATGGCTTTGGTTTGATTCATTTATCATGTGTAGATTCTGTTTTAGGCTTGTGTGAAGTTGATGCATGAATTTGTGCTTCCTTTGAGCTTGTTTTGCCTTGCCTTGACTTAGGGAATTTATTTGACATGCTTCCACTTGTCCAATTGACTTGAATTTTGGTATGATGATCATGTTATCAATTCTGTTTAGCCATGATTTTTCTTGAGATTTATTGAATTGTTTTGGAGTTGAAATGGATTGAGTCATTCTGTTTGGTCCAATGAGCTTTGAACTTGCATGCTTTGCACTATTTGTTGTGTGAAATGAAATTGGTGTATGATATGAATGTGAGACCACTTGGACATTGTTCTAACTTGACTGAACTTGATTTGTGCCAATTTTCATGTTCTGTTTTGAATTATTTCTCCCTCTTTGACCCTAGGCCTTGTCCTAGGGGTTTGCTTCTTATGTTTGAGTTGTGTTTTCAGGACAAAAAGCATATGGCATTGAGGAGTTGATTCACATGGCTTGAGTTGCTTATTTGGTTGATGTTGATTAACATTAAGTTTGTTTTGTAGGTGGCTTCTAAGTCATTTGTGTTGAGCATTGGCTTGTGCTTTGCTTGATGCATTGCTTGTGTACAGTTAACTATTGACTATTAGCTTATCTGTTTGACTGTTTGAGTTGTGTACTGACTGAGTTAGATTGTTTTCAGGTACATTAGTTGCTATAGTTCATTTTGAGCTTGCTTTTGCTGTTGCTTGGTTGCTTAACCAATTGAGGTATAGCTCACTAACTCCATGTAGTCTGGAAGACCTGGCCTGTTATTTGGTCAGGCACCTGTCTGAAGTCCTCCTTAAGAGGCAATGCTTGTGTTTGTTTATCTTTGTGCCAAGCAGGAAAAGACCTTTGTTAAGGCAATTGGCAGATACAATAGATGTGCAATCCATCTCCTGCTATTCAGTTGAGTCATCCCTTTGCTCACACAACTGGTGTTGATGCATTGTGGATACTAACCCAAGATCCATGTTGAGTCAGTCATAAGTGTAAAAGGGTTCCCCCATTCTGAACCCACACTTCCTTTGTCTAAAGCTCTCCCAGGCCAGGGATAAGAGCTGTGAGGCACACCCCTCACTTCCTATTTCATCTGCTTCACCCTAACTCTCAATGTTAGGGTTAAGAGCTAACATCACCTGATACAGTTGGCTTGCTTTTGCAGCCTAACCCTTGTGTGAGCCCACTTTGTCTGTATATAGTGTGTGCTAATTGTGTGCATGTTTGCTTTGTTTTGATGGTGTATGTTTGTTCTGCTTTTCCTGTTTAGGATTAGCTTGCTGCCTGTGCAAGTAGATAGAGAACTCAACCTAGGACCATTGTGGAATACATGATAACTATTAGGCTCGAGTCAGTCTCCCTTCTAGTTGGTCATTTCCCAGTCTCTGGTTAGGAGAAAGTTTCTCCCCTGTTAAGGGGAACTACGTTGCCCTGATCCTCATACCAGATGAGGTACGTAGGCAGGAGGTCGTACGAGATCTCTCCGGGCACCCTTTTACTTTTTGTGTGTGTTTGCTTGACAATTATTAGGCTCAAGTTCCCGACTCCCTATTAACTTGTTGTCTGTTTGGTTCCTTCTTGTGTGGGTTAGGAGATGGATGTAAGCCCAGCGATTGGCATTCCGTATCCTATTGTTGTGTGCTTGGAGTCCGATATAAGTCCAACAATTGGCATTTGGTTTCCAGTGTGGGTTTGTTTGGTTCGGAGTCTGATGTAAGTCCAGCAATTGGCATTCGGTTTCCATGTTTGCTTGTTTGTGTGTGTTTTGTGTCGGCGTGCGTGAGCTGAACTACGGTAGCTCTGATTCTCATTCCAGATGAGATACGTAGGCATAGGATGCGATATCCTAGCGAGCCCTTTCCCCTTTTCCCACCTGTGTTGTTTCAGTGTGTGTGTGTGTGATGTTTGTTTTAGCAACCTTTTTCTTTCCTTTTGAGCGTGGATCCCGTCGAGTACGACGGATGCGTAGGGGTGCTAATACCTTCCCTTCGCATAACCGACTCCCGATCCCATTCTCTTTGGTCGCGAGACCATGTCTTTCCCAGGTTTACTTCGAGCGTTTCCTTTCCCTCTTTTGGGATAAATAACGCACGGTGGCGGCTCTGTGTTGTTTTGTTTTAGCCCGTCGATTGTTTTTCGCGGATGCGACACACGGATGAACTCAGATCGCAGTTATTCGCTTATTCCCTAACTTTTGCGTGGACCGCCCTTTTGGGTTTTCAATCCACCGGGATACCCTTTTTTACCTGAGCCGCCCTTTCGGGTTTTCGACTCACCGGGTGTACATTTTTTTTTTATATCCCTAATTTTTGCCCGAACCTCTTCATTCTTTTTTTTTGTTCGTCGGGATGCCCCTTTTTTGCCTGGACTATTCTTCTTACTGTCCAGCGGGTCTATTTTATGCGAAGTATTTTTTAATTGCATCTGAGTTGACAGGGGACGGGAAGTCTTCGCTATCCATGGTTGCTAGCATCAGAGCTCCGCCAGAGAAAACTCTTTTAACCACGTATGGACCCTCGTTGTTCGATGTCCATTTGCCCCTGTGATCTGTGTTGGGTGGAAGAATTCTTTTGAGTACCAATTCATCGATTCGATACTCCCGAGGGCGCACTTTCTGATCAAACACTCTCTTCGTCCGTCTCTGATATAGCTGGCCATGGCATATAGCTACTAGTCTCTTTTCCTCAACTAGGCTTAGCTGATTGTATCGAGAACGGACCCATTCTGCTTCGTCCGGCTTCATTGTTGGTGCAGGGAAAAGTTATTCTGGCACAAAATGGCATATGAACCCCCTCCGGTGTGATCAACACTGCACCAACTCCACGACCATTGACGTTGACCGCCCCATCAAACATCATAATCCATTTGGATTCAGGGTCAGGCCCCTCCTCCGGGAGTGGTTCCTCGCAATGTTTCGATTTGAGAAACATGATGTCCTCATCAGGAAAGTCGAACCTCATAGGTTGGTAATCATCAATCGGTTGCGCGGCAAGATAGTCTGACAAGACACTTCCTTTGATGGCTTTTTGTGAAGTGTATTGGATGTCATACTCTGTCAGCATCATTTGCCACCTAGCAACCCTGCTGGCTTTTCAAAAATATACTTGACTTGATCCATCTTTGATATCAATAGAGTCGTGTGAGTCAACATATACTGTCTTAGTCGGCGAGCAGCCCATGCGAAAGCGCGGCAAGTTTTCTCGAGCAGTGAGTATCTTTGTTCACAGTCGGTAAAATTTTTGCTAAGGTAGTATATTGCATGCTCTTTTCAACCTAACTCGTCATGCTGACCGAGCACACAACCCATTGACCTTTCTAACACAATCAAGTACATGATCAACGGTCTTTTCCTCTCGGCCTGTAGACTGGCCCCGATCTTGATTTCTTTCTTGTCGTCTTCGGTCCCAATGTTGATGGTCTCAACCACCTCCTGATAAGGTGTGATAGCTCGGTCCTCCTGTTTCAACAACTTGGCTAACTCCTCAGGCAATTCACAATCTTCCTCAACCCCTTCTTCGGCTTGATAGATAGGATTGTCGAAGTCATACTTGGCCATAGCAGTGTCGTTAGCAGTGAGATCCGGGTGATCAGTTTTACGAGGTGTTTTTTGGAAAGAAAAACGAAAAAGAAACATGAAAAAGAAACATTTCCGTTTTTGTAAAAGTAAAAATAATTGAAAGAAAGAAAACACAAAATTGTTTGCAAAAGTTGTCCTTTATTGATGATGAAAATAATTGCGAAATGTAACTAAATGGATGGCCCTACAGATGGGTCATTACACCTTGGTTAAAGTGTAAGACTTTGTTATGCATGTGATAAAAGGAAAACAATAAAAATTACTCCTTCAGTAGAGTAAACCGGACGACTTTTTCAGACGACCAATTGTCGAGCTTTTCTCCTGGGACACACGGGCGAATCCAACTATCTAAGTCACAGTCGCTGTCAGCCTTGTCTTCATCTGCAGCATTGACGGTGTGGGGAGAAACCAAACCCCCACTGGAGAAAGTACTGGCTTCATTCTTCTGAGACCCCAGAGTATACCCCAATCCAAACTTGTCTTCTTTTATGATTGGCTCCACAAAAATGCCCCAGCCTTGGGCATTACCAGCCTTAACCACTTCAACAACTTGCTTGTATGAAGAGATAGAAGTCCCGACCTTCTCAGACTCAGGTGAACAGACAGTTTTGGGCGCGACCTCACTGATGTTTATGGCTTCGAAGCACTGACATAGCATCTCATGCATCTCGCCATCCATCTCCACATACTTAAATGTAGACAGGTGGCTAACAAAAATATCCTCTTCACCACAAACGGTGACGATCTGACCTTCTAGTCCATATTTGAGCTTCTGGTGGAGAGTAGAAGTAACAGCACCAGCAGCATGAATCCAGGGTCGACCTAGCAGACAACTATATGCAGGCTGGATATCCATCACATAAAAGGTACTCTTGAATACCTGCGGTCCAATCTTAATTGGCAACTCAACTTCGCCACAAACAGCTCGCTTAGAGCCATAAAAAGCCCTTACAACTAAATTACTCGGCCTTAGGGTGGCGTCATCGCAATCCAACTTCGTTAAGGCTTTCTTTGGGAGAACATTCAGAGAAGAACCTGTATCAACCAAAACATGGGAAAGCACCATCCCTTTGCATTCCATTGTGATATGCAAGGCTTTGTTGTGATTCCTGCCCTCAGATGTTAGGTCATAATCGGTGAAACCTAGCGCATGGCTAGTGTGTACATTCGAAACTACCGACTCCAGCTGGTCAACAATTATCTCTGGGGGAACATAAGCCATATTTAGTACTTTCAACAAGGCTGCTCTGTGTGCCTCAGAGCACATCAATAGTGAGAGAATGGAGATCTTTGAGGGTGTCTGATTTAGCTGGTCGACTACCTTGTAGTTATTTTTCTTGATAATCCTCATAAACTCATCCACTTCCTTCTCGAATACGGTCTTAGGAGGAGCTTCCTCGATAGTAACCTCTTCGGTGGATACTTGTTTTCCTTTAGCCTTGGTAGTTGCCTCAGCTTCAACATTCGTGCGCAATGTTGATGGTGCAAATAGGCGTCCACTGCGAGTGAAGCCACCAATTCCTCCAACATTGTCTACAACGGAGCTACCAATGTCAATGTCTTATTCGTTAACTTTCTGCCCCTGGCAGTAGATATCATCCCCATGGTGCCACGGGATAGCACTGTCTTTCTCATATGGAACAGGTCCTGGTACCGTGGTGGTGACCGGACCAATCAAAGTCGGTTGAGGGTTGTCAGAGTAAATTGGTGCTGGACTTTCTGGGAAATATATTATTGTCGGAGCGGGTCTCTCGGGAACATATATTTCTTCAGGAGTGAAATAAAACGTTACTGTCGACACATCATTCTTCACTGGACGAGTTTGATCGAACTGAAGACAACCTTCATCTATCAGTTGCTGAATACCCCTTCTCAAACTATCACATCCGTTCTTGGCGTCTTGACAATTTCTGCACTCTTCTCCACAGCCCGGGAAAATCCGTCCTTTCAAGAGTCGGTCTTTGACCACCGATAGCGAAGTCTTCACTTTAGTCACATCAGAAACCAAATTCAGAGTTTCCCCACTATCAACAGCATTAATCCTCTTCCCGCCGTGAGCTGGCATCGGATTTTGGATAACATTAGGCACCGGAGAAAAATTGATGGCCTAGGCATCTCTCAAATCTTGTACCTTTAGCTGGAGAGCCTTGCAATTATCTGTAGTATGGCCAGGTGCGTTGGAGTGAAAAGCACATCTGGCGTTGACATCATAACCTCTAGGCAGATTGTTGGGATCGACCGGTGGGGCCAGAGTTCTCAACGTAACCAGATTCATGTCAATCAGCTTGGGAAGTAATACAGAATAAGGCATTGGGATTGGCTCAATGACCCGGTCCTCCTGTCTTGGACGTTGTTGATAGGGTCTCTGCTGACCCGGATTACCTCCTTATTGTTGATTGTTGTACCTGGGTTGCTGTTGCGGATGATACTGCGGTTGAGGAACAGGTGTTGGAATAGTGACTGCGGCCACTTGATCTTGATAATAATTAGGGCGTCCTCTGCCCCTGCCTCTGCCGGCATATACAACGCTCGTCTCACCTTCTCTTCTTCGCTGACCGTTACCAGCAAACGGTTTCTTGGGAACTGATGAGTTGGAAGCACTGTTGTCTTGAATTCGGCCCATCTTCAACAGACTCTCGATCCTTTCTCCAGCAATCACTATCTCTGTAAAGCTGATTGACGGGCAAGCAGCCAATCTCTCGATATAATTGCCTTGAAGAGTGTTCATGAACATGTCCGCCATCTCACTTTTAGACATAGGGGGTTGGACGGATGCAGCAATCTGTCTCCAACGCTGAGCATATTCTCTAAATGTTTCCTTGGCATTCTGAGACATTCCTTGCAACAAGGTCCGATTTGGAGCCATGTCCAAGTTGTATTGATATTGCTTGACAAAAGCCTCTGCCTAGTCTTTCCAGCTCTTGATGGTAGTACGAGACAAATGAGAATACCATTCACGAGAAGCTCTAGTTAAACTGTCTTCAAAATAGTACATCCACAGCTTTTCATCTTCAGTGTGAGCTCCCAACCTTCCCAGATAAGATTGGAGATGAGTGCGTGGGCAAGAAGCCCCGTTGTATTTCTCAAAAGTAGGGGGTTGAACTTGTGAGGGATCCTTACTCCCTGAACCAGACCAAGATTGGTGACATCAAAACCTAAGGAATTTTGAGACTCCAAAGATTTGAGCTTCTCAGCAAGCTCATCCATACGGCGAGTGGTCTCAAGGGCCTCGTCGTGCAAAGAAAATTGATCATACTGACAATCTTCAGTAACGGGCGCCCGTTAATCCGAATCCCTTGATTCACATTGTACCTTCCGCCAATACCATTCCCAACATTTCCCGTGTTGCCAACAGTACCTGGGTTTCCATCAACATTTGTGTTACCCGCGTTTCTAGTGTCCACAGGGTTATCCGCGTTCCCAGGGTTACCAGGGTTCCCAGGGCTACCAGGGTTCCCCTCAGTACTTGGTATTTCCACCTCTGGATCGGGCCTCGGTTGCTCAACCAATTCCTTCAGCTTCGCCTGGCCTTCTGCCATACCAGTCATCAATGTCATGAACTGATCCATCCTTTCACGCATATCAGCCAGTTCTTTCTGTATCTGGTCCATTGCTAGTCGTGGACGGTTTTCCTTTGTCGGGTACCTGTGAACTCGCTTGGGACCAATAACTGCCTGCAACAGGGAACAAACATTAGACACTGCGGTGACACCTGCAAAACAAACAAGGGTTAGTATGTATGGTATGCGATGCACTGCTTATTCGATTTTAAGGCCCCCCCTTAAAAAGGGAATACCCTGCAAATGAATAAGCATGAGATGTTGGATGCAAATATGCAGATGATGTTATGCAATACAATGGCATGTCAATCAGAATTTTTGGATCCGCTTGAACATCTGTCAGGTTGCACTGCCTGGAGAGAAATTAAGAGGATCAAGCAAAGCACACCAAACAAAAGTCATGGGATGGATCATGTTATCCTTAATATCAACCATCCATTTTTGGTGGATTATGGTTTACACCTTATCAACACCCAAGTTTCATTGATATTAAGGATACCTAAACGGATCAACCATGAATCAAGGGTTTGTTGCAAGTCACGAGCATGGAGTTTAGGTTAAGAACCACCCAAAGGGAGTGTACTAAGGTTTAAACCTGCCAAACATGTTCTACAAAAGGTTCCCATAGTCATAATCCCATCTTTCGGATATTATCGGAGGAACGACTACTCGTATTCCAAAAATATTCTCAAGAGAGACTCTTATGAGTGTAGTATCGCGTAACAATCGTATCAAATCTTACACTTGAACGACTTTCGCACTACGTCCTACGAATAGGCCAAGATGGGTTTGGTAAACTAAGGTCCTTGGCTTCTAAGGTCTATATTGGAAAAAGTAATGTCTAACCATAACTTACTTGTGTGACATTATTGATCCCAACATGACCTCCACCAAGTGAATGGGTTTGCAAGTCAACTTGCTAAGGAATAACTCCACACAAGTCAACAAGACTATGCCATTCTCCTATCCTAAGTGCACTCGAGTTCGGGTATAGAACTCATCTCACAAACAGAACCAGCAGATACGGCAGTCATATGTACACAATGCAATAAAGCAGGTAAATGCTGAAAGATAAATAACTGTACAAAAGAATAAACACCCAATAAACAAACAACCTACAAAAGCTAGGAGGGACTCGCTTAGGGAAACCGGATCCCCAGCAGAGTCGCCAGCTGTCGCAACCTGAAAAATGGAATGCGAAAAAAAACAACCAGCGAAGAAAGACAGGAGAGTCGCCACCGTGCGTTATTTATCCCAAAGGAGGGAAAGGAAACGCTCGAAGTAAACCTGGAAAAAGGAAAGGACAAGACAGGGTCTCGCAACCAAATCTTGGGTTCGGGAGTCGATTATGCGAAGGGAAGGTATTAGCACCCCTACGCATATGTAGTACTCTACGGGATCCACTTTTATAGTTCTTGTCTAAAGGGTGTGGGTTTATCTAATGTGTTATTTACTAAAAAAGGGGTCAAAAGAAAATGACTCGCACGGATGTCGCATCCACTGCATATGTATCTCATATGAATATGAGAATCAGAGTCTTCGTAGCTCGGCTACCTAGGGGTTAAGGGTAATTGTGCTCGCTAAGACATCGCGTCTTATGCCTACGTATCTCGTCTGGAATGAGAATCAGAGCAAGTCGTAGTTCGGCTAACTACGGGGTTATGGATTGGGTTTTGGACGAACGACGTTACTACGCAATCTAACGGATGCTCGACCTTTGGAGACTTACTCGCCTGTAGTAGAAGGAGTTAACATGTTCTTAGGAGAAGAAAAATCAATGAGTTGGTAGGGTTAGGGATGCTCATGCAAAAAGGCAGTCCTTGACGAAGGAACCTGTAAAAAAAATAAACACACAAATCAAGTATTTCCCTTGTGTTGACTGATCATCTAAATAGAACCCACAAAGTGTCCTGGATGATGTTCAAGCTTCTTGGAGCTAATCCCGATTGACATGATGAAATGCAATGTATCTAATGTTAAATGACCTAAAAATGAATGCGTGAATAAGGAGGGCAAATTTTGGGGTGTTACAGGGATGAACCTTTCACGGATCACAATTTGTTGCCTATTTATTTGATAAAATCCTTAATTTTTTCCTGGATTTCCCTTTTGGGTTTTCAATCCATCGGGATAAAAAAATTGTGTCCCTAATTTTTGTGTGGACCTCCCTTTTGGGTTTTCAGTCCACTAGGACACCCGATTTTGCCTAACCCTCCATTTCGGGTTTTCAAATTAACATTTTTTTCCTTTTTTAGGCGTAGTATTTTTTGACTCCATTTGAATTCAGTGGATGTGGCTATTCTTCACTGTCCATTGTCGGGAGTATTAGAGCCCCTCCGTAAAAGACTCTTTTGTACGACATATGGACCTTCATAGTTGGGTGTCCATTTTCCACGTGAATCTAAGCGAGGTAGCAATATCTTCTTTAGTACCATATCACCTTCTTGGAATACTCTAGGATGAACCTTTTTGTCAAAATCCTTTTTCAACCAATTTTGATACAACTGTCTTTGGCACAAAGCTACTAAGCACTTTTCTTCGATTAGGATGAGTTAATCGAGTCATGTCTGGACCCATATGGCATTTTCGAGCCTAGTCTCCACGAGGACCCGTAGTGAAGGAATCTCTACCTTAAAATGAAGTATTTCCTCCATTCCATAAATAAGAGAGAAAGATGTTGCACCAGTCGAAGTGTGTACTGAGGTACAGTAGATGTGTAATACAGATGGAAGCATCTCGTGTCAATCTCGGTATGTCTTCACTGTGAGTGCAACTTCCATTAGATGTGTTTTGTATGTTGTCAAAACTAGGATACTTTAGCGTTAATGTATATTGGACACATATCCTCATATTCTCTATGTGCATCTTAGCACTAGGAAGCATAAAAGCATTTGGAAACAACTTGGAAAAGGTCTCATGCATCAAACATGCATGAAAAAACATTTTTTGTGAAAAATGGCATTACAGGTCGACACATGCAACTACAAGTCAAGACATACATATACAGGTCGACCTATGGAAAAACTTTCTTGGCTATTGGTCAACACATGTGTTATATAGGTCCTCACGTATGCTGCAGTATTAAAGTCTGTAGTTTCTATTTCATGTGTAGAATCTTCAAGTCAACACATAGGGAGCGCATAACATTCATAGGTCGACATATGACCTTAGACACACTGGCCTATGCATCGAACAAATAGACACATGACTTTCATAGGTCGACCTTTGTGATGTATTTTTTAAAACATTCATATTTTTCTCACGTTCTTTGCATTCCTTTTTGTCGTAAGTCACCCATGCATATAAATACTTCATACATGCTGATCGGGAAAATAGCAAGTGTACTATTTTGCCGATGTAGTGATAATAGGGATGTTTCCCAATGATAGATCTCGAGGATTGTGCAACAATATATGTGTAAATTGTTACTCAATTGAACGAAACTAATAGTTGGGGTTTTATAAAAATCACTGTAAGAGAAAATAAAACAAAATAAATATTTTCACAGTTTATAATAATATGCCAAGGATGGTGTGTGAATATCTCCTGTAATGACCCTTGAGTGTATATCTCCTTAATAATTAAAATTGTTTCAATTACCGGATCTTAAGATTGTTTCCCCCTAAGACCTCAGAGGGAAACCTTTGGTATTCAATCTAACTTTTAAGTCCTTAAGTGATTATTATGAAACCAAGCAATTTCAATTTAACAAGAATAACCCGATAACCATAGGGTATCCCTAGTCCTAGGTGATATCTACTATGGTTTCACTGTATAAAAACCTTAACAATTGCAATCCTGCTAATTGTTAACCATATATCGATCTTGATATTCTGATAAAGAAAGCATTACACACATTACACAGTGAAATTAATAACAAATAACATGTTTTAAGGAAATTATATCTTCAGAGTCATTACACGATCAATTCAGAGACACCCCCATGGCATTGGGGGGTTTAGCCTCTCATATTATTCAAATAAGATACAAAATAAAAACGAGACGTTACAAAAGGATGGGAATTCCATTGATCTTCAATCGCATCCGCTCTTGAAGGATCTCCGTTTTTCGCCGCTTTGGACCGCTTCAATCTTTATCGTCTCCAATTTCTGATCGTGAAAAAAAGTCCCTTATCCATCTTCAAAAATCCACTAAATAGTTCCTAATGACTAATTTGATGTAGCAAAAGTCCAAAATGCCCTTCGGGATCAGCCGTGCCAAAATACAGCAAAAACTGGAAAATGAGGTATCCAAGCCAACACTGGCTGTGTCAGGCAACACGACAGGCCGTGTTGGCTGTCTGGTGAAGAGGTCTTGACACGCCCCTCTAGGGAGGCTGACACGAGCCGTGTCAGCTCCCTGTTTTCTTCTTCTAGCTTTCCTCTCTTGACACGGCCCGTGTTGGGCAACATGGGTGGCCGTGTTAGGACTACTGTGTTGCCTAATTTCCTCTTCCGACGGGACCGGAACATCCGATTCGCTTGTCTATCCCTCTGGTACTCTTGCTTACACCTGAAACCAGTAGGACTACCACAAAGGGACACAAAATGGAGTATAATGATGCAAACCAAATATAATCAACAACTTGAAATAATAATGCAAAACATCTAATTTACTAAACAGAACAATAAAATTAGTAGACTAATGTGTTACCGACTTCGTGAAAAGGTGTCGAATGAGTGTCAGAAAACAAGTAGAATTGGAAACTGATCACAACCTCAAACTTATCTCATTGCTTGTCCTCAAGTGATGCTCGAGACATCAGGACGGTCACCCTCAAATTCTGCATCCAGAATGCTACTGTGATCTTTCACGATTCCCTATTCACTTTTCATTCACTATTTTACTCTTTCCCGACTTCCGACTTCCGCTACACTTTCACCTTGATGCATCTTTTGGCCTGTAGCTTTTCACACTCTCACCAAATCTCTCGGGATCAAAGTGTTTGCACTCAAGAAAAACAGAGCATGCAAAGTCAACTCTTAGGTTTGAAAAGCAAATACCTTCATAACAAAAACACACAACACACATTATTTGAGGGCTTTTTGGGTTGTAGCAGGGCTAAGGTGTAAGGTGGGAAATCAAAACAAAAAGGGGAAATACCAGGGGTTCAGGCTCAGAGTCTGTGTTGCTACCCTCGTAACTGTGTTAAATCTTTTAATCAGAGGGTATTCCTTTTGGGCGCCGTTCTTGTTGGAATTCATTGGCTCTTTTTTTCTTCTTTTTATTGATCTTTTGAGCATGCTTTTTGCCAAACTCAATTCTTCTAGATAAGTGCTTCATGATACTTCTCATAATATTTTTTTATTTCTCTTTTTTTTTCTTTGAAGTCTCGTACTTTTCTCATTTTTCTGCACTTATATACTTTTTATCGGTGTCCCAAAATTTTGATGAAACCCCAAACTTAGGATTTTCCACAGATCCGGGTTAAACAACACTTATCTAAGCAAGGTGTGGTAGTGTATGGGATTACGATTATATACAGTGGTTAAATAACAAACAAAAGGAAATATGGCTCAACTTGGGTGAATGAAGGGTAATAATGGCGGTTGGCTGGAAAGGCTCAGGGTTAAAATAAAAAAATAATGCCTCAGTGTGTACAAGTGTGTTATGAAATTCCAGTATCTCTTATGCAAACCCAGAGAGACAGAGACAGACCTGGAAAGCTCTCATGATGACAAGTATTTGGCTTTTTGTAGTCCTCACCATGTTTGGTATAGCTTGCAGGCTTCCAAGATACCTCTCAGTGTGATGTAGCTTCGTATTCGCTTCGATTACAGAGTACTCCTAAGAAGTCCAGTGACAGAGAGTCGCGTCCGATTGTTTGGATCAGTAGCATCAACTTTCGTGGGTTTCGAGAAGAGCAAGTCGAGGAATGTGTCTTTCATCCAATCCCTCCAAGCCTCATTATTCATCCAGCACGAATGTCCTCTATCTGTAACACACAGAATACCACACAACTAATTATTTTAAACACACATAATAAAATGCTGAAAAATACTAAGAACAAAAATAATAAATAATAAAACCCCCCACACTTGAACTAAACATTGTCTGCAATGTTTAATCCAAGATATAGATGGACTCACACAGGTTCACTGCGGTGGCGAAACCTGCAACATCAGCTGTTGCATCATCACGTGCATCTCCTCCATAAGAGTCCCTTGGCAGACTTGCTCTAGGCCTTGGCGTGTTTGCTCCGCTCGAAGATCGCCGATTTCTATTTGCATCCACGACCATTGGTCCGGCGTCACATATGACGACCCGACACCTGGGTGCGTGGTGTCCTCTAGCGGAGCAACAAACTGCTCTTGTTCTTGTACCTCTTCCTGCACCTCTTCCTCTTGTGGGTCACGTGCAGCAAATGGGTCAGCATTGTGCTCGTCCATATCATCTTGGACGACACTCTCATATAGCCAATTGGCCGTGTTGGAAATGCTAATTCGTGTAGGGTCAGGAAGAGCCATAATAAACTGACCAAAACTCATTAAAGCATAATAATCAGAAATTTGTGATATCATACCTTGCTGAACCAATGCGTTCATGTCCAGTTTATGCATACCTGCCACCGGCGTCTTATTAAGTGTAGCAGGGTCATATCCGAAATGGTGGGCAATCTGTGTGATGATGCCCCTATGGAAATTTCCCCTTGGGCTGCTCTCCCCACTCGACCCAGGTAATCCGCTGCAAATGCTGCAACGCTCACAGCAACTCGATTTGCCATGGCAAACAAAAAGAAGAGCTCCCTCTAGGTAGCCACACCTGTGTTATCACCCCTACCAAAAAGCGTGAAAGCCAAGACTTTTTGGGCATACCTGAAACAAGGGTTTTGAATGCCAGATGCTTTCGCCCCTTTAGCTACATAATCTGATCGTCCCGTAATGGCCAACCGGAAAGTATTAGCATCAAAACTATTTGGTACGGCTCTGGGGCCATACAGGGGTAGGCGGAGAATTTCACCCAACTGCTCCACAGTCAACTCGTGGTCGACATTGTATAACCTGAAAGTCATCGTTCCTCCAAAGTACATAATTGTACCTGGCCAACCTTTTTTCAACTTGAACTCAATGGTGCTCAAGAATTCTAAAGTGATACGCTCATAGGTAGGCGCTTCACAATGCACAAATTCAAGCATGCCGAGGACATGGAACATCCTATCCAATTCTTCCGATGGACCCAATTGAAATAAAGTATCAGAGCATAGGTACCTTGTCGGAGTTATTTTCCGTTTGACGTGAGAAGAGTACCTCCGTTCATGCTCCGGTTATCGAAGATGATATCGTGCAAATTCGGATGATGGATGGTCCGTTTCTGAGGACGGGATGATTCCGCTTCTGTTTGCTTTCCCTTGGAAATTTGCTTCGGCGACATTATTGATTCCTGCAACAAAAATTTATAACCCAAAAATTAAGTATGGAAAAAGGAAAAACGATTATCATAGCCTTGTAGAGGATGAAGAGTAGAGTAACTTTTGTGAAGGGTGTCGACGATTTGAAAGGAGTAGAGTGGCAAAGTTGAAAGCTTTTTGGTGGTGAGGTTATGGAGAATGTTGAATAACAATGGAGGAAGGAGAAAGATTTATTGAAAATGGGAAAGAGAAGGTGAGAAAATCATATTTAATGGGTTAATTTAGAGTAGAATGAGTTTAAGTGGTGGAAAATACGGGTGGGGTCCACCAAATCACCAAATCCACAATTTGAAAAAATATGGTCGTTGGGCCTGACACGGGCCGTGTCAACTGAAACAGGCGGCCGTGTCAAGCCACTGCTTTATTGCTTCTCCTCCAGCAGAGCTTAAACGGGTCGTGTCAGTTGACACGGGCGGCCGTGCCAGCCTACCTGACACGAGCCGTGTCAAGTGACACAGGCACCCGTGTCAGGGCCCTGTTTTTTCCAAAAAAAAAAAATGCTGATTTTTTCTCTATTTTCCCGTTCTCTGGTAACCAACTGTCTTTTATGAGTTTAGCTCAAACCTCTTTTTCTGCACTATGCGATTTAACTGCGAACCTATAAATAAAATTGGAAACACACCAAACACTGAAATAATTAGAATAAAACCGCATGGGTTGCCTCCCACGAAGCATTGCATTTAACGTTGCATGGCTCGACGGTCATCTATCTCATCCTTGGAGATGAACATTATCGATCAGACCACTTTCCTTCCCCTTGTAGTAGTGCTTCAACCTTTGTCCGTTCACCTTAAATGTATCCCAATTACTTGGGTTTTTAAGTTCTATTGCTCCATGGGGAAACACTTTGTGAACCAAAAACGGACCCGACACCTAGATTTCAACTTTCCTGGAAAGAACTTTAATCTGGAGTTGAACAAGAGCACCAGTTGTCCCTCGACAAACTCTTTTCTCTACAGCTTCTGATCGTGCCAATTCTTTGTCTTTTCTTTGTAGAGTTTGGCATTCTCATAAGCTTGATTCCGAAACTCCTCAAACTCATGGAGCTGAAGTATTCGGGACTATCCCGCTTTAGCCAGATCATAATTCATGAATTTGGATGCCCAAAACGCTTTATGCTCCAACTCTAGTGGCAAGTGACAAGCTTTACCATAAACCAACTGATAAGGAGACATACATATGGGTGTTTTGAAAGCCGTTTTGTATGCCCATAGTGCATCTTCTAACTTTACTGCCCAGTCTTTCCTAGATGCACATATCGTCTTTTCCAAGATTTGCTTTATCTTCCTGTTGGACACTTTGACCTGGCCTTTCATTTGAGGGTGATATGGAGTGGCGAACTTGTGTTTAACATTATATTTCTTCAACAGATTCTCCATTAGTTTGTTCAAAAAGTGAGTACCTTCATCGCTAATAAGTGCTCTCGGTATTCCAAATCTCGAAAAGATATTGTTCTTCAAAAATGTCAAAACCACTTTAGAGTCATTGGTGGGCAATGCCACTGCTTCCACCCACTTTGATATGTAGTCTACTACTACCAAGATGTAATTTTTTTCAAAGGACGGTGGAAATGGCCCCATGAAGTCTACTCCCCAGACATCAAACAATTCAACCTCCAGCATAGCGTTTTGTGACATTTGATTTCTCTTAGAAATATTCCCCGTTCTTTGACATCTGTCGCATTCTTTGACGATATCTTGGGCATCTTTTAACAATTTGGGCCAATATAGACCTGGATGAAGAACTTTGGCTGCTGTTTGGTGACCACTGAAGTGTCCTCCATAATTCGAGTCATGACAAGCTCTAAGAACATCCATTTGTTCCTCCTCCGGGACGCATTTTCTGACCAGCCCATCCACTCCTCTCTTGTATATGAATGGGTCATCCCACAAGTAAAACCTGCAATCATGAACAATTTTTTTCTTTTTGTTAGAGTCAAAATCGTTGGGGATTACACCCCCACCAAATAATTCGCGTAGTCTGTGAACCACGGGATACCGATAACAGCGAGGATGTGTTCATCAGCGAACTCATCCTTTATCGGTCTCTTTTCTTCTGTTTCTTCAATTGGTGACATTCGGGATAAATGATCCGCCACTGTGTTTTCACACACCCTTTTGTCCCGGATCTCAACATCAAGTTCTTGGTGGAGTAAGATCCATCTGAGAAGCCTCGGCTTAGAGTCTTGTTTAGCAAACAGATATTTCAAAGCGGCATGGTCCGTATACACGACAACCTTCGATCCTAACAAGTAATGCCTGAATTTGTCAAATGTATAAACCACGGCCAACAACTCTTTCTCAGTGGTTGCATAGTTCATATGTGCAGGGTTTAACACATGACTAGCATAGTAAATGACATGTAATAACTTCTCTCTTCATTGTCCTAGGACTGCCCCTACATCAATATCACTAGTATCACATATGATCTCAAACGGAAGAGACCAATCGGGGGCAATAACAATGGATGCTGAAATCAATTTGCTCTTCAATGTCTCAAAGGCCATGGTGCATTCTTTGTCTAACAGAAACGCCTTATCCTTAACCAATAGAGTGGTCATCGGTTTTGCGATTTTTGAGAAATCTCTTATGAACCTGCAGTAAAAACCTGCGTGTCCTAAGAAACTCCTGATACCCTTCTCATTAACAAGAGGTGGGAGTTTAGGTATCACTTCCACTTTTGCTTGGTCACCTTCAATTTCCTTGTAGGAAATTTTGTGACCCAGTACTATCACTTCTCGCACCATGAAGTGACATTTCTCCCAGTTCAGAATTAAATTTGTTTACTGACACCTGTCTAAAACAAGAGAGACATTAGTTAAACAGTTATCAAATGAGGATCCAAAGACCGAGAAGTCATCCATGAATAATTCCATATGCTTTTCGAGCATGTCGGCAAAAATGGAAGTCATGCATCGTTGGAAGGTGGATGGAGCATTACACAACCCGAATGACATTCTTCGGTAAGAAAATATACCATACGGGTATGTGAATGTTGTCTTTTCTTGGTCTTTCGGAGAGACAACAATCCGATTTTACCAGGAGTATCCATCTAGAAAACAGTAGTAATCATGTCTGGCTAACCTTTCCAACATCTGGCCAATAAATGGAAAAGGGAAGTGGTTCTTCCTAGTTTTTGTGTTCAACCTTCTGTAGTCAATGCAAACACGCCACCCGGTAATTGTCCGAGTAGGAATTAACTCATTTTTTTCATTCCTTATTACGGTGGTCCCCCCTTTCTTAGAAACAACATGCATCGGGCTCACCCAAGGGCTGTCAGAAATAAGATATATAAGACCTGTGTCTAAGAATTTCACCACCTCTTTCCGAACTACCTCCTTCATTGCAGGATTGAGTCTTCTCTACGGTTGGACTACCGGTTTGTGATCTTCTTCCATGAGAATTTTATGCATGCACACAGTAGGGCTAATACCTTTCAAATTTTCAATTTCCCATCCAATAGCATTTTTGTACTTTTTTAGGACTTGGATGAGCTTTTCTTCTTGGATATTCTGTAGGCTCGAGTTTATGATAGCAGGACATTTCCTTCAGGATCGAGAAAGACATATTTAAGATTCTCAGGAAGTTGTTTCAACTCCGTTCCCTTCGATGGCTCTTCATCCTCCTCACTAGATTGAGGTAGGCGTAAATCCTCCCACCGGTGTGGTCGAGATCCTTTCCATGGAGGTTGTGCGTCTAACAAGGCTAGCACTTCAAATTCCCCATTGTCCATTTCTTTATCACTATCGAAAATGGACAAACTCAACACTCTTTCCAAAGGTGAATGTGGTGCACTCAAAGGACTATCATATGTCATCACCTGATCCAGAACCTCTATAATATGACTGGTACAAATATCATCCTTGTACCTCATGGTGTTTCGAATATCGATTTTCAATTCCTCATCATAAACCTCCAACGTCATGGTTCCTTCTTCTATGTTTATCAAGCACCTTCCCGTTTCTAAAAAGGGTCTCCCGAGAATGAGAGGGATATCTTCATCTTCCGACATTTCAAGAATTACAAAATCCACCAGAAATACAAACTTGTCAATTTTCACCAGAACATCTTCAACAATATGCATACGGTTTCTTGACCGAATGATCGGCGAATTGGAGTGTCATCCTGGTATCTTGCACAACCCCTATACCAAGCTTCTTGTAAATGGATAACGGCATAGGACTCACACTAGCTCCCAGATCAATAAGAGCTTTATTGAATGACCTATCTCCAATAGTATAAGGGATGGTGACAACTCCTCGATCTTTCTTCTTTATCGGAATCTTCATACCTTGCAAAATAGCACTACAAGTTTCGGTTAGAATAATCGGGTTGGTGTCGGTGATACGCCTCTTTGAAATTATGTCCTTCATGAACTTGGCATACGTAGGCATTTGTTCAAGTGCCTTCAACAGAGGAATGTTAATCTCCAGCTTCTTGAACAACTCTCAGAATTTTTCAAAGTTTTTCTCATGTTGTCCCCTTTTCTTGTTTCTAGTGGGGAAGGGAAGCTTAACAACTGGCTTAAGCTCAATGAGTGTTTCTTTCATAACAGGTTTCGGTGCTACAACCTCTTCCCTCACAACTTTATTTTCTTTGATCTAAAGATCTACTTCGATCAATTGATCTTCCTCTTCATCCACCCCCTCGACTACTTCATCAGATTTACCGCTTCTTATTGTCACATCGATCACATTATTATGCTCTCTAGGATTTCTCACGGTTGCACTAGGTAGAGCACCTTGTGCTTGAGAACTCGAAGCTAATTGCTGAGCGATTTGACCCATTTGGACTTCAAGATTCTTTATGGATGTTGTGGTGTTTTTCTGATTGTTCCGGGTTTCTTCTTGAAATTGAACATTATGAGCTCCCATTCTTTCAATTGGAACTTCCCAATCAGCTTCCTTAGGGGCTTGTTGCTGTTGCTGTTGTTGATATTGAGTTTGGTACTGAACATGTTGAGGAGCGGTTCTTTTTTGGTATTTCCATGAGAAGTTGGGATGATTCTTCCTACCCGGATTGTACGTGTTGGAATAAGGATTATTCTGCTTCAAAATTTGGATTTCCTCCACTTGTTGAGGAGTTGCAAAATAATATACAGTTTGGTGCGGACCATTACAAATCTCACAACAAACGTTAGGAGCCGGTTGGACCTGTGCCACCTGTTGGGTACTTATATTCATCACCTTCAGCTTCTTCTCAACATCAGCAGCTATAGTATCTTCAATACGGATTTTATTAGTTTCCAGCTTTAAATCTATAACCCCTTCTGGTTTGCTTTGACATCTATCATACAACTCCAAGTGCTCATTAGCAGCAATAGCTTCAATGATCTTCTTGATACTGATGGCTGTTGAAAAATTGCTGGAGCCACCGGTTGCGGTATCAATTAGTTGTTTGGTCTTTATGTTGAGACCATTCACAAACATATGCATCTTTTCGGTTGGATCCATGTTATGAGTTGGGCAGGCGACCAGGACTCTCTTGAATCTCTTGTAAGCGACTCCTAAAGTTTCCCCATCCTTCTGCTTAAAATTCAGAATTTCATACCTCTTCCGCAGAAATACCGACGCTGGAAAATACTCGTTCAGGAAGGCTTTTTTTATTTCTTCCCAAGATGTGATGCTACCGGCAGGTAGAGAATAAAACCATTCTCCAGCTTCTTCTGCCAAGGTGAATGGGAACGTTCTCAATTTCTTAGCTTCTTCAGTGTGACCATCAATTTTTAGAGTGTTGCTCATGGTTAGAAACCTCTGCAATGCTTGTTTGCATCTTCATTTACTTTTCTAGTAAAATGCTTCCTTTCAAGTTGATTAATAGTACTCGGATGCAAATGGAAATTAGCCACATTCACAGGTTGGTTTACAATAGTTAATTTGCTGGTTGGTGCATTTGCACCTCCGTAGTCACCCAACAGTCTTTCTGGTGGCGGTGGAACATCAACCATAGTTTCGATCTCTCTATCGGAAACTGAATCTGAACCTGAATGAATGGAAAGATGTTCTTCGTCTGATTCCAATCTGGCCAATCGAGCTTGTCTGAGTCTTGCCCGTAAGGTTCTCTCGATTTCTACGTCAAAAGGAAAATCAGTTGAGGCCTTACCTCGCATAAAAATATTAGACACAGATTAGTTGATATAATCGAAATAAATTATTAAAATAACGGAAAATAAATTTTAGTTGCTGAGCAACAAAATTTCAATTGAGATAATTTAAACTTATAGTTGGCAATCCCTGGCAACGACACTAAAAACTTGATCAGGAAAATAGCAAGTGTATTATTTTGCCGATATAGTGATAATATGGATGATTCCCAATGATCGATCTCGAAGATTGCGCAATAATATATGTGTAAATTGTTACTCAATAGAACAAAACTAATAGTTGGGGTTTTGTAAAAATCATTGTAAGAGAAAATAAAACAGAATAAATATTTTCACAGTTTATAATAATATGCCAAGGATGGTGTGTGAAAATCTCCTGTAATGACCCTTGAGTGTATATCTCCTTAATAATGAAAGATGCTTCAATTATCGAAACTTAAGATTGTTTCCCCCTAAGACCTCAGAGGGAAACCTTTGGTATTCAATCTAAGCTCTGAGTCCTTAGGTGATTATGATGAAACTAACCAATTTCAATTTAACAAGAATAACTCAGTAGCCATAGGGTATCCCTAGTCCTAGGTGATATCTACTATGGTTTCACTGTATAAAAACCTTAACAATTGCAATCCTGCTAATTGTTAACCATACATCAATCTTGATTTTTCTGATATAGAAAGCATTACGCACATTACATAGTGAAATTAACAACAAATAACATGTATTAAGGAAATTATAACTTCAGAGTCATTACACGATCAATTCAGGGACACCCCCCTAGCATTGGGGGGTTTAGCCTCTCATATTATTCAAATAAGATACAAAATAAAAACGAGACATTACGAAAGGATGAGAATTTCGTTGATCTTCAATCGTATCCGCTCTTGAAGGATCTTCATTCTTCTCCGCTTTTGACCGCTTCAATCTTTATCGTCTCCAATTTCTGATCGTGAAAAAAAGTCCCTTCTCCATCTTCAAAAATCCCCTAAATAGTTCATGATGACTAATTTGATGTAGCAAAAGTCTAAAATGCCATCCGGGATCAACCGTGCCAAAATACAGCAAGAACTGGAAAATAAGGTGTCCAAGCCAGCACTGGCCGTGTCATGCAACACGACAAGCTGTGTTAGCTGTCTGGTGAAGAGGTCTTGACACGCCCCTCTAGGGAGGCTGACACGGGCACCCATGTCAGCTCCCTGTTTTCTTCTTCTAGCTTTCCTCTCCTGACACATCCCGTGTTGGGCAACACGGGTGGCCGTGTCAGGACTACTGTGTTGCCTAATTTCCTCTTCCGATGGGCCCGGAACGTCTGATTCGCTTGTCTATCCCTCCGGTATTCTTGCTTACACCTGAAACCAATAGAACTACCACAAAGGAACATAAAATGGAGAATAATGATACAAACCAAATATAATCAACAACTTGAAATAATAATGCAAAACATCTAATTTACTAAACAGAACAATAAAACAAGTATACTAATATGTTACCGACTTCGTGAAAAGGTGTCGAATGAGTGTCAGAAAACAAGTATAATTGAAGACTGATCACATGCATCATTCTCTAAAAAGGTTTCTAGAGTGAGTAAAACCTACATGAATCTAGGATTTCAAAGCATTTTCATCATCTTCAACTCCATCTATGCATACACATAATCAAACTACACACAATCATTTTTTGATTGAGTGTGATCTAGATTATGATTGATAACGTCCAATCAGGTTTTTTGTATCGAGGATATTGGGTTGAGAACTTTGAGAGCTTCAAATTAGAAAACTAAGTTGGGGTTTTCCTTCAAGATCTCTCAGGTTTTGAAGGTTTTGGACAAGATTGTGCAATTCAGATCCGATCGAGTGGAAGCCTTGGGACAAGGGGTGCCTTATAAGGGAGTAATGTGAGACGGTAGATTGTGTTGGCAACTCTTGGGTTTCAAAAAGTGTGCGCTTGGGATTAATTCAACCGAGTGAAAGCCTTAGGACAAGGAGTGCCTTGCAAGTAAGTAGCAAGAATAGGTGAATTGAAGCGACATTTTTGGTTACTTGATCAATCTTTGATCAAGGGTTTTGAAGGTGGTAGAGTCAGCATCAAACTTAGGGTTTGTAGTGTTTGATTTCTTCATCTTTGTATACACACACTTTTCAAAGTAAGATTTATTATAATATCAAAATTTGAATTCGAATTGAGGTCAGACGTATCCATAGCGAGGTTGATTGGGGAAATTTGTGTTGTTGTGTAGATCATAAACCATTTGGTTGTGATTGGATTTCTAAGAACAACAAACACTACATAAAGTTCCAAACATTGTTGATCACACACTAAGTGTTCGACAAATTGCTTGACTTAATTTTATGCATGTTTTGTTCATTGGAGATAGACACATTTTTGATCCACACATATAAATACATATGGATAAATACTTCCTATTGTATTGTATTCAACTAGTTGTGATTAGTTGTTATTGATTTACTTGTGGATAATTCTCATTACATTGACACCTCTATGCATATCCGAGCTTTTTGATAGTAGGTTCAATTAGATGATTTTTGATTCGAGAAATTGTTGAAACTTGCTTCTGCGCTATAAACTTTTTCAAAACCAATTTTGGTTCAAGTTTTAAAGTTGTATTCTATTCTACCTCCTCTAGATCTAGGCCTATAGTCTAACAAGTGGTATCACGAGCTCCGGTTTATTAGATAATGGCTATCGAACCTAAAGGGGCGTATAATAGAGCACCTATTTTTACCGGTGAGAGTTATGGCTATTGGAAAACTTATATGCATATCTATGTCAATTCCGTTGATAAGGGTGTATGGGATGCCATCATCAATGGTCCTAACGATAATATAATGACCAATGATGAAGGTGTCACCGTACCAAAACCAAAAAGTCAATGGGATAATAATGATAGAAAGTTGTGGTCACATGATTGGAAGGAAAAAAAAATCTCATATCTACTTTAGGTGTTGATGAGTATTATCGTGTTTCCCATTGTGAATCCGCCAAAGCTATGTGGGACGCATTAGAAGTTGCCCATGAGGGAACTAATGCAATTAAACAAGCTAGAGTCAACATATTGAATTAAGAGTTTGGACTTTTTCGTATGAAGCTTGGTGAAACCATTGCCGACATGCAAAAGATATTCACACATCTTATTAACTAGTTGAATGGTCTAGGTAAGCCTTTTTCTAATGATATTGCTACTAATAAGGTTTTGAGATGTCTTAACAGGGAACATTAACCCAAGGTCACCGCTATTAAAGAGGCGAATGATCTTAAAGTAATGGATCTCACTACTTTGTTTGGAAAATTGGAAGAACATACGTAAGAACTCACTTGCTTGGAAAAACACGAAAAATAGTATGAAAAGGAGATGAAGAAGGAGAAAGGTAAAGACAAGGAGGAACTAAGGAATTCCGATGATGATGATTTTGGGTTATTTGTTAAGAAATACCAAAGGTATATAAGGAAGAATCCAGTCAAGCACTCCGAAAGGAACTTAGCCAAATTTATAAAGGAATCAAAGTCCTCAAAAGATGATGAGAATAAGAAAGGTGAATTTAGAAGCTCTTGTTATAATTGTGGTGAAGTTGATCACTATAGACTGGAATTTCCCATGATTAAGAAAAACGAGGATAAAAGGAATCACAAGAAGTCTAGAAGAGCATATGGTGCTTGTGGGAGTGCAAGTGATTCCTCGAGCGGTGAAAGCTCTACTTCGAGTGTAGAATCGGCCTGGATTTGTCTTATGGAAAATGGAAGGAAGAAGTGAAATGTAAGTCCTTCTAAACTTGAGCTTAAGAGTGATTTATCTTATTCTCAATTACAAGATGGTTTTGATAATCTTCATAGAAAGGCATTGAATGTTGTTAAGAAGTTAGCTTCACATGAAAATATATTTTTACAATTAGAAGCTAATGTAGCACAAATCATGACCATCAAGCTATAGATAAACTTGACGTCAATAAAACCAGAGTCACCACCGCGCTTTTATTGTTTCCAAAGAAAAAGGGCAAAAGTACGAACAAAACCCAAATATAAGAAGTTTTTAAATCAAAAACTAATAAAATGTCATAGATTATAGGTAAGGGGGTTGGTTACACAGAGGGAAGGTGTTAGCACTCAAAGTGTCCTAGGTACTCCTAGGGAGCCCTTTTTTGTGTGCAAGTGTTTTGGTTAAAATGATGTTTGATAAAAAGTAGAGTGAGGGGATGAGAAAAGAATTCATTAAAGTGCAACATCCCACCAAGATGTTTTTTAGGGTTTTTGTTGTTATTATATGTTTTAAGGTCCTAAGACCACAAACAAAATCAAAACAAGCAAACAATATATACAATCACAAGATATGACTCTAGTGGGCAAAGTGAAAAAGGACTGAAACATAAACAAGTCACATGAAATGTAAATGGTAGATGAATGATAAAGGTACTGAAATTTAAAGTGCATTAAGTAAATAACTTGAAAGTAAAGCAACATTAATAAAAAATTTAGTCAAATGTTAGTGAAGAGTTTTAAGTCATTCTTTGGAGAACACTCAACCACTCTTTCACAAGTATGAATTCTTGAACCAAGACGTCATCCATGAGAAGGGCTCCAACTTTGATAAATCAACAAGTATGCCACTAGCTCTCATGAAAGGAAAAAAGGTCAAGTTTTCACACAATGCCATGAAGAATGGGAGACTTACAATCTCACTTACAAGAATGTTATTCCTTCTTGGTCAAATTTAGCTCTATGTTAAGCAATCATAATTGGACTTATGTAGAAGTCACAACTATCTGAGGCCTGACAATAAAAATATAGGTGTTAATGCATGTTAGAGATTTGGTACAAAGGACTAAACTCCTAAAACATACCACACACTAAAAAAAGGGAGGGACATATCTCAGTCAGGCTCATGTTGATTCATCTGACACTCGGTCATTGATGAATTAACTAGCATTAGACATGAAGAGAATTCATTGGTCAATGATGGATTGGGGAAGTATAGGGATGAAGATAAAGAGGGAAGGGGAAATAGAAACCCAAATTGATCACAAGAGGAAATTCATCTGATCAATACAATCCATTTATTTTGGAAGATGAAATATACATTTCATCAATCCCTAAATCCAATAGTATTGGTCAAAAAAATTCCAATCGACCATGATCAAGGCCAAACAGAAAGTCAAATATCATAAGACAACAAAAATGGCTCAACCTAATTTTCAAACAATTATTCAATTAAAAATCAAATAAAAAAAATGAATTAAAATGCATTTTAAAATGGACAAAACCTCAAATCCCTTCATAACACCAAATAAATGGCCAAAGGATTTATTTTAGGTCAAACAAGGTCAAAGGACCTTAGACAAAAACTTTCACAATTTTTGGAAAGCGAGAAGTATTTTAGAATATTTAAAAACGAGTCAAAATTCATTTAATTCATGAAAAATATCAAAATTAATCCAAAAAATGTTTTTAATTCAAAATATGGAAGAGGAAAATATTTAAAGATTTTTGGTGAAAGTCCCATATTTTTTGGATTAAAAATGAAATTAATATGAATTAAACAAAATAAATGGATTAAATATAAAATCAGAAATTAAAAAGAAAATAGAAAAAACAAGGGTCATAATATCTCCCAAGTTAATTGAGGTGACATATCTGATGGTCAAATGTGCGCGTTCCATGGTGAGCCTGAGTGAACGCATGACACGCATGGTAATTAGAAGGGATGGCTCAGATTAAAACATTTCCACATGATCAGATGGCTGGAGGCACGTCAACATATCACCGGAGCTCTAACTCCGGTTATCTTCTCCGGTGAACCTCACCGGACTGCTCCACCACCAAAGTTCACCAAAATAAAAAGTGCATACACTAATTTAAAGAGAAAATGCCCGGGAGCTCGAATCTGGCCTCAATTTCTCCTAATTCCAAGTATATTAAAAGATACGAGGAATTGAATTTTGAGGTACACGATCTGAGTTGCTTCGATTTAACCTCAAAGCAACTCAATCTTGTTGCCTACATTGGTAGGACTTCAGACAACCAATAAACAAGTAGAATTATGGAGAAATGAGAGAGAATCAAAAACTTGAAATTTTGGAAAAATCACCTTCGGGTTATAGTGATTTGGCTTGATCTCGGTGTAATTCTACTTGATTCTTCCTCCTCTTGCTTGCAGTGATTAATTAAGATGAAAATGGCTATGAATCCTTGAAGTTCTAGTTCACAAACAAAATTTGAACTAGAAGCTCGATTTCAATGAAATCCTCAAGGTATTCTATATAATGAGGTTCTGATATTGCTTGGCAAGGCTTGGGCAAGGTCTCCCCTTCAATCTGAGGCCAATGAGTTCATTATATAGGCCATGGAAAGTTAAATTCCCACCATTTGAATTTTGAGCCAAAAATAGAAATTCAAGTGCATGGGTGCATGGACATGTGCTAGGCCTGAAATGATCATTGCAATCCACTCCAATTCGTGCACAAATGCCACTGATGTCATAACACTGAGCCATGCAAAGGTAATTGGAAAATGAATTCAAAAGTTTCCAAAACAAGCCATGTAAAGTATCTATGCGTAAGTCCCTCAATTCTTATCCAAATGAAGTGAGCTTAGATGCTTTAGAAAGGTGACATGAAGGGGAACAATTTTTATATTGAACACTTTTCCTTTTGGAACTTGGATCATGATTAATTTTAAGCTGGAAGTTGGAGAAACCAAACATGGTTGAAAATTTTCGAAGTACAAAGTCAAATGACCACTTCTTCCACCTTCAATAACGTTTGCTATGAGCTTCAAATGAAAATGGTTCCTTCACCTTGTAGCTATTTCACTCCTATTAAATTTGGCCACAAATTTGACATCATTTGAATCTTTCCTAAGGGAGTTATAGATTTTAGAAGTTGAGGAAAATTGCTTGTCCAATGGTAATGGCCCAAACTGACCTATAATGTTTCATCTTGAAACATGCCCTTGAAAGTAGAATTTGACATTTCTCAAAGAATAAAAGTTGGATAAGACATCTTGAAATTTATCATGAAACTTTTATGGCATTCATATTATAAAAATTGAGCAAGTTATGGTCCTTGGAAGTTGACCTTCCATCTAGGGCACAGACAAAATGACCTATAATCTTTCACCATAAAAAATGACTTTAAAAACAAAATTATCTCTTTATGTAAATATTAAAGTTGTTTGGAATATCATAAAGAGTAACTTTTATCTTATAATAATTTTCATATGACAAAAAGTGTAGGAGATAGGGTCTAGGGAATCCTAGACTTGACCAGTTGATTTTCTCTGATCAACTTCTTTGAACCAACTTGCAAACTTGAAGATCCTTTGATCTTTGGGGCTCATGGAGAATCATACATGCATAATATTATGTATAATGGAGTATCCTTTGATATATTTTACCAAATGATGAAGAAACTTGTTGAGGAAGTCACATAAGATACCCAGATGAATTAGGGCTTCCAAGGCCAACAAGCTTCAATCTCTTGGTGAATTCTTGATCAAAATGAAAAATGAAGAACATGGGGATCCATATATGATACTTAGAACCAATGTGGACCTTTTCTTGCTTGATCCCTTGTATTGAGGGTCTCAAACCCTACTTGTAAGCTGAGTGCGGCACAGATGGACACACACACACACCTACAAAAGAAACAAAGACATACATAGACATATTTTTGGTATTTCGGTTAGTAAACAAAGAAAAACATAGTATGATACAATCAAATGTGCATGGGGATATCTCCCAATACAAACCCAATTAATAAGGGGTAAGGAGGATGCCAATGTGTGATCCCAAAGCCAATGCAAATGATGAGATAGCATGAGGGATCTTAGAGTCAAAATTGGGGTCTTAGAGCTGCCCCTATTTAAGGACATTCTAGGTGAGGATGTGAAGGTTAAAATCTTCGTATCGAATCAGTAGAATGGACTTAAATAACAACATCTAGAAATAAACTTTGGTCCCTAAGAGACCTCATGATGCACGTGATATGTATGCAAAAATAATCTTTGTGGGGGAATACGTTGCCACAAAGGAGAAGAATCCAAGAGAGGTCGAAAGTCCACATGAGCATAATGCATTCCGTAAGGAAAACTCACTGGGGAGACCGAGACACTGGGGATAAAATCTATGCGTAGACCAGGCTACGACCTAAAAATTGCTGGAGACGCGAGTGGATTTTCCATGAAAATAAATCAGTGGAAAGACTCGATCTGGGGAAAAGGGAATTTGCATGTCTTGGGATAACACCAATACATTAAGAAAATACCCGCTGGGGAAAAGCTAAAATTAGAACGAGGCCGAAATACTGAAATGCAAAAGGGAATTAGATTTCTCAAAGAAATACGAAACCAGACTCAACTGGGGAAGAAAAAATTCAACACATGAGTAAGAGATATTATCTAATATCAGTTACTGGGTAAGAAGATAGTATACTCGGACAGAGGGACATCTGTTACCGGTTAGGGTAAACATATCAAGGATGACTCGCTGAGAAAAATAGGACATATTCATTACCAGTTACTGGGTAAGAATGACCTACTAGGAAGAAGAAACCAAATAGGATTTACAACTACCTTTTACTGGGTAGAAGACTAAAGAGAGAGTACCTGTCACTGGTTAAAGTGAACATATCAAGGATAAACTCAAAGGAAGAATATCCGTCACCAGTTAGAGTGAACATATCAAGGATAAACTGCCGGGGAAAATAGGGTTTACAACTATCCGTCAGGGATAGAAGACCAAAAAAGAGAAAATTTGTCACCGGTTAGAGTGAACATATCAAGGATAGACTCAGAGGGGAGAATAAGATTTGTATCTACCATTTACTGGGTAAAATACCGGAAATAAAAATTATAACTATCGGTTACTGGGTAGAATACCGAATAAAGAGACAACCCATCACCGGTTAAGGTGAACATATCAAGGATGAACTCTTATGGGGAAAATAGGAATTACAACTACCTTTTTACTGGATAGAATACCAAAGAAAGAGAAAATCCATCACCGGTTAAAGTGAGCATATCAAGGATAGACTTAGGACGGGAAATAGGGTTTAGAACTACCGGTTACTGGGTAGAATACCCAAGATGAAGAATATCCGTCATCAGCTAAGATGAACATATCAAGGATAAACATGTCGGGGAAACGAAAAGCGAATCCACTGGAGAAAAATTAAAGAGGTAAATTACCTTTTACCAATTACTGGGTAAATTAACACATGTAAAGTACTTCACATCAAGAAGAGTATTACCAGTTACTGGGTAATAAACTCTTGGAAACTAAAATATCTATTTAGGTAAGAACTAGAAAGAAACGGTCAAACAAGACTCAACCCAGTGAGGATATAGCTCAAGGGGAGTGGTTCCATCCAGATAATGAACTAGGGAGGAGACTGAAATAATAATCGTCTGTGAGGTAATAACTCAGTGGGGAAGGAGAAAAGATAACCTTTTTCTGCTTAAAGGGCTGACACTCTACAATTGAAGGAGGACAAACACACCAAATCCGCATGGGGAAATGATATCACCAAAGCAGGGGATCAGAAGAAAGATCAATGCGATAAAAATGCACAATGAAATATCTGATGATGTGTTTAATGCATGTATATGCATGAGTATGTATATGATTATGCTGACAAACGAGCATAAATGATACAAGCAATAAAGATTTGAATAATCACAACTAGATGTTTGGCTAATCTCAACAAGATGGAACACCAACTGGAGAACCTGCTAGGGATGAAAAAAATCATCAAGGATATAAAATCCTAACTGCGAGATGAATTCAACTTCGGATGGGAGAGGACATGGAGAACATGCATCCGACCCAAAATGCTAAAGATAAATAGGTATCTACTGAGGGTCATAACAAGTCAACGTTGCGGGAAATTTTAAGTCAACATCATATCAAATGGGAGACAACCTTGCAGGGGACATCAATAATACTTCTCAGAACCAAGCACTGCTAGGGATAGGTAAATAGCTTCTATCAGAAGAGGGAAGTCCTCTAGGGCCTTAAATCACAACAAGAGGTAAAACTCTGAGTGAGGAGAACCAGATGCTCTACTGGGGATCCCATCAAAAAACATCTTTGCGGAGCTTCACTGGGGATACAATGATCTGCCAGGACAAATCAAAGACCACAAAAACTTCTTCTGTAATCATCAGATTCTTCTTGGAGATTGAGAAATAAACCAATCCCAAGGCACCAAAGTATCAACCGCATCCGCTGACTCATGCTGGGGAGAAGTTGTCATGGCTATGCAACACACAAATAACTGCGTTGGGAATCTGGAGAATAAATAAAGGTTCCGAGATAATCCAGGATTCATTCACCAAGTCACAAATTGGGGAATGCAAAAACATGAACGCCTCAGTTGGGGGAGATGAATTGTAAAGGGAGCAAATCATCAGCTCAGTTGGGGATGAACGGCAAACTGTTGGGGAGGATAAAGTCATCAAACAAATGCTCGGGGAAGACCATAATGCTTCACACATCAAGACTTGTCGTCTTCGAAGTTGTTGTTGACGTTCCTTTTTGAAATCGATTATTCTTAAAGTAAATGCCTTATTATTTTAAGAAAAATGATTATTCGTTGATTTATTTATTTCAAAATTATCATCATAAAAAATCAATTTTAAAAATAGAAACAAATAAGAATACGAAATAATTGGATAAAAGCTCAACTTTATTTAATAGAATGGTAGTCTGCAAATGGTGAGACTCCATGGATCTTTACAAAGTTTAAAAAATGGTATTTTACATATAAAAGGGATACATTGAATATAAGGACCACTACTCTCTGTAGCGGTAAATTCATGATCATCAAGCTATCGATAAGCAAGACATCAAATAAAAAGAGTCGCCACCGCGCTTTTATTGTTTCCAAGGGAAAAGGGAAAAGTACGAACAAAACCCAAAAATAATAAGTTTTCAAATCAAAACTAATAAAATTCCAGAGATCACATGTAAAAGGGTTGGTTACACAGAGGGAAGGTGTTAGCACCTAAAGTGTCCTAGGTACTCCTAGGGAGCCCTTTCTTGTGTGCATATGTATTTTGTACAAAATGATGTTTACAAACAAATAGAATGGGAGGATGAGAAAAGAATTCATTAATTATATTTTTGTGTTTGACAAGACCTTCGGACTTGTGCCTACGTACCAACATAAAAATGAGGGATCAAAACCTCGTAGTTCGTGATACAAATTTCAAAGTGGATGCATTGCTTTTAATAAAAAATTAAGTTTGAAAGGCACAAGGGCCTAAAAATGGTTTGAATAAATTGGTTCTTTTTGGCTTTTGAAAATTTTAAGTCAAGTATAGTTAAGTTTATTTACAAGTTTGATTTAAGAAAAGAAGTTTGAAAATGCAATGGCATTAGGCCAAAGTTTCTAATTTGCAAAGGGTCTAAGTTTAAAAAAAAGACAAGTACAAGCAAAGAAGTTTTTTAAAAGGCGAGAGAGATTTTGAAATTAAAGAAATGGGGAGGAGATGAAGATACTAATCCTAAGCATAAATTTAAAAGTTAAGAGTTGAAAAGATCTGACCAATGGGCTGCAACCCAATAGACAAGAATGTCATATAGAAACCCCAAATTCCCTTGGACATTAGAATCAATCAACAAACAATGCATACAATATTAACTTGAAGAGCAAGGGATCAAATAAAGATAGCCACATCCAAGATTTAGCCACTCCATGATCTTCTTCAAATTTGCCCATGTAACAGATGAATTCCATAAGTCACAGGTTCAAAATAACAGCTTCACAATGATCATGTTGCAGATGAACTCAAAGGGATCTTCAATGATGTATCAGATGAAGTTTCAAATTATAAGCACTTGGTTACATGAAAGTTGGCATTGGCCAAGTCCTTTGCATAGGGATTGTTGCCTAAATTCTAAGTCCAATTGTCTCAGATCAAACCAACAGTCCACACAAGAAGTTTTTTAGGGTTTTTGTTCTTATTATGTACATTAATGGTCAAAGACCACACAAACATACACAATATGCACAAGCAAAATATATCACAAAATATGGTCCAAGTGGACAAAGTGAAAATGACATTAACATAAACAATTAGAATGATATGAATAATGGCAAATGAATAAAGCTTAAAGATAAAGTGCATTAAAAGTAAAGTTCATAACTGACGATTATTTTTATAAACATGGCATTAAAACTATATGGGACCATAATAATAAAAGCATTGAGAATAGTAAAAGTGCTTGACTCGAAATATGTCTAAAGGAAATCCACAATTTCTACCACTACGCCCAAAGCACAAGACATCAAGTCGCTCTATAGGTCACCTCAACCTAATCAATATAGACACGGGCTGACACAGCTTACCGGGATACAGTCGGAACAGGAGGCACTAGAATGACTCGTGTCTATTACACTTCCTCATATTACGACAAAGGCAGGAGTATCGGGAAGTCGACATCCACAAAAGTCCAATCGTTCACAGATGAATCACTACCAAATTTCATTCATGCATCATAGCGTATCCACTAATATGGAACATTACACCATGAAAATTCCAAACTTGCATATATAACAAAATATGCACGCATGACATAATATAAGGGTCGGGATACCTTGAAAAATCCAAAGTCAATCCCCAGCTAAATCGGTGACAGCTCTCCGATTGGGATTTCCCCCTCTTACCATTCATCCCAGCAAGTCTGTCTTACAAACATTCCCTAGCTGAACCAAGTCACAATCCCCAAAGTTATCCTATTTCAGCAAGTAGGCTCATAAAACTTTCCCTAGTAGACTTTCTCACAAAGTCTCGTTTACATCTTGCTCCCCAGCAATCCTTCCCCCGAGGAACTCTTCTAGAACCTCCCTTAGCATATGATTGTTCTAAATACCCATGCTAACTCGATCGCAGGCAACCTTACGTATCCCTAACAAATCAGTTATATATGCATTAATCCCCACACTAGTAATAGTCTGTCTATTCCAATCCCTACATTGGACATTCTTACTCTATCCCCGAGTTGGTCGCCTCTCATTTTCAACCAAGATTCTAATCCCCGTGTTGGTATGAACCTCGTTCATCAACCCATCGGTTGAAAGCAGTTTTTGTTGACCCATCAGTTGAAAGTAGTTTTTATTGACCCATTGGTTAAAGTTCATCAACCCATCGGTTGAAAGCAGTATTTTATTGATCCACTGTCAAAGTTCATCAATCCATCGGTTGAAAGCAATTTTTATTGACCTATCGGTCAAAGTTCACCAACCCATCGATTGAAAGTTGACCCATCGATCAAAGTTCATCACCCATTGGTTGAAAGAAGTTTTTTGTTGACCCATCGGTCAAAGTTCATCAATCCATTGGTTGAACTTTATTGACCCATCGATCAAAGTTCATCAACCCATCGGTTGAAAACAGTTTTTTGTTGACCCATCGGTCAAAGTTCATCAACCCATCGGTTGGAGGCAATTTTTCATTGACCTATCAGTCGAAATTAATTTTATGTGGATCTAAATCAAACCATCAATTGAGGAAGATATTTTACCTCCATAAACCTATTGGTTGAATACGGGTATTCCGAACACTTCAATCATCATTGGCCTTGTCCAGAACACTTCTTTCCAAGTCCTATCAAGACAAAATTAGGATTTGAAGGTACAACGTTGACCTGTGGATGGGTGTATATCCATATATCCCCAGCGAAGTTAACCTTCATAAAGTTTTTCTCCAAAAGAGACAAAATTTGGGTCCTCCTATATTTAATTATCCTCCACCATAAACATGCAAAATTTTCATCTTTTGGCACTCTCGAGTCGAAGGGTAATTAAATATAGACAGTTGCCATACCCCAATTTTGTCCGGACTTTTACTATTATATGGGTTTTATTTACATTCTATCTCGAATGAATGAAATAGCCCATTTGATAGTGAGTTTGAATCCTATTTTTTCTAGTTTTAGAGTTTTTTTTTCTCTTTTTGTGTTTTACCCTCATTTACTTTATTTCTAATATAAAAAATAGTACTTTTTATTATTTATTTATATTTTTCGATTTTTAATTAATTTATTTTTAATTATTATTTTATTATTTATTTTTAATGTATTGTTATTATTACATTAAAATTATAAATAAAAAAATCATTTATATTTTGTTGTTACATTTGCATAGGTTATGAATTCATTCAGATTCATTGACTTGGTCACAAAGAAATAAATCAAATCTCAATCTATAAAATCATGCCAAAAATAAATGAATCGCATTCATTGTCAAACTCTAACATTCATTTATAAATAGCCAAGAGTTTCTAATTTTTTGGGGCATCCACAGTTTTACAAATCATGATCCCTAAAGTTGTTGTTCTTCATATCAAAGAACAACAACAACTAAATCCTAAAAACCCTAAGCTTCAGTCATCCCTACAACCAAAGTTCCACCAAGTAGGCCCTTGCATCAAACAAAGGAATAAGTAGAAGTCAAAAACAAGTTGTCGTACCTCGGAAAAAAATGGGAATACGACCTAGCGAAGGCGCAATCGCACGCTCGCAATGATGGACTGAACAGAGTCGCCACCGAACTTTATTTATTCCTAAAAAGGAAAGGGGAAATATCGATAAAACCCAAGAAATAACGACAATGATTATGGTCGTCGCAACCAAATCAGGGTTCGGGAGTCGATTACGCAAGGGGAAGGTATTAGCATCCCTCACGTCCGTTGTACTCAACGGGAACCATTAGGTCAGTTGTGTGCATTAATGTTAGTTGAAATGTTAGGCTTTAAGTTATTAAGTGGGAAAGAAATAATAGAAGAGAGGAGAATGTTTTTGGATTTTTGACGAAGGACTAAACCTAAGTTTTTTTATTAGTGGGCCTGACAAGATTTACAAATCCTGCTCCTACGTATCTCAATAGAGAAATCAAGGCTTACGTAGTTCTGGGTAAAAAAATGTTTGTTTGTTGGTCGATTTTAGCGGAAGCTACTTTGTGTCAAATCGACGAAAACATTGTTGGACTACCCAAAACAGGTGGAAAAACATTGCCTTGCATTGTTTTGAAACAAAGTACCTTTCGTTTGTGAAAAGGTTTAAGAGTCAGGTAGAAAATAAATTGATTGGTTTGATGTGTTTTGAATAATGGAGAGAACTTGGATGAGCGAGATATCCATCTCGAATCCTAGTCTCAGGAGTGAGTGGTATCCACCACGTTCCATTTCCATCTTATTTGCAAAAATGTTTAATAAGAATTAAATGTTTTGAATTTGATTGAGAAAGGGTTTGAAGAAACCACATTGCCAATTTTGGACGATGGCGAGAGCTAGATAGGCGAGGCATCCACCTCGAACCTTAATCCCAGGAGTGTGTGGTATCCACCACGTTCCATTTCCATCTTTATTGAAAAGTGTTTAAATAGGAATTAAGTATTTTGAGTTTTGTTGTGAAAATTACTTGACATTGGATCAAGCATTGATGGATGTTTAAGAGAAATTTTTGAATGACTGTTTGAGAGAAAACAGAATAGATAAATTTGGATGATGGCGAGAGCTAAGATAGGCGAGGCATCCACCTCGAATCTTAATCTCAGGATTGCACGGTATCCACCATGTTCCAATTTCATCTTTATTGAAAAGGTCTTAAATATGAATTAATATTTTTTTGAGTTTTTATTATGAAAAATGGCTTGACGTTGGATCAAGTATTTGATGAAGGTTTGAAATGATTATCGGATGTTCGTTTTAATTCTTGTATTAACAGATGAATAAAGAATGAAAGAATAAATATTATACACTTTATGGGATAGGGGTACATTTGTTATGAATGGGGATGGTTCATGGCAATCAAACAATAAGAATATATGCCTCAATCATCATACAAGTAGGCAACAGTTATCAATCAAATCAGATAAGTAAACAAGTATATAATCAAATCAAAGAATCAAAGAATGAAATAATGGAGCATTAAACAAGGCATGGGAAGTATGAACATGTTAAACAATCAAGCAATAGTAAGCATGGATGAAAGAAACAAGTATAACAGATAACAGATGAACCAGACAGATGAAAAGATGCACAAAAAGGGTCCACTGAAATGATTAAATCAAGAAATGAGGTAAGGATCAAATAAAACCAAGATAAAAGGACTCTAATACATGGCCTATGAGATGAACAAGGGAATATCAAAAGATCTCTTCAATTGCCATAAGCAATCCCTAAGTCAAACATCGATCATAAAGAAGTCAACTGAAAAATCGAGCCAACTTAATAAATAGCAAATTAATCAAGAAAATTATGAAAAATTAAACTAAGTAAGATGGGGTCAGGACATCATCATCCCCCAAAAATATTTTAAACATAATGAAAATTGGTTCATAAATTAATTGAAATAAAACAAAGGTCAAACCAAAAGTCGACCAACCAAACTAGGTTAAAAATAAATCAAGAATAAATGGCAAATTGTGAAATAAAAATCCAAGAAAAAAGTCAGGTTGACCATGGGACAGTGGTCAACCTTCATCCCAAAAATCAGAAGCTAAAAATAATTTTAAGTCATAAAAATAAAATCAAGAATTAAAGGTATGCTAAAAAGAACCAGTTGGAATGAATAATTAAAATGAAATATTAACATTAAATAAATACGAAAATAAAAATTAAATAAAATTAAATAAAGCATCAAGAAATATGGAAAATATTTTTGGGTATTTTTATGGACAAAATAAATATTTTATATCAATAAAAATCAAAACGGAAAATAAATGTGAATTAAAAAAGAAAAAAGAAAAATGGAAATGTATTAGTGCTGATGGGCCAGGAAAGGGGGGGTGTTGAAAGCAGGTAGCGCAGGCCCATAATCCAAACAATAATTAAAACCAGCATGACACAAGTGAAATAACATTTTAATAAAATAAATCATGTGAACATTATCAACCGGTCACATTTATTTAAAACGCTACAAGACAAAAAAGGATGGGCGGCCAAGATTAAAACGCATGCAAGTGATCCAAGGGCCCTCAATATGACACACAGTCATCTTCTTCATTGGGCCAAGAAAACCCTAGCGCCATGCAAGAACACGCAGAAAATCAGTGAGCTTCTCCCAACTTCCACTTAAGAATACGACCACCATAGGGCATCAAAAATCACGAAATAAAGCCCAGAACTCAAGTATGAAATGTGAAGATTAACATGGTTTCTTTGTTTAAGTGAAATGATAGCTTAATCATGGAGAAAAATCATCAACAAGGTATCAATATGGACACGGGTAAGAGCAAAAAGCAACAACATAAACCAGTAGCATGGACATCGCCTCGTGTTGAGGGCTTCAGAAATGAGCATGAGCATAATATTAGCATGGTAATGAGCATGATAATGAGCATGGATATATCAATAAATAGCCATGGCAATGGTGTAAGAAAGTTACCTAGTGGAAGTTAGGTCCACTGCCCCTTGACTGTGGAGAGAATGGAAGAGAAATGGTGCTGCCTTGATGCTTCAAGAAACTTCAACTTGAGAGCTTTGCTGAGAAATGGAAGCTGACTCCAATAAACCTTGCCTTGCTTGCTTGCTCTAAAATCCCAATGTCTTCCTTTTAGGTTTAGGGTTTATGTCTTTAAATATGATGGGTTAAACATTCTTAATGGGCTTACAAAGGATCTGTTTTGGCCATGAGCAAAGGATGTAAGTTGGTGGCAATTTTGGTGAGGTGGTGTTAGAAAAGGGAAAGAAAAGGCACGTGAGGTTTTGTTCTTATTTTGGCAAACTTTTAAGTGAATGAATATACAATGCATGGCCAAATGAGGAAAGCAACATGGGCTGGGTTTATGCAGCATGGCTGGTCTGGTTTGGCAACAAGAAAACAGTTCTAAGTGGTGACTTTGTGGCCATATAACTTGATGATCAAATCACCAATTGAAGAGATAATGCAAATAGTAGAAAGACATCATGGAGCTTGGCATGTTTCATGTTGAGCATAAGTGGAAATAAAGAATGGAAGAAGGTGAAAGATGGCCTCAAATTCATGTCACACCAATTGCAAAACCGGTTGGGCAAGCTAGGCATAAAATCTGCCTAGAAATTCAAGTCATGGTGCCAACTTTAAGTGAATGTATCTCTCAAACCATGGATCCAAATGAGATGATTCCAAAGGGAGGTGAAAGAGGACATGGCAAGGTACAATTTTTATGAAGAAAACAATTTCAAATGATGCCTTGAAGTGCAAGAAAACTGGCCAAGAAGTTTTGACAAACTTGAAGATTTTAAGACTTAGAAATTTTTCTAAGTGTAAATATGCCTCACTTTGACCAAACATAACTTTCTCAATTTTGATCCAAATGGAGCAAACTTTATATCTCTAGAAAGCTTGGAACAAGAGGAACAACTTTCATGTTGGAGAAATTTTCAAATGGAGCTTTTATCTTTAAGGAAGATGGGCTTAAAGTGAGTGCAAAAATCATAAAAACTTGCCCTAAATGGAAAGTCAACCAATTCCAAATTAAGTAACTTTTCCAATTCCTGATTAAATGATGAATCCATGATCCAACCTTGATCAAATTTCACATGTAGGCTCCCCTAGGCATGAATTTTGAGATTCCACTCTCAAAAAGTCAGGAGTTGACTTTTCTGGCCCCACAGTTGACTTTTCCCAAATTGTCTGATTCCCGATTCCAGTGATCAATTGAAGCACTTCTGGCTCAAATAAAAAGCTGATTTTTTTGTATGTAGACCCTTGTGGACATATGGAAGGCCATGGAAAAGAGTTTCACCCAAAGAATCAGAAATAAACTGATTTTATACCAAACCCTAATTTTAGGGCAAAATTGACCGGGAACTGATTGCACTGCTTGCCAACTGATCTTCCTAAGATGATTGTGAGTCTTCCTAGGCCAAGATGTCTCTCCAATCATGACATGGATAAGCTCCTCTACTTCCAACCAAACATTTCCTGTTGCAGGTAGCCATGAAACTCTAATTTCCTGATTACCAACGACGCGGAATGTGCCTATGTTTCTAAATATGTTAACAGTAGAACTTCGCCTTGAATGCGCAAAATACAACAAGGTGAAACAATAACAGAAGAGGAGGCCACTTGATGCTCACGAAAACAAAAGGGGGGACCATGTTAGAGGAAACAAAATCGTGAGGAACAAAGAAAATGAATGAAATAATGATATGAATATCAGGGTCAAAATCGGGGTGTGACAGTTGCCCCTATTTAAGTATCTTTAACCAGAGAATACGAAGTAGGACGACCTTCATATGATCATAGGAGAAGATATTTAAATACTAAGAAAACCCTGATTTTGATCCTGAAATGAAAATGCTATGATATGATATGCATGGATGTAAGATTCTCTTTTTTTGTAATTTTTATCTGCTAGGGATATGGTGAACCCTTAACAGGAGATGTTACTAGATAGACCAATCTGTGGGGAATGCTGATGGTCCATAGGGAGACAGACAAATGGAAAAAACCAACTCGCTGGGGAAAAAAATCCTGCTGGAGAATCAGACACACACTAGAGAGTACTCAAAGTGAAATTCGATGAACGACACTTAGAATACAAGTGATTTCGGCAGTAAGTTCACACATGACTTACTAAACCCGAATAAGAAAAATTTCTACAACAGGTTCATACATGACCTGATAACACTGAAACAATCATAGAGAAAGATTCTTCAAAACAGGTTCATACATGACCTGGTAATACTGGAATGAAAGCTCAACAGCATGTTCATACATGACCTGACAATGCTGGGGAATATCAAGAAGTTCTGATAGCAGGTTCAGACACGACCTAACAAACTCGAAAAAAGTATATCAACAGGTTCATACATGACCTGATGACAAACTTGAACATTTTGAGAAAATTTCCACAACAAGTTCATACATGACTTAACAACATTGGAACAAAAGGTTCAGCAACAGGTTCATACATGACCTGACAATACTGGAATAATCAAAGAAAAAGATTCTTCAAAACAGGTTCAGACATGACCTGGTAATACTGGAATAAAGGCTCAACAGCAACGGGTTCATACATGACCTGACACTTTAAAATACATCTGATAGTTCTGGAGATTTCTCACAAGAAATTCATCCGATTAAAGATTTTGGAGATTTCTAACAGGGAATTTATGCAAAACAAAGATAAGCAAGAGTCTTCTTAAAAGTAGATCATCCACGCAAAAGGCTATGATGATTCTTTACAAAGAAATCAAACAAAACCAACATCATTGGAGTTTTCTAACACGAAAAACCTCCAAGCTTCTGGGAATTCCTCAAGATGATGAGTCATACATGACTTTCACGGAACCATCAGGAAAGACAGGGTAATCAAACTCTCTGTACGTGCCAACAACAATTGGATTTTAACCGTAAGTAATGGATTACAACCAACTTTTAACGGATTTTGCCAACAACAATTGGACTTTGACCATAAGCAATGGATTACAACCAAACTTTTAACAGGTAGGTGCCAACAACAATTGGACTTTGACCATAAGCAATGGATGACAACCAGCTTTTAACAGGTAGGTGCCAACAACAATTGGACTTTGACTGAAGGAAATAGCAAAATATTCATTATCACACTAGAGTTTCCCAGCAACAACTGGACTTGAAATAAATCCCAAGGACTATGGGATTTTTTCAAAAATAGGTACTAGTAACCACTGGATTTTTGATGATAATGCCAGTAATGACTGAATTTTGGAGATGCCAATGACGATTTGAACTTCTGAAACGAAACTAGTGACAACTGGTCTTTGGGTCAAGAGATAACAATCAATAATGGGACCGAAGGGGCCACACACATGAGTACAAAGTGCATTTTGAACCATGCATGATTTAATTTTTGTTTTATGCATGATATATGCATGATCATGATATGCAATGCTAACAATAGGCAGACTGGGAGTTTGTATGGACTGTTTATAGAGATTCTGATTCCTCAACACCAATAACTCAAACCCGTACAAGTAATAAGCGTACTCAGAGAGGAATCTATTAAGATTGACAGTTATAAATAACCAAAGGTCCACCCTTCCAGAGGATTAATAAGTTGTATTCCATGGAGATTTTTGTTGGTGATCCAGGAATATTTATGCAAACTTGAGACTTTCGGAAAAACAAATGATTTTCTCTTGATTTTCACATATATCAAAGTAATTTTGTTCCTTTCACTAAATTTCAAATTCTTTTCAAGTTTCAAAATTTCATTATTAACAAATAAATGACACTTTGCATAACAAAGAAAAACATAGAAGAACACAATTAACAATGATTGATAGGAAAAACTTGCATTTTATTCAAGAATGGTAGCACACAAATAGCATAGCTCCATGGAATGTTACAATTTTGAAAATGGCAATAAGGAAAGGTTTACGTTGAATTCAGTGGCCGCTAATATCCCTAATAAATATGATTCCCTAAAACCCTGCTTCTAAGGGGAGTAACTGGATTGATCTTCCACCTCGGATTCTTCTGTGTCAATCAGTAACAACTGATGCAGTTTATGCTTTTTGCCCCTAACTTTTGCCTGGATCGCCCTTTCGGGTTTTCAATCCACCGGGACGCTCCTTTTTGCCTAAGTTGCCCTTTCAGGTTTTCAACTTAGCAAGCTTTTATTACGCATAGTATTTTTTAACTGCATCAGAGTTCACGGGGTGTGAGAGCTCTTCATCATCCATAGTTATGAGAATCAAGGCACCTCCGGAGAAGGCTTTCTTCACAACATATGGGCCTTCATAATTGGGAGTCCACTTCCCACGTGAGTCCTTGTGTATTGGCAAGATCTTCTTGAGCACGAGGTCTCCTTCTCTGAATTCCCGAACACGTACTTTCTTGTCAAAAGCCCTCTTGAGCCGTTTCTGGTATAACTGTCTGTGGCACAAAGAAATCATCTGCTTCTCATCTATGAGGTTTAACTGATCAAATCTATTTTGAATCCATTCAACCTCTTCTAACTTGGTCTCCATCAAGATTCTCATTGAAGGTATCTCCACTTCAATTGGAAGAACCGCTTCCATCCCATATACCAAAGAGAATGGGGTTGCCCCTGTTGAAGTGCGGACGGAAGTCCGATATCCATGCAGTGCAAAGGGTAGCATTTTGTGCCAATCCTTATAGGTTTTCACCATTTTCTGCAGGATCTTCTTGATGTTTTTATTAGCGGCTTCAACAGCGTCATTCATCTTTGGACGATATGGTGAAGAGTTATGGTGCTCAATCTTGAAGCTTTCGCATAGTTCCTTCATGGTCTTATTGTTCAGATTCGTCCCATTATCTGTGATGATCCGACTTGGAACTCCATAACGGCAAATGATCTCTTTCTTGAGGAACCGTGCCCCCACTTGTTTTGTCACATTAGCGTAAGAGGCGGCTTCTACCCATTTGGTAAAATAATCAATAGCAACCAGGATGAAGCGATGACCGTTGGAAGCTTTAGGCTCGATGGCGCCAATCATGTCAATGCCCCACATTGAGAACGACCAAGGTGATGTTAAAACGTTTAGTAGGGTTGGAGGCACATGTACCTTATCTGCGTAGATTTGGCATTTATGACATTTTCTAGCATAATTGAAGCAATCGGATTCCATGGTCAACCAGTAATAACCTGCTCTCAAAATCTTCTTGGCCATGGCATGCCCATTAGCATGAGTTCCAAAGGATCCTTCATGAATCTCTTTGATCAACAGGTCCGCTTCATGTCCATTCACGCAGTTGAGCAGAACCATGTCGTGGTTTCACTTGTATAACACACCATTGCTCAAGAAGAATTTGGATGCTAACTTCCTCAACGTCTTCTTGTCAAGGGTTGTTGCATCTGTTGGATATTCTTGATTTTTCAAAAATCATTTGATGTCGTGAAACCAAGGTTTACCATCGGCTTCCTCTTCAACCAACTGGCAGTAGGCAGGCTCAACTTTCCGCTCGATCTGAATGAGAGGCGCTTCATTATGGAATCTAACTTGGTACATTGAAGCCAACATAGCCAAAGCATTAGCAATTTGATTCTCAGTTCTCGGGATATGACAGAAAGTGATTTCGTCAAAGTATTTTATTAGTTCCATGACATAGGCACGATATGGGATCAACTTGGTATCACGGGTTTCCCATTCGCCTTTGACTTGGTATATCACCAAGGCTGAGTCTCCACGTACTTCGAGGATTTTGATTCAGAGGTCAATTGCTGCTTCGATGCCTAGGATGCACGCCTCATATTCTGCTATATTGTTTGTGCAATCAAAACACAACCTTGTTGTGAAAGGAGTGTATCCACCATTCAGATTTAATAGAACAGCTCCTACGCCATGACCCATGTAATTGGAGGAACCATCGAACATGAGCTTCCACCGAGATCCGAGTTCAGGTCCTTCATCAAGTCCTGGGATTTCACAATCTTTTACTACCATAATGTCTTCATCAGGGAAGTCAAATTTCAACGGCTGGTAGTCTTCAACGGGCTGGTTTGCCAGGTAATCAGACAACACGCTTCCTTTAATGGCTTTCTGAGATACATATTGGATGTCATACTCAGATAGTAACATCTGCCAACGGGCGAGTCTTCCAGTTAAAGCAGGCTTTTCAAAGATATATTTTATTGGATCCATTTTTTAGATCAACAAAGTAGTGTGGCAAATCATGTATTGTCTTAGACGACGAGCGGCCCATGCTAAAGCACAACAAGTTTTCTCCAAGAGTGAATATCGGGTTTCACAATCGGTAAATCTCTTACTCAGATAGTAGATGGCATGCTCTTTTCGGCCGGTTTCGTCATGTTGTCCCAACACACATCCCATTGACTTTTCAAGCACAGTTAAGTACATAAAGAGTGGTTCCCCCTGAACAGGTGGAATTAGAATAGGGGGCTCTTGCAGGTATTGTCCGATCTTCTCAAAAGCCATATGGCAGTCAAAGTTCCATTCAATTGCTTGATCTTTTCTCAGCAACTTGAATATAGGTTCGCACGTAGCAGTCATATGAGATATAAACCTAGAGATATAGTTCAAACGTCCCAGGAATCCTCTAACTTCTTTCTCTGTACGTGGAGCAGGCATTTCTTGTATTGCCCTAACCTTGTCTGGATCTACCTCAATTCCTCATTGACTAACAATGAAACCAAGCAACTTTCCAGATCGGACACCGAAGGTGCATTTAGCTGGATTCAGCCGTAGTTGAAATTTCCGAAGACGCTCAAATAGCTTTTGCAAGTGATCTATATGATCCTCTTCACTTTGGGATTTTGCAATCATATCATCTACATAAACCTCAATTTCCTTATGCATCATATCATGGAAAAGAGTGACCATTGCTCTTTGGTAAGTTGCCCCAGCATTTTTGAGACCAAATGGCATTACCTTGTAGCAAAATGTTCCCCAAGGGGTGATGAATGTGGCCTTTTCCATGTCTTCTGGATCCATCTTAATTTGATTATAACCCGAGAATCCGTCCATAAAGGAGAAGACCGTGAACTTAGCAGTGTTGTCTACCAGGGTGTCAATATGTGGCAAGGGGAAATCGTCCTTTGGACTAGCTTTGCTTAGATTCCTATAATCAACACACATCCTGACCTTGCCATCCTTTTTGGGTACTGGTACAATATTAGCTACCCATTGGGGGTACTTTGCAACTGCTAGAAAACCGGCATCAAATTGACGTTTCACCTCGTCACAAATCTTTAGAGCCATGTCGGGTCTTGCTCTTCGGAGCTTCTACTTTACTGGCGGGTAATCTGGCTGTAGTGGTAGCTTGTGGACAATAATATCAGTATCTAAACCTGGCATATCCTGATATGACCAAGCAAATACATCTACATATTCTTGTAGCAACTTGATCAATCTTTCTTTGATGCTTGCCCCAAGTGTAGTCCCAACTTTGACCTCTTTCTTGTCTTCCTCAGTGCCAAGGTTGATTGTTTCCACTGGTTCTTGATGCGGCTGAAGGGCCTTTGACTCGTGCTCGAGCAGCCTTTCCAATTCTTCAGGGAAATCACAATCTTCCTCACTATCCTCTTTCGCTTGGTAGATGGGGAGTTCAAAGTTATAGGAAGTAGTGGGGTCACCGAATTCAACTGGTTTATTGATTATTCTGCATGTTTTTTAATGATGGTTTTTTAGAAAAATGGAAATAAAATGCAAAAGAATTAAAAATATTTTTGTAGTTTTTGAAAGGATTGCCATTTTAAGGAAAGAAAAACAAATGAATGAACGATAAGAATTTGAACAAAATGCTCTTTATTTGTCATAATGATTTTGAAATTTAAAGTGGCCCTACAAATTATCCGTTAGCCTTGGGCAGAGCTAAGGATTTTCAAAAAACAAAGGAAAACAATATTACTTTGACACAGGAAAAACTTCTGGAATCTCAACTGCTTCCCAATTTGTTAAGGCTGCTTCACACCGATATATCAGATTTGATGCTTCTCCATCTTCAGTGTCATCTTCAACGGCACCAACTTGATCCCCATGGATAAATCCTGTGCTTAGGAAAACTTCTTGTATTCTCTGCACGCGGTCCTTTGCAGGGACCAAGGCTCCTTCCTTAGCAGAAGGCTTGTACCCCAAACCAAATCGATCTTTTTTCTCGCTGACATTGATGACTTGCCCCTAACCTGTAGGACCTCCACTTTCAACTGCTGACCTTGCACTATTCAAAGAGGCAAATGACAAACTGGTTTTCTCAATAGGATCCTTTATTTCTGCAAGTGTGGCATTGGATATTTCAAGTGCTTGGAAAGAGGTCTCTAAGGCATCTTCATCAGCCTCGATATAACGGAAAGAGGAGAGTTGACTAATGATAAAATCTTCTTCACCCGAGACAATGACGAGCTTGTCATCGACGACAAACTTCATTTTCTGATGCAAAGTAGAAGTCACTGCCCCAACAGCATGTATCCGTGGACGTCCCAAAAGGCAACTATAAACAGGATTTATGTTTATGACTTGGAAATTGATAGGGAATATGTGCGGTCCGATTTGGATTGGTAGCTCTACCTCCCCAACTACTATCCTTCGAGAACCATCAATGCTTTTACCACAAGTGCACTAGGTTTCATTTCCGAACCTTGGTAAGATAGTTTAGCAAGTGCCCTCTTTGGTAGAACATTGAGGGACGATCCAGTGTCAACTAAAACCCTGGCCAGAGCATCTTCTTGGCACTTTATGGATACATGTAAGGCGCGATTGTGATTCTTCCCTTCCTTGGGTAGCTCTTCATTGTTGAAACTTAGAGTATTGCAGGCTGTGAAATTGGCGACCATCTCATCGAATTGGCCAACCGTTATATCTTGGGTAACATGAGCTTGAGCAAGCACTTTCAGTAGAGCCTCCCTATGAGCTTGGGAATTTAGAAGCAAGGACAAGATAGATATTTTTGACGGTGTCTGATGTAACTAATCAACTATCTTGTAGTCGCTTTTCTTTATCATTTTTAGAAATTCAATCGCTTCATCTGCTTGCACTGCCGGCTGTGCCCCTCCATATTCTGGGGCGGAATTTGCAGTTGTAGCTTCCCTTGTTGGTTCTTGAGGGATTATATTAACATCGGGAGCATAAATCTGACCGCTGCGGGTCATTCTGCTCGTCCCTGCGATGTTAGTGATGTTGGTGTCAACATTCTCCAAGCTTTTCTCACCTTCAACATCTTTGGGCTCTTCATCTACCACTCCATCTACCACGGTTATGTCATATTTCCAAGGTACCGCTTTGGTGCTTTCAAAGGGAAAGGGGGTAGGCATACAAACTACCACGGGTGATGGATGAACAACATCTTTTCTTTGATAAGTTATCTCAACAGGTTTTGGTAGATTGAAAAAGGGTTCAATGACTGGAATTTTCTCATTTGTTGGAGGACCACAAACTTGTAAAACACCTTGATCCATCAAATTTTGAATATCAGTTCGTACCACTTTACATCCCCTTGGATGAATGGCACATTCTTCATAGTTGTCGTGACATGTACAATCAAACTAGCTCCCACCAATCTTGCATGGAGTTCTAGTAACGGAGTTTTAACATCTTTAACATTTTTTATTATACAAACATCAGAAGTATCCTCAATGGCATTAACATCACCATGCGTCGGCAGAGGGTTACTTTTTACGTTGGGTCCAACATCTCGGAATGAAAGGATCTTCTTCTCAACCAGCTCTCGCACAATATGCTTCAAAGCATAACATCCCTCTAAATCATGCCCAGGGGCACCCTCATGGAAAGGACAATGGGCATCTTGATTGTACCATGGAGGTAAAGGATTTGGTGGAGGACCCAAAGGTCTGGGAGTCACCAACCCTTTCTGCAGTAACGATGGGTATAACTCAGTGTATGTCTTAGGGATTGAAGCGAAAGGAGGTCTACCTCTTTGTACCCTATTTTGATTTGGAAGATTTTGTGGACGTGGAGCTTGTGCCCTTGGCTGTTGATAAGCGGGTGGCATGGGTGCTTGTTGGTATACTGGTGCTTGTTGAATAGGTTGATAGACAGGATCTTGTGACTGGTTGAAATTTGGTGTGGCTGCTGCCACATACGGTTGTTGAACATACTGCACTTGATAAGTTGGTTGTTACTGAGCAAATTGATGTTGCTTCTTCCATGAATGACTCCTTCTTTGACTGGTTGACACTGCGTTTGTTTCACCCTCTTTCTTTCTTTGAAAACTTTCGGGAAACTTTTTGACATTATTACCAGATGTTTCAGAGGTGGTTATCATTTTTCTATTCTTCAATCAAAGCTCGACCTTTATGCCCACGGCAACCAAGTCAGAGAAGCTTGTCGATACACTACTCACCATCCTTTCATAGAACATAGGTTTTACTGTATCCATGAACCAATCTGCTAACTCCTTCTCAACAAGGGGTGGTTCGACTTACGAGGCCACTTCCCTCCATCATTGTGCATATTTCTTAAAAGACTCGTTATCTTTCTGGGACATGCTGAGCAATTGCCTCCTATCTGGGGCCATATCCATGTTATACTTATAATGTTGGATGAAAGCATCAGATAAGTCTTGGAAACAACGAATTCTACTTTGATCAAGGCTTAAGTACCACTTAGAGGGAGCACCCCTCAAGCTGTCTTGGAAGCAATGTATCATAAGTTTATCGTCCTCTACGTGCGCAGCCATTTTTCGATAGTACATAATAAGGTGACTTTTAGGACATGAGTGGCCCTCATACCTATCAAAATCCGGGGTCTTAAATTTCGCAGGAATCACGAGACCTGACACTAAGCACATCTCCCTTGCAGCAGCACCAAAGACTTGATCACCTTCCATAGCCCTTAACCTTTTCTCAAGAATATGGAAATTCTCTTTCATTCCTCTTATGTCTTCATGCCTTTCATCATCTTCGTCCGAAAAGTCCGGAGCATGTCGTTGATCCTCAAAATAAGGTTGCACGTGTGCACGGACAAGGGGTGGTGCGAACGTGTGGACCACGGGATGAGTTTCATTGATAGTTGGTAGAGGAACCGTCTTCTGAGTGGATTGTACAAAACCAGGGGCGCCTTCAACTGGAGGTGTGAAACCGGGAGGTAAACCATAGATTGGCCAAGTGGTCGGTACTGTCCTCGCAGGTTGGGGTTCAATCGTAGGACCGGTGATTTCTGAAACGGCCGTCGTTTGGGTGTCCAACTTGGCCTTAATGACTTGTAGTATCTCCATGACTTGACCCATGTTTCCTCGTAGGTCTTCAAGTTCTGAGCTTACTCTCTCCAATACTTGTTCTTGATCTGCCATTCTTTGACGAGCGTTGGCTCTGGTGTTGTAGTGGTGTTGAGGACTCAGTGTGGAACTAGAGGAAGAAAGGGCAGAGTGAGACTCTATTTGGAAAATGTATGAATGCATGTATGGATGCATCTTGTTTGCAAAAATCTTGGTTAGTTTCAGTCATTCATTTCAAAAATGCCACAACACTTGTTCGCAAATATTAAAAATAATAAGGAAATGAAACACAATAAAATGAATCTCAAAAGTGATTTTTCATTAATCTCATAGCAAAGTTCAAATACAAACAACGTGCTTATGGCTTATGGGCTTTCCCAACCGTAGCAAGGTCGGTAGTCGACCCTTATAGCATTGCCTTACAAAACTTAATGAAATTAAAGACTTGATGCGGGGTGTTCTCTGGACACATGTGTTGGTGTAAGCCCTAGAGGCCAATACTTTTGGTACTTGTATCGAATTATTTATTAATAATAAAAGGCATTTTCTTTATTATGGTTGATTAATAAAGCCCCTGGAATAGATAGACCGTTTAATGTATTAAGTGTGACTTAATCATGAGAACACATTAAACATAAGGGCACTATTCTTAAAGTATCCGTAGTCGAGCTTTAATATGAAGTGGGATAACATTAAAGCATTAAGACTATTATGTTTGTAGACTGATGATCACATCTCATGGATCATGGATAAAGAGTTATCAAGTCTTAAACATAGGTATGAATATTAGGAGTAATATTTATACCGGATTGACCCGCTATGAGAATACTATATAGAAAGTTATGCAAAGTGTCATAAGTTATTCTCATGGTGATAATAGTGTATACCACTCTTCGACCTAAAACCACTATGGATCCTAGATGTAGAGTTGAGTGCTTTATTACTGATCCAACGTTATCCGTAACTGGATGACCATAAAGACAGTTGATGAGTACTCCACGAAGCATGCTGAGGGACATGAGTGTCCTAGATGGAATTTGCCAATCCTGCGTAACAGGATAAATGTCTATGGGCCCAATATTGAACTGGACAAGGGTGACACGGTCTATACCTTGTGTTCAATATAGACATAAGGGCAAAGGGGTAATTATACACATAATTATTATCACAAGAGGTTTTGTCAGATCACATGACATTTTCGTGACTTGGGTAGCAGTGATGTGTTGCTAGATACCGCTCACTGTTTATTATGTTAAATGCATGATTTAATATAATTGCCAACGTCGCGAAAACCTATAGGGTCACACACAAAGGACGGATTGATGAGAGATAGAATAATTAAGGAACATCGTAAGGTATGGTGCACTTAAGTGGAAACGAAATATGGTAAGGTACCAAATACTTAAGCGATTTTGGCATATTATGAGATATGGGCAAAATACACTTAAGTGGGCTTTTTTTGGCTTGAAGCCCACACAAGTGGTTCTATAAATAGAACCCCTTGGGTAGAAGCTTTGTTACTCCACTCAGACAGAAATTCAAGTAGAGACTTGGAATTTTGTTTCCCTCTTTCTCTCACTCAAAGCCTTCATTCATAACAGCTAGCACTGTGATTGAAGGAATCCGTTCGTGTGGACTGAGTAGAGACGTTGTCATCGTTCAACGTTCGTGATCGCCCCGTGGATCTGTATCAAAGGTTTTGATCATTGTCAGAGATCTGCACCAAAGGTTTGAATCGCCATAAGAGGTAACGATTCTATCATTGATCATGCCCATTCGTAAGGATCACTAAATGGAGAAATTTTTAAATTCCGCTGCGCCTTGGATGGCCATTCTCCAACAGTGGTATCAGAGCCACTTACGAAACCATGAATCTGATATCTGTTTTTGTTATGTAATAATATGATTAAAACAGAATGAATCAAAGGTTAAATTGAGATCGATCAAGTTACATATATGTGATATATGTAACCCTGATGCAAAATACATTATATATGATATAATGTTCTTGTTTCGTTCATTCAAAACCTCGATGATTGTTTTCCTTTGAGCGATCAATGGTCGTTTGCTTCTTGATCCGACATTAGTATGGTGAAGCAATAACGTGTTGATCAATCATACTGAATTAACAATCGAGACGTGTTTGACGGTCTGAAATTGGTGCATTAGGGTTAGTGACGGCACAAGGGTTGTGTTGTCAGAGAGTTATGCGATTGGGGTTTGAACGCACAAGAGTTGTGCTTCCTAAACACTTTTTGGAACAGTGTTAACCGTTAACGCGTATGGTTAACCGGTTAACGGAATGCGAAATAAATTTTTGAGATTTTTTAACAGTGTTAACCAGTTAACGCATATGGTTAACCGGTTAACGCAAGGCGGAAAACAGTTTTCCAAGACATTTTCAAACAATGTTAACCGGTTAACACATTTGGTTAACCGGTTAACGCAAGGCAGAAAACAATTTTTTTCAGATTTCAAAACAGTGTTAACCGGTTAACGCATATGGTTAACCGGTTAACGCAAGGAAATTTTCACCCATTCGGCTAACTCAATGCTTTAAAAGTGTCAAGTGTTGATACGAAAAGCGACATCGATTTTAAATGAATTGTTCATTAAAATGTGATAATCGGTCGTCGAAATTTAATTTGATTTTAATTAATTAAAGGAATTAATTATAATAATAATAAAGTGTTTATTATTGTCTTGTGGTGATCGGTTATGGCCCTAGTTTTCCTTTGTTTTGTTTTGGGTTTTTAAAATACGACCTGTGTGTCGTGCCTCTCTCTTAATCTCCCAAATGTAACTTCTTTTCTCATCTCACTCCCTCGTATGTAAAACGAGTTTCTTTCATGTAATGTAATGATATGAAGAAAGCAAAGAAGTCAGTGCCAAAGGAGGACAACCTTGAAGATCTTGCTTGGAGAAGCTTAGATCGTTGTAGGTTAGCTTAGGTTCTCTCATTGGCTTGGGAGAACAATTGCGCTAGGGGCCATAACTGTTTCATTTTGTTTGTATGTATGTTGATGCATGTGAATGTATGTTGATGCATGTGAGAGACGGTTTATATGATAAACAAGCCGGTGAGATCAGAAAAATTGCAATTCCCTCAAATTAAATATTAAGTTTATGCTTTCCAAGTTTTAACACTCATCAAGACTAGTAATGGATAATGTAGGTTTCGCCTACGCGAGGTGCATGATCTATATATTAGTAAGGTGCGATGGGATAATTGTAATATCCAACTGTTAAAACAATGGGTCAAACTTAACTAAACAAATTATAATAATATTATATGTGTTTGCTTTCCAAGTTTTAGCACTCATCAAGATTGGTATAGGATATGTAGGTTTCGCCTACGCGAGGTGCATGTTCTATATTAGTAGGGTGCGATGGGATAAATGTAATATCCAACTGCTAAGACAATGGTTCAAACTTAATTATAATTTTATTATATATGTTTAGAAGCAAGAGTTGGGAATAATCCATATGATGGATTGGAATAAGGAGTTATTCACCCAATTGAAATTTTCGAGAGTTGTATGAGATACAATTGGAAGGAGTTCCTACCTAAATAACCTAGTTTTGTGTAATCCGCCTACGCGGACTTAGAACGAAGTGAAATATGGATCTCGACCCACTAGAAAATCTTCCAACGGGGTTTTCCGAATCAAATGATGAGGGTCATTTGTTTTGAGTAAAATAGTGGGAGCATGTTTAATTAAAGGCCTAATTAAATATGTCAATGATACTTATATTTTCATAAATCCTTGTGTAGATTACCATGACAACAAACACCTCTAACAACATCTTGCGATCAATCCTTGATAAGGAAAAATTATCTGGGACAAATTTTCTGGATTGGTACCGAGACATGAGGATTGTCCTCAAACATGATAAAGGGAAAGGCAAGGAAGTTGCCAAACCCAAACCCACTAGTGCTGCTTTGAAGCCTAGTGGAAGCATAGAAAAGGAAGGTACCTGCTTCCGTTGCGGTAAGACCGCACACTGGAAGAGGAACTGCCCAAAGTACCTGGAAGATAGGAAGAATGGAGTAGAGACTCCAACTTCAGGCATTTTTGTTATTAAAATTAATTTATCTACTTCTGCATCATGGGTATTAGATACTGGATGCGGTTCTCACATTTGTACAAATGTGCAAGAACTAAAAGGGAGTAGAAAATTGGCAAAAGGTGAAGTCGACCTACGAGTTGGCTATGGAGCAAAGGTTGCTGCTTTAGCCGTAGGAACTTTTGTATTGACTTTACCTAGTGGTTTAATAATTCAGTTAGAGAACTGTTATTATGTACCAGCAATTAACAGGAATATTATTTCCGTTTCTTGTTTGGACAAGTTCGGTTTTTCATTCATAATAAAGAACAATTGTTGTTCAATTTATTTGAATGATATATATTCTATGCAACTGCACAAATGAACAATGGACTATATGTCATTGATCTTGAAATGCCTATTTATAACATTAATACTAAAAGGATGAAACCTAATGAGTTAAATCCAACTTACCTTTGGCATTGTCGATTAGGCCACATAAATGAGAAACGCATTTCCAAACTCCATAAAGATGGACTGTTGGACTCTTTTGATTATGAATCATATGAGACATGCAGATCTTGTTTAATTGGAAAGATGACAAAGTCTCCATTCACAGGAAAAGGTGAAAGAGCTAATGATCTTTTGGCCCTCATACATACTGATGTATGTGGTCCACTGAACATATCAGCCAGAGGAGGTTTTCAGTACTTCATCACATTCACTGATGATTTCAGTAGATATGGTTGTGTGTATTTAATGAAACACAAATCAGAGTCCTTTGAAAAGTTCAAGGAATTCAAGAATGAAGTAGAAAACCAACTAGGTAAGAATATTAAAGCTCTTCGATCAGATCGAGGTGGTGAATATTTAAGCCTAGAGTTTGATGACCATCTGAAAGAGTATGGGATCCTATCCCAACTCACTCCTCCTGGAACACCTCAATGGAATGGTGTGTCTGAGAGAAGAAATCGAACCATGTTAGACATGGTCTGATCCATGATGAGTCAAGCCGATCTTCCAAAACTCCTTTTGGGGACATGCGTTGTTGACCGCAGCTTACACACTTAACCGTGTTCCATCCAAAAGGGTTGATAAGACACCATATGAGATATGGAGTGGTAAGAGACCACATATGTCTTACATGAAGATTTGGGGTTGCGAAGTTTATGTGAAACGACAAATTTCAACTAAGCTTGAGCCCAAATCTGACCAATGCTTATTTGTGGGGTATCCTAAAGAAACAAGAGGATATTACTTCTACAATCCTTCGGAGGGCAAAGTGTTTGTCGCTCGAACTGGAGTTTTCCTAGAAAAGGATTTTAATTCCAAAGGAACCAGTGGGAGGAAAGTAGAGCTTGAAGAAATTCAAGAATCACAAAGTATCGATATACCTATGGAGGAACTAGAGCAGGAAACACAAGTAGTTGTGTAAGAGCAACCTGCTCAAGTAGAACAAGACCAGCGTAGGTCAGGCAGGATACGTCACCTACCTGAGATATATGGATATCTGATCTAGGTGATGTATTACTCATGGATCAAGATGAGCCTGTGACCTACTCATGGAATCTTTGTTTTGATGAAACAGTAAAACTGTATGGATTCATCAAGAACGAAGATGAGACTTGTGTCTACAAGAAGGTTAGTGGGAGGATGATCGTATTCCTGGTATTATATGTAGATGACATATTACTCATTGGAATCGATATCCCTACCCTGCAACAAGTAAAGTCTTGGTTGGGGAAATGCTTTTCTATGAAGGATCTGGGTGAAGCAGCCTATCAGAATCTATAGAGATAGATCATGAAATGCTTGGCCTAAGTCAGAGTACATAGACAAAGTGCTGAGACGCTTTGAATATGAATGATTCCAATCTGGTTATGTGTTTTGCTTGAATGGTGGCGCTGTGAGCTGGAAAAGTTCAAAGCAAGATACATTTGCTGATTCTACGACCGAGGCCGAGTATATTGCTGCCTCAAGTGCAGCAAAGGAAGCTGTTTGGATCAGGAAGTTCATTAGTGAACTTGGCATAGTCCCTAGCATTGTGGATCCCATTGGTCTCTATTGTGATAACAATGGTGCTATCGCACAAGCTAACGAGCCTAGATCTCACCAACGATCCAAACACATACTTAGGCGTTATCATCTCATTCGAGAGATAATAGATAGAGGAGATGTGAAAATATGTAAAGTACCTACACTAGACAATATAGCTGACCCACTGACAAAGCCTCTTGCGCAGCAGAAGCATGATGGCCATCTAGATCAATGGGCATACGGGGTATGTCTGATTGGCTCTAGTGCTAGTGGGAGATTGTTGGTGTAAGCCCTAGAGGCCAATACTTTTGGTACTTGTATCGAATTATTTATTAATAATAAAAGGCATTTTCTTTATTATGGTTGATTAATAAAGTCCCTGGAATAGATAGTCCGTTTAATGTATTAAGTGTGACTTAATCATGAGAACACATTAAACATAAGGGCACTATTCTTAAAGTATCCGTAGTCGAGCTTTAATATGAAGTGGGATAACATTAAAGCATTAAGACTATTATGTTTGTAGATTGATGATCACATCTCATGGATCATGGATAAAGAGTTATCAAGTCTTAAACATAGGTATGAATATTAGGAGTAATATTTATACCGGATTGACCCGCTATGAGAATACTATATAGAAAGTTATGCAAAGTGTCATAAGTTATTCTCATGGTGATAATAGTGTATACCACTCTTCGACCTGAAACCACTATGGATCCTAGATGTAGAGTTGAGTGCTTTATTACTGATCCAACGTTATCCGTAACTGGATGACCATAAAGACAGTTGATGAGTACTCCACGAAGCATGCTGAGGGACATGAGTGTCCTAGATGGAATTTGCCAATCCTGCATAACAGGATAAATGTCTATGGGCCCAATATTGAACTGGACAAGGGTGACACGGTCTATACCTTGTGTTCAATATAGACATAAGGGCAAAGGGGTAATTATACACATAATTATTATCACAGGAGGTTTTGTCAGATCACATGACATTTTCGTGACTTGGGTAGCAGTGATGTGTTGCTAGATACCGCTCACTGTTTATTATGTTAAATGCGTGATTTAATATAATTGCCAACGTCGCGAAAACCTATAGGGTCACACACAAAGGACGGATTGATGAGAGATAGAATAATTAAGGAACATCGTAAGGTACGGTGCACTTAAGTGGAAACGAAATATGGTAAGGTACCAAATACTTAAGTGATTTTGGCATATTATGAGATATGGGCAAAATACACTTAAGTGGGCTTTTTTTGGCTTGAAGCCCACACAAGTGGTTCTATAAATAGAACCCCTTGGGTAGAAGCTTTGTTACTCCACTCAGACAGAAATTCAAGTAGAGACTTGGAATTTTGTTTCCCTCTTTCTCTCACTCAAAGCCTTCATTCATAACAGCTAGCACTGTGATTGAAGGAATCCGTTCGTGTGGACTGAGTAGAGACGTTGTCATCGTTCAACGTTCGTGATCGCCCCGTGGATCTGTATCAAAGGTTTTGATCATTGTCAGAGATTTGCACCAAAGGTTTGAATCGCCATAAGAGGTAACGATTCTATCACTAATCATGCCCATTCGTAAGGATCACTAAATGGAGAAATTTTTAAATTCCGCTGCGCCTTGGATGGCCATTCTCCAACAACATGCACCAATCAGCTTCTTGCAGCTTCTCAGGTAGCTCTCGCATGATGGAATTCGCAAATCCGGACAGCCTCAGAAATTTGCCCTTCCACTCAGTGTAAAGCCCTTGGAGATCTTGAATGATGCGCAAGTCTTTAGCCTTGGTCACCTCTATGTCCCTATAGAGGTTTCTCCAATATCTGCACTCACCTAGCAACATCATATAGGCAACATCCTGATCCCCACCTTCAAGTGCCTGGATTCTAGCATCGGCTTGTTCCAACTGATATTTCAGCCGTGTGCAAACTCTTTCTGACTCTTCAGTCCTCAGCTTCTCCCGTTCCAGAGTATCCTTGTATTTTTTAATGGTATTCTCCAGTCCACGAGTACGAATCTCGGAAATTAGTCGTGCTTCCCTTTTCATTTCAAGGGTCAATTCCAGAGTCTTGTTGAGTTTTTGAATCCGGAGTAAAGCTCTATCCAACTCCTCTTCCTTTGACTTGAATATAGATTTAGTGTTGTAGAGCGCTTATCCGAACTTTTCTCTCCTTGCTTCAGACTCCCTAGCTCTTTTGTTGGAGATTTCAAGCTCTTTGTCCTTCTTTTGTTGATCGTCTTTCAAGTTCCCATTCTCTATCGAGACTCGGCCAAGCTTAATTCTCAAATTATCATTTTCCAACTCCAACTCCTTGATACGGGCATTGAGTTTCTCTACATCTTCAGGTAATATGGGTTCTGGCTCAGGAACCGACGGATAGATAGAAGGGTCAAATGGAAAAGGGAGTTTAACCATTTGAACCCTTTCTCTAACCCAACAAGTGTAAGGCTCTTGAGCAATGAGATTTCTCTTACCCAACTCCTTACCCTTTCTGATAACTGCTTGCCAAGACCTCTTGATCTTTTTCACCATGGGATGATCTGCTTCAACACTGTGTAAGACGAAAGGCTCTAGAGCTTCAGCTTTTGGAGGGCCATTCATAGGGTAACCATGCTGCCTCAGAGATAATACAGGGTTATAGTTGATGCAACTCTTGGTTCCTATCAACGACACATTGGGGAAGTCTCCAATGCTGACAATCACATCCTCGGTTCCCCAATCCCTGATATACCACTTAACATGATTGGAGGTGAGGGAAGCTAACTTCTGGGAAGGCTTGAGTTCCTTTGAGACAAAAGGGCCTTCTTCGGGCATATGGGATCTAAACCAGACATGCAACAACTGCGCACAACACAAGATGGTTCCTCCCTTCTTCTCATGGCGATCATGGAGAGCGTAGTAGAGGTCTGCTAGGAGGAACGGTACAGGGTTACCAGAGAGGAAGATTCTCACCGCCAGGTGGTCCACAAAATGGTCAATATTTGGGAAGAGAACTATCCCATATACCAACACGGCTAACACAGCATAGAAGGCTTCCCAATTTCCTTCTTTTTCCATCTTCTTAGCTTGATCTTCCAAGAACTTCCTAGAAAAACCATTGAAAGCTCCCTTCACATCCCAATTGTCCATGACTTCAGAAACTTTCAGACCCAAAGCTAAAGCTATCCTCTTGGGAGGAATATCTTCATCGAACTTAGGAAATGGATTATGATCCTTCAAATTCCAGCCTATGATCCTCTCTCAAATTCCTCCAAGGTAGGAGCCAATTGGAAGTCAGTAAACGTGAAACAACGTAGAAGTGGATCATAGAACTGAGCAATAGTCATTATGGTCATCATGTCCATCTTCTCATTTAGGATGTCCAGAATTCTTCCATAGTTTTGCATGAAGCTGTTGAGTTTGATTGGTGTTACTTTGGCACTCAACTTCTGCAGGCTGGCAAGGTCCACGTTCTTGTATTTGAACTGAAAAGTGCTTCTTCTCTCAGGATTCATTTTGCTAACAAGTCTTGGATTCCTGAAATAATGTGAAACAAAATAAGAGTTTTTCTTTTTATGCGTATGCAATGAATGGATGGATGCAATGTTTTTTTTTGGTACAGGTTCAAAGGTCCGAGGTATGGATAAATTTGATTGCATTCCAAAACGGGGTTCTCACCGGGTATGATCTAGGGCTTTGTTACAAAGGATCCCTAGAGTCATTGATTCGCAAGAATGTTTGACGCTTACGGGAAATACTTTCCGGTCTTCAACTCCATCAAGGGAATCTATTCTGGGTGAGGTTCTCGTACCGACTCTTACGAAGTATTCACCTCGGGAGTCCGCACTACGCAACCATCGACTTGGTTCTAGACAGGGTACTCAGAGTCATGGATTCAAAAGAGTGTTTGACGCTTACGGAAAATACTTTCCGATCGTCAACTCCATCTAGAGAATCTATTCTGAGCGAGGCTCTCGTATCGATTCTTACGAAGTATTCACCTCGGGAATCCATACTACGCAACCATCATTTCTAGTTGGCAAAAGGTTCAATGTTCTAAAAGGTTCTTAGAGTCATGGACCCCTTTGAAACATTGAAGCTTACGAGGTATACACCTCGGGCGATAATATTTGCAAAAGGATCTACTCTAAGTGAGGTTCTCGTACCGACTCTTACGAAGTATTCACCTCGGGAGTCTGTACTACTCAACCATCATCCTATCTTATGTTTTTTCACTCTAGACTCGGGTGTAGAGTCTTTCCCACATGGTTTGCAATCAAATATCCAAGTACCCAACACAGTGGAACCAATATATAACAAAAATATTAATATAAAAATAAAGATAATAAAAGCAATAAATAAGGAAAAGCCACACAATTAAACAAACAAAGGCACACAAACATCCTAACTAGGCTCGACTCGCTTAGGGAACTACACTCCCCAGCAGAGTCGCCATCGGTCGTACCTCGGAAAAAAATGGGAATACGACCTAGCGAAGGCGCAATCGCACGCTCGCAATGATGGACTGAACAGAGTCGCCACCGAACTTTATTTATTCCTAAAAAGAAAAGGGGAAATATCGATAAAACCCAAGAAAGAACGACAATGATTATGGTCGTCGCAACCAAATCAGGGTTCGGGAGTCGATTACGCAAGGGGAAGGTATTAGCACCCCTCACGTCCGTTGTACTCAACGGGAACCATTAGGTCAGTTGTGTGCATTAATGTTAGTTGAAATGTTAGGCTTTAAGTTATTAAGTGGGAAAGAAATAATAGAAGAGAGGAGAATGTTTTTGGATTTTTGACGAAGGACTAAGCCTAAGTTTTTTTATTAGTGGGCCTGACAAGATTTACAAATCCTGCTCCTACGTATCTCAATAGAGAAATCAAGGCTTACGTAGTTCTGGGTAGAAAAATGTTTGTTTGTTGGTCGATTTTAGCGGAAGCTACTTTGTGTCAAATCGACGAAAACATTGTTGGACTACCCAAAACAGGTGGAAAAACATTGCCTTGCATTGTTTTGAAACAAAGTACCTTTCGTTTGTGAAAAGGTTTAAGAGTCAGGTAGAAAATAAATTGATTGGTTTGATGTGTTTTGAATAATGAAGAGAACTTGGATGAGCGAGATATCCATCTCGAATCCTAGTCTCAGAAGTGAGTGGTATCCACCACGTTCCATTTCCATCTTATTTGCAAAAATGTTTAATAAGAATTAAATGTTTTGAATTTGATTGAGAAAGGGTTTGAAGAAACCACATTGCCAATTTTGGACGATGGCGAGAGCTAGATAGGCGAGGCATCCACCTCGAACCTTAATCCCAGGAGTGTGTGGTATCCACCACGTTCCATTTCCATCTTTATTGAAAAGTGTTTAAATAGGAATTAAGTATTTTGAGTTTTGTTGTGAAAATTACTTGACATTGGATCAAGCATTGATGGACGTTTAAGAGAAATTTTTGAATGACTGTTTGAGAGAAAACATAATAGATAAATTTGGATGATAGCGAGAGCTAAGATAGGCGAGGCATCCACCTCGAATCTTAATCTCAGGATTGCACGGTATCCACCATGTTCCACTTCCATCTTTATTGAAAAGGTCTTAAATATGAATTAATATTTTTTTGAGTTTTTATTATGAAAAATGGCTTGACATTGGATCAAGTATTTGATGAAGGTTTGAAATGATTATCGGATGTTCGTTTTAATTCTTGTATTAACAGATGAATAAAGAATGAAAGAATAAATATTATACACTTTATGGGATAGGGGTACATTTGTTATGAATGGGGATGGTTCATGGCAATTGTAGGTGTTTAATTGGCTGCATTGTATGGTAAAACACTAATGTCTTGACTGATGTCATGACATGTATATGTAACTACATTGTAGTTACTGCAAGACTAGCTAACACAGGATTATTGAATGCTGTGACATTCATACCTGTCAACAGATACTAAGGAACAGAAGCTCTGTTAGAACTTAGTATTCATTTGCAGTCTGGTTATCAAGGAAGAACCAGACCTGGCATAAGGCCTACTGACTGAATGTCAAACTGGATGTTGTGACATTCATCATTGACAGCAGCTACTGAAGATTGGGCAGAGTGGTGTTCTGCTATACTTCAGCATATTAGTTAGTTTGTTCTTCAAGAGAATTACAGAACTAACCTAAGGCCAACTGTGTAAATGTTAAGTTGGACACTTTGACATTTACTAATGTAAGCTGGTACTGTAGTATGGTCATATTGATCATGTACAGGTCAGCAGTTTTGTACAGTCTGGTTTCTGGGAAAACAGACTCAGCATATGGACCTTGATGTCGAGCTGAATGTCGTGACATTCATGCCTGACAGCATATGCTAAATTGTAGGTTGTTCAGTTTTCTGTTACAGCTTTCTCAGGCTATTCTTTAGGAAGTCAACAGCTTAGAGAAAATCCAGGAAATCAACAACCAAGCTACATTCAATGAACCTAACAAATAGCCTATTTGTTAGCAACCTAAATATTGAATTTGAGGGAACGTATGTGACCTAAAATTCAGGAAGATACAAGTGCAAAAGCCCAGGTGCTGCAATATAAAAAGGAAGGCATTCCTCCATTCAGTTTCAGGGATTTTGAGGCGTGAAGATTTAGTGTGTCCATCATACTTCACTGCTGTATTTTTGTGAGTCTAGAATTAGACGTATCTTGTAAGCCAAGTCATTATCAAATAGATGATTGCTTTGGCATAGGGTGTTCATTGAGTTGTAAGTGTTGTGTCACTCAAAGCTTTTAAGCGTGAGTGCTGTGTATCTTGGTTTAAGCTGTGAAGCATAACCAAGAGTTGTTTTTGAAGTGTGACTTCAAAGTGTTTTTAATATCACTGAGGTGATTGAGGGGGAGTGAGTAGGAACTCTGATCTTAGGTTAAGATTGAAATTGCATTGGGTAGGGATTAAGTGATAAGTTGTAAACGGGTGAGTTTAGCTTTGAATTGATACTACTAATAGTGGATTTCCTCCCTGGCTTGGTAGCCCCCAGATGTAGGTCATGTTGGACTGAACTGGGTGAACAATTACTTGTGTTATTTATTGCACTTACAGTTAAGTTCTGCATAATCCCTGTCTGTGCAGAATTGGATGTCATAACAACCAGTGTGACATCCAAAGTCTGATAACTAGAATTTCAATTGGTATCAGAGCAGGCACCCTGCCTGTGAAGTTCTGGGTGAGATCTAGGGAAGTTACTTTCTAGTACCATGGACAAGGATTTAGGACACTCAAACAGACCACCCATGTTGGATGGATCTAATTATGATGACTGGAAGCCTCGCATGATAGCCTTCTTAAGGTCTCTAGACAGCAAAGTCTGGAGAGCTGTCAACAAGGGATGGGAACATCCAACGAGGACTGATGAAGATGGAGTCAGTGTGCAGATTCCTGAAGAAGATTGGGACAAGGAACAAGAGGCACTAGCTCTTGGAAATTCCAAAGCCTTGAATGCACTGTTCAATGGAATCACTAAGAACATCTTCAGGCTGGTGCACCATTGTGAACTAGCTAAGGAAGTTTGGGATACCCTCAAGGTAACTCATGAAGGTACCTCCAAGGTGAAGATGTCAAAACTTCAGATGTTGACAACCAAGTTTGAAAATCTGAGGATGAAAGAGGATGAGACTATTCATGACTTTCACATGAATATTCTTGAAATTGCAAACACCTCTGGTGGACTAGGTGAGAAAATGACTGAAGAGAAACTTGTAAGAAAGATTCTCAGGTCCTTGCCTAAGAGGTTTGCTATGAAGGTCACTGCCATAGAGGAGGCTCAGGACATCAGCAATATGAAGGTAGATGAGCTCATTGGTTCTCTCCAAACCTTTGAAATGGGCTTAGGTGAGTATGCTGAGAAGAAGAAAAGCATAGCCTTTGTATCTAATGCTGAAGAGGAGGCAGAAGAAGGACATACTGGAGGTGATGAAAGTATATCAGAAGCCTTAGCCATGCTTGGAAGGCAATTCAACAAGTTCATGAAGAAGATTGATCAAAGAGGTAGACCCAATGTCAAGAACATCCCGTCTGACATTAAGAAAAGATCAACTTCTGAAGAAAAGTTCAACCATGGGAAGGGAATCCAGTGTCATGGTTGTGAAGGGTATGGACACGTCAGAGCTGAATGTCCTACTTACCTCAAATTGCAAAATAAGGGGCTAGCTATCACATGGTCTGAAGGAGATTCTGAAAGTGAATCTGAAGGAGAATCTGCCAAACATGTCACTGCACTAACTAGTGTGTGTGTCTCTGAAGATGACACAAGTGCAGATGAGCTGACCTTTGATGAACTTGCTGCAGCATATAAGAAGCTGTGTACCACCAGTGCAGAAGTGTGTGCACAAGGTGAAAAGCAGAAGAAACTCATCAAGGAACTGGAAGATGAGAGACAGAAACAACTGTCTGCCATAGAAGGGCTGAATGATGAGATAGCCCTGCTGACCTCCAAGCTGAACCAGATGACCAAATCCATCAGAATGATGAATAAGGGAACTGACACCTTGGAAGAAATCCTAAAGGTGGGACAGCAGTCTGGAACCAAATCTGGGCTAGGATTTGGAAAAAGAGCTGAACACAAACGCCCAAAGGCTAAAGTTCAGAAGCTCAAGCAGATGTCAAAACCGATGTCTCAACATCGAGGAGCTAGGATGAATGATCATCAGAAGAGAATATTCCAGAATTGGAGGTGTCACCACTGTGGCAGGCTTGGACATATAAAAGCCTTCTGCTACTGGATTCATGGCTTCCCTAACAGAGCCTCACCTGTCAGACCTAAGCATAACACACGCAAGCGATGTGTTCCCATTAAGAAACAACAATGGTATGCTAGGATAGCACACACTGCCCTAAGGGCTTCTTCCAGAGAAGACTGGTACTTTGACAGTGGATGCTCAAGACATATGACTGGTATGGAAAATCTACTGGTAGACATTCAACCTCACACCACCAGCTATGTGACTTTTGGTGATGGTGCCAAAGGAAAAATCAGAGGTGTGGGCAAACTGGACTGTTCTGGAGTGCCAAAACTGAACAATGTGCTGTTAGTAAGAGGACTAACTGCAAACCTCATCAGTATAAGTCAGCTGTGTGATCAAGGTTTTCAGGTTCAGTTTACTAAGGAGCAGTGCATTGTGACAAATGGTGACAATCAGGAAGTTATGAGAGGAACCAGGTCCAAAGACAACTGCTATCTGTGGGAACCTGACCTCTCTAACTTTTCCACAACTTGCTCCTCAGCCAAGGAAGAACAGGAGGTAAAGCTGTGGCATAGAAGACTTGGCCATCTCCACTTACATGGAATGAAGAAGATCATATCCAAGGAAGCAGTCAGAGGAATGCCAAAGCTTCTGATTGATGAAGGAAGAGTCTGTGGAGAATGCCAAGTGGGCAAGCAAACCAAGATGTCACACCCAAAGCTGGGACATTCCACAACCTCCAGAGTTCTGGAACTGCTGCACATGGACCTAATGGGACCTATGCAGGTTGAGAGTCTTGGTGGGAAGAAGTATGCCTACGTGGTGGTTGATGACCATTCCAGATACACGTGGATAAACTTCATCAGAGAGAAGTCAGATACATTTGATGTCTTCAAGGATCTGTGCATAAGACTTCAAAGAGAAAAGGACAGTTGTGTGGTCCGGATTAGAAGTGATCATGGCACTGAATTCAAGAATTCCAAGTTTGATGAGTTCTGCTCATCTGAAGGAATAAGCCATGAGTTCTCCTCCCCTATAACTCCTCAGCAGAATGGAATAGTTGAAAGAAAAAATAGAACTATTCAAGAATCTGCCAGAGCAATGATTCATGCAAAGAAGCTCCCTATGCACTTTTGGGCTGAAGCAATGAATACGGCGTGCTATGTTCACAACAGAGTCACCTTGAGAAAAGGAACCTCCTCCACTCTGTATGAAATATGGAAGGGTAGAAAACCCACTGTGAAGTACTTTCATATTTTTGGAAGTAAATGCTACATTCTCACAGATCGTGAACAGAGAAGGAAGCTAGATCCCAAAAGTGATGAAGGCGTATTTCTGGGATACTCCACGAACAGCAGAGCCTATAGAGTGTTCAACTACAGGACCAATGTCCTGATGGAATCCATAAATGTCATTGTGGATGATAAAGAGGAAGGAACCGATGTCATGGAGGATGTTGAAACATTCCTTGATAGTCCAACTGACAGTCCAGTCAAGCCTGAAGAAGTACAGGAACCTCCTCCTGAATGTGAAGTAGAAGCACCTACCAAAGTGCCATCTATCAGAATTCAGAAAGACCACCCTAAGGATCTTATCATAGGGGATCCCACCAGTGGTGTAACTACCAGGTCAAGAGGAATAAACTCAAATTCCTGCTTTGTTTCCAAGGTTGAACCAAAGAATGTGAAAGAAGCCCTGACTGATGAATACTGGATCATTGCCATGCAAGAGGAACTCGAGCAGTTCACAAGGCATGAAGTATGGGAGCTGGTTCCAAGACCTGAAGGGTCCAACATCATTGGTACCAAGTGGATCTACAAAAACAAATCTGATGAGAAAGGAGTAATTACTAGAAATAAAGCAAGACTAGTAGCTCAAGGATACACTCAAGTTGAAGGAGTAGACTTTGATGAGATATTTGCTCCTGTGGATAGACTTGAGTCCATCAGATTGCTGTTGGGGGTAGCATGCATCCTGAAGTTTAAGCTATTTCAAATGGATGTGAAGAGTGCATTCTTGAATGGCTACCTGAATGAAGAAGTCTATGTGGAACAACCCAAAGGGTTTTGTGATCCTAACCAACCTGAGCATGTATACAAGCTGAAGAAAGCCTTGTATGGGTTGAAGCAAGCACCCAGAGCTTGGTATGAAAGGTTAACCGAATTTCTGACCACAAATGGATACAGAAAGGGTGGCATAGATAAAACCTTGTTTGTGAAGGATGAGGAAGGCAAAATCATGATAGCTCAAATCTATGTGGATGATATAGTCTTTGGTGGAATGTCAGAACAAATGGTTAAAAAATTTGTTCACCAGATGCAATCTGAGTTTGAAATGAGTCTAGTGGGAGAACTGACCTATTTCCTTGGAATGCAAGTAAACCAAATGGAGGACTCCATGTTTCTCTCCCAAAGCAAGTATGCCAAGAACATAGTTAAGAAGTTTGGTATGGATCATGCCAGGCACAAGAGGACTCCAGCTCCTACTCATCTGAAGTTAACCAAAGATGATGGAGGACCCAGTGTTGATCAATGCCTGTACAGAAGCATGATAGGTAGTCTGCTGTATCTAACTGCAAGTAGACCTGACATTTCCTATGCAGTTGGAGTGTGTGCCAGATATCAAGCAGAGCCCAAGGTGAGTCACTTGAATCAAGTCAAAAGGATCCTCAAGTACATCAATGGGACATGTGACTATGGGATGCTGTACTCACATGGGTCTGAGCCTGTCCTATCTGGGTACTGTGATGCTGATTGGGCTGGAAGTGCTGATGACAGAAAAAGCACATCAGGTGGATGTTTCTTCTTAGGAGAAAACCTCATATCGTGGTTCAGCAAGAAGCAGAACTGTGTCTCTCTGTCCACTGCAGAGGCTGAATACATAGCGGCTGGAAGTAGTTGCTCCCAACTGGTTTGGATGAAACAAATGCTCACTGAGTACAATGTCACTCAAAATGTCATGACATTGTTCTGTGATAATCTCAGTGCCATCAACATCTCCAAGAATCCCATCCAACACAGCAGGACCAAACATATTGACATTAGGCACCACTTCATCAGAGATCTGGTGGAAGACAAGGTGATCACTTTGGAACATGTAGCCACGGATCTTCAACTGGCTGACATATTTACAAAGGCTCTGGATGCTACTCAGTTTGAAAACTTAAGGAGCAAACTGGGAATATGTCTCTCTGAGACATTATAGCAATCACTGATGTTTGGGATAAACTGTTTAATATCTCTGCCTATTAAACAATTTGTACTAGGCTATGATTGGTCAACAGATCATAGCTATGCTGCTTGCAACAAGGGTGGATACAAGAGGGTAAGGAGGCACCCTACAGAGAGAAGGCCACTGTATCTGCAGGAGTTCAAGGATGCTGTTCATGCAGGAGTGGTTCTGGATGTCAGAAACAACATCATGGCATCTGATATGGTGGTACCTACTGTAAAGCAAAAGTGGGTGATCACTTGATCGAAGCTGTGAAGCAAGATCAAGTGGATGTGAACTTGGTTGAAACTGTGAAGTAAAACCAAGTCTGGAACTCTGTCATTGTGCTCTGACTATGTTGTTGGCTTTGGCAACATTTGTGACAAAAAGGGGGAGTAATAACCACCAATACCCCTGACAAACAGAGTGGGTCTCTACAACAGACTCTCATGACAGATCTGAAGATTCCCCCCTTGCAGCTGATGTTGAAGTTTAGGTGCAACTTCGAATATATGTGTGCTGCTATGTGAAGTTTTTATTTAACTTCCATATGTGTGAGTGTGCTGCCACTCTGAGTGTATTAGCTAGTTTATTCCGCTGCCATGAACTCTGTTATGGGGATCAAAGTGTTTTAGCCAAAAATTTGCCAAAGGGGGAGTTTGTAGGTGTTTAATTGGCTGCATTGTATGGTAAAACACTAATGTCTTGACTGATGTCATGACATGTATATGTAACTACATTGTAGTTACTGCAAGACTAGCTAACACAGGATTATTGAATGCTGTGACATTCATACCTGTCAACAGATACTAAGGAACAGAAGCTCTGTTAGAACTTAGTATTCATTTGCAGTCTGGTTATCAAGGAAGAACCAGACCTGGCATAAGGCCTACTGACTGAATGTCAAACTGGATGTTGTGACATTCATCATTGACAGCAGCTACTGAAGATTGGGCAGAGTGGTGTTCTGCTATACTTCAGCATATTAGTTAGTTTGTTCTTCAAGAGAATTACAGAACTAACCTAAGGCCAACTGTGTAAATGTTAAGTTGGACACTTTGACATTTACTAATGTAAGCTGGTACTGTAGTATGGTCATATTGATCATGTACAGGTCAGCAGTTTTGTACAGTCTGGTTTCTGGGAAAACAGACTCAGCATATGGACCTTGATGTCGAGCTGAATGTCGTGACATTCATGCCTGACAGCATATGCTAAATTGTAGGTTGTTCAGTTTTCTGTTACAGCTTTCTCAGGCTATTCTTTAGGAAGTCAACAGCTTAGAGAAAATCCAGGAAATCAACAACCAAGCTACATTCAATGAACCTAACAAATAGCCTATTTGTTAGCAACCTAAATATTGAATTTGAGGGAACGTATGTGACCTAAAATTCAGGAAGATACAGGTGCAAAAGCCCAGGTGCTGCAATATAAAAAGGAAGGCATTCCTCCATTCAGTTTCAGGGATTTTGAGGCGTGAAGATTTAGTGTGTCCATCATACTTCACTGCTGTATTTTTGTGAGTCTAGAATTAGACGTATCTTGTAAGCCAAGTCATTATCAAATAGATGATTGCTTTGGCATAGGGTGTTCATTGAGTTGTAAGTGTTGTGTCACTCAAAGCTTTTAAGCGTGAGTGCTGTGTATCTTGGTTTAAGCTGTGAAGCATAACCAAGAGTTGTTTTTGAAGTGTGACTTCAAAGTGTTTTTAATATCACTGAGGTGATTGAGGGGGAGTGAGTAGGAACTCTGATCTTAGGTTAAGATTGAAATTGCATTGGGTAGGGATTAAGTGATAAGTTGTAAACGGGTGAGTTTAGCTTTGAATTGATACTACTAATAGTGGATTTCCTCCCTGGCTTGGTAGCCCCCAGATGTAGGTCATGTTGGACTGAACTGGGTGAACAATTACTTGTGTTATTTATTGCACTTACAGTTAAGTTCTGCATAATCCCTGTCTGTGCAGAATTGGATGTCATAACAACCAGTGTGACATCCAAAGTCTGATAACTAGAATTTCAGCAATCAAACAATAAGAATATATGCCTCAATCATCATACAAGTAGGCAACAGTTATCAATCAAATCAGATAAGTAAACAAGTATATAATCAAATCAAAGAATCAAAGAATGAAATAATGGAGCATTAAACAAGGCATGGGAAGTATGAACATGTTAAACAATCAAGCAATAGTAAGCATGGATGAAAGAAACAAGTATAACAGATAACAGATGAACCAGACAGATGAAAAGATGCACAAAAAGGGTCCACTGAATTGATTAAATCAAGAAATGAGGTAAGGATCAAATAAAATCAAGATAAAATGCCTCTAATACATGGCCTATAAGATGAACAAGGGAGGATCAAAAGATCTCTTCAATTGCCATAAGCAATCCCTAAGTCAAACATCGATCATAAAGAAGTCAACTGAAAAATCGAGCCAACTTAATAAATAGCAAATTAATCAAGAAAATTATGAAAAATTAAACTAAGTAAGGTGGGGTCAGGACATCATCATCCCCCAAAAAGATTTTCAAAAAATGAAAATTGGTTCATAAATTAATTGAAATAAAACAAAGGTCAAACCAAAAGTCGACCAACCAAACTAGGTTAAAAATAAATCAAGAATAAATGGCAAATTGTGAAATAAAAATCCAAGAAAAAAGTCAGGTTGACCATGGAACAGTGGTCAACCTTCATCCCAAAAATAAAAATTAAATAAAATTAAATAAAGCATCAAGAAATATGGAAAATATTTTTGGTTATTTTTATGGACAAAATAAATATTTTATATCAATAAAAATCAAAACGGAAAATAAATGTGAATTAAAAAAGAAAAATGAAAAATGGAAATGTATTAGTGCTGATGGGCCAGGAAAGGGGGGGTGTTGAAAGCAGGTATCGCAGGCCCATGATCCAAAGAATAATTAAAACCAGTGTGACACAAGTGAAATAACATTTTAATAAAATAAATCATGTGAACATTATCAACCGGTCACATTTATTTAAAACGCTACAAGACAAAAAAGGATGGGCGGCCAAGATTAAAACGCATGCAAGTGATCCAAGGGCCCTCAAGATGATACGCAGTCATCTTCTTCATTGGGCCAAGAAAACCCTAGCGCCATGCAAGAACACGCAGAAAATCAGTGAGCTTCTCCCAACTTCCACTTAAGAATACGACCACCATAGGGCATCAAAAATCACGAAATAAAGCCCAGAACTCAAGTATGTAATGTGAAGATTAACATGGTTTCTTTGTTTAAGTGAAATGATAGCTTAATCATGGAGAAAAATAATCAACAAGGTATCAATATGGACACGGGTAAGAGCAAAAAGCAACAACATAAACCAGTAGCATGGACATCGCCTCGTGTTGAGGGCTTTAGAAATGAGCATGAGCATAATATTAGCATGGTAATGAGCATGATGATGAGCATGGATATATCAATAAATGGCCATGGCAATGGTGTAAGAAAGTTACCTAGTGGAAGTTAGGTCCACTGCCCCTTGACTGTGGAGAGAATGGAAGAGAAATGGTGCTGCCTTGATGCTTCAAGAAACTTCAACTTAAGAGCTTTGCTGAGAAATGGAAGTTGACTCCAATAAACCTTGCCTTGCTTGCTTGCTCGAAAATCCCAATGTCTTCCTTTCAGGTTTAGGGTTTATGTCTTTAAATATGATGGGTCAAACATTCTTAATGGGCTTACAAAGGATCTGTTTTGGCCATGAGCAAAGGATGTAAGTTGGTGGCAATTTTGGTGAGGTGGTGTTAGAAAAGGGAAAGAAAAGGCACGTGAGGTTTTGTTCTTATTTTGGAAAAATTTTAAGTGAATGAATATACAATGCATGGCCAAATGAGGAAAGCAACATGGGTTGGGTTTATGCAGCATGGCTGGTCTGGTTTGGCAACAAGAAAACAGTTCAAAGTGATGACTTTGTGGCCATATAACTTGATGATCAAATCACCAATTGAAGAGATAATGCAAACAGTAGAAAGACATCATGGAGCTTGGCATGTTTCATGTTGAGCATAAGTGGAAATAAAGAATGGAAGAAGGTGAAAAATGTCCTCAACATCATGTCACACCAATTGCAAAACCGGTTGGGCAAGCTAGGCATAAAATCTGCCTAGAAATTCAAGTCATGGTGCCAACTTTAAGTGAATGTATCTCTCAAACCATGGATCCAAATGAGATGATTCCAAAGGGAGGTGAAAGAGGACATGGCAAGGTACAATTTTTGTGAAGAAAACAATTTCAAATGATGCCTTGAAGTGCAAGAAAACTGGCCAAGAAGTTTTGACACACTTGAAGATTTTTAGACTTAGAAATTTTTCTAAGTGTCCTAAAAATAAGCCTCACTTTGACCAAGCATAACTTTCTCAATTATGATCCAAATGGAGGAAACATTATATATCTAGAAAGCTTGGAAAAAGAGGAACAACTTTCATGTTGGAGAAATTTTCAAATGGAGCTTTTATCTTGATGAAAAATGGGCTTAAAGTGAGTGCAAAAATCATAAAAACTTGCCCTAAATGGAAAGTTAACCAATTCCTAATTAAGTCACTTTTCCAATTCCTGATTAAATGATGAATCCATGATCCAACCTTGATCAAATTTCACATGTAGGCTCCCCTAGGCATGAATTTTGAGATTCCACTCTCAAAAAGTCAGGAGTTGACTTTTCTGGCCCCACAGTTGACTTTTCCCAAACTGTCTGATTCCCGATTTCAGTGATCAATTGAAGCACTTCTGGCTCAAATAAAAAGCTGATTTTTTGTATGTAGACCCTTGTGGACATATGGAAGGCCATGGAAAAGAGTTTCACCCAAAGAATCAAAAATAAACTGATTTTATACCAAACCCTAATTTTAGGGCAAAATTGACCGAGAACTGATTGCACTGCTTGCCAACGGATCTTTCTGAGATGATTGTTAGTCTTCCTAGGCCAATATGTCTCTCCAATCATGACATGGATAAGCTCCTCTACTTCCAACCAAACATTTCCTGTTTCAGGTAGCCATGAAACTCTAATTTCCTGATTACCAACGACACGGAATGTGCCTATGTATCTAAATATGTTAACAGCAGAACTTCGCCTTGAATGCGCAAAATACAACAATGTGCAACAATAACAGAAGAGGAGGCCACTTGATACTCACGAAAACAAAAGGGGGGACCATGTTAGAGGAAACAAAATCGTGAGGAACCAAGAAAATTGTTAGATAATTAATTGATAATCCTGGATAATCTTCGAAGAATCGTGTTCGTTCACTTTCCGAACAAAGTATTTCGACCCTATTTATGCCTGGGTTCACGAAATCTTTGTGGGGATAGTTCTTGAAGAAAGAATGTTTCTGGCAAAAGAAAGATTCTGGAACGTAGAATGGTTTTTGTGTGTAACCCTAAACCGAGGCCCCCAGCCAGGGGCTCTGCCCCTTGGACCCCGGCAGGGCGCTGCCCCGCACCCCGCCAGGGGCTTCGCCCCTTGGAACCCCAGCGGGGCGCTGCCCCGCACCCCGCCAGGGGCTACGCCCCTTGGAACCCCGTTTTCAATTACTTGCAGTCAATTACACGTTGGCTCTACGAGCGTGCACTCCGCACTACTCCTAACTCGTTTCCAAGCTTTAACGCATAATTGCATCGGCCTATAGTAAATCTCATTACTACTAAAACCATGGGTGATACTAAAATCACCAACAAAAATGAATGAAATAATGATATGAATATCAGGGTCAAAATCGGGGTGTGACACAAGTCAATGAAGGAGAAAGAACCGAGAGAAATAAGGAAGAGAACAAAGTTTATCTTGTAGATTCTTCCTCCGATAACTTTTAGATTGGTAATCTCTATCCCTTTTTCCTGTATTTTATTGTGCGATTTGATTGTATTTTGCTCAGGTCCATGTAAATAAACAAACAAAATTGAAATAGGTAAAATCCACAGATTTACCTCTATATGTTGTGTGTTGTGAATCAATATAGAATCAAACATTTTTAAACAAATATCATAAACTTTCTTAACAAATATCATAAAAAAATTTAAACTAATATCATAAATTTGTTTTTTATTTAATATCATAAATCATTTTTAACTAGTATCATAAATCTTTTTTTAAAACAAATATCATCAAGCAAACATTTTAAGCCAAGTATCATGAATCAAATAAGTTTTTTTTTACTAACATGAGTAAAAGTTTGTAAACAAAGTCACGGGTAACTACCCATAACGTGTAATCTATCTCTCTTTAATCTCTTTTACGATAGTATCCCTTAAACTTTTAACTTTCAACTTTTACTATTACTATTAATATTAGTCATTACAAATTATTAAAAAATTCCTTAAAACATTGTTTTGAAATATCCTGTAGCCGCCAGTTTAATTTTTCTTGTACGTGACATTTCTAGAACTATTAGGGTTAGTTTATTTCTTCTAGTTTTTTTTACAATAATAATAATGATATTTAATTTATTTTTAAAGTTACTTATTGTTTCTTTTGGCCAATAGTATTTTTTTCTAGGTTTAAGTATTTCTTTTCTTTCTTCCACATTTTTTAAGTTGAATTTAACTTACCTTAAACAAACTTTTTTATTTTATTTATTGATTTATTTGTTTTATTTTTTGTATTAATAAATAATATAAAATAATATACCCCTAGTTTTAATTATGATTTTAATTTTATTCATTGATTTAATTATATAGTTAATATAAGTCATCTTTTTAATTTGGTCTTAAATTTAGTTTCTAGTATAATCTTTAATTTAATAAATTTAGCTAATTTATCAATTTTCTAGTTTAATTATGAAAACAATGAAAAAACATAAAAACTATCTATTTAGACTTAATTTCATATAACAAAAATACAAAAAAGCAGACTACTTAAACTTTTATATTTATCTTTTCTCTAAATCCAAAATTTCAACAAATAAATCTTTTTTTGTGTAATAACTTTCCATGCCATGTACAAAAATTAAATAATTTTATAAATTAAATTAAAAATATTTTCACAAATGATAAAGTGGATACACATTCACTATACCTTTAAGTGATCAATTGATTTCACCGCATCAATTGATTATTTAAGACCAAATTAACTTTAAAACAACACAATTCATCAAACTTATTTTGTGCCCTTGTGCAATTTATTCAAAAACTTTTCACAAACTAAAATCAATCAAACACACACTCTTTTTCTAGAGTTGATCCACATAGACTCTGATTTTTCTCATCACTCGATGAGAAATATGTAGGCACAAGTTTGCAAAACCAAGGTGAGTCCCCTAACCTAAAACTAACTTTTTTTCCATTTTATCCTTTTGTATATGCCCCTCTCTTTGTAAGTAAGTAAAAGCAAGAAATAAATAATTAGGCAAGCATCCCTTAGACAAACAAATTGTTAACCCTAGAACTAGAGGAGGTTCCCGTTGAGTACAACGGAAGTGAGGGGTGCCTAATGTTAGAGCAGAATTTGGTTATGCATTTATACCTTGAATTTTGATGATAACAATGATGTATTTATGTGAGAAAAATTTTGGTACCCTAATGGTTTGTTATTGTGTAGCTTTAACAAACAGTTTTGATTCTGACCATATGATGTGCAACATCATCAGTTTTTGAACTTTGAGTTTCAAATTCGCTTATGCGTTGCAATTAGAAGTTCTGAAAGACGTCAATATTGTTGCTGCAATATTCTTTTTGCTTCTGCGTTATCTCACCCATCCGAAGCTTCAGAGGAGACTCTATACCGCTGTTGCAATGTTCTCTCAATTTCTGCTTCTGGATGTAACTTTGATCAACAAGCTTCTGAAGAATGGGAACCTTCTGAAGTTGTGTTATGTAGCTGAAGATTCTAAAGATCTCAAGACAGACGATTAAAGTTATCAAGGTTCTGACTGAGGTTTCTGAAGACTATAAAGATTCTGAAGACACTGAAGAACTCAAGCCATACTACTGACGATGTCAAGGTTCTGACCCAAGGTTCTGAAGTTTCTGAATCCAGCTTTTTACTTCTTCACTTCATGCTTCAATAATCTTTTATCAAAAGCCAATGAATCTGAAGATAAGATCAAATGGGAATGCGATCAAATAGTACATAATACAAATCAAACAACCTTTCCAATACCTGATTTCATGGGCAAGGACTGTACTATTCATCACACCTGTCACTGAATATGTGGGGGAAATGATAGTATGTGGTATCACTCCTTTCTCATCCAACAGTGGACAGCCGTTCAAGGAGCTTTCCCTATTTTGCCCTCCAACGGTCACATGCTTACACTATATAAGCATGCATTGGAGACTTGAAGAAATTGCTGATCTACACAAATATTTTGACAAGCTAATTTTCATTGTGAAAAACTATCATCTTTTGTATACAGTATTCTTTAAGTATTTATTATTCATTTTTGTAAATCTGCTTTTGAAGAAGCATCTTGTAACACATAAACTTGTATTCAAGCTATTTGTTTGATTCCTTAAGGAGGTTATCCTTGAGAAGACAAAGAAAGTTGTTCTTTGTGAGTCCTTGAGGGACTAAGTTTTAATTGGATTCTTGAGAAGACAAAGAAGGGTATTCTTTGTGTTTATTATAATATGTTGATTATAGTAGATTAAATCCTTGTGTCTAAGGCAAATCACCTTGGCAGGTGGACTGGATTAGCTTTGAGTTTCAAGCGAACCAGGATAAAAATCATTGTGTTTTTATCTCTTCATTATTTAACCTGTTAGTGGTGTTTTTGTTTTGGAAAAAGCTTTTGCTTATAAATCCCATTTCAAACCCCCCTTTGTCTTGTGTTTTTCACACCTTCAGTTGGTATCAAAGCTCTGGTTCTGATTATGATAAAAACGTTTTTATCAACACTTCACAGTGTTCAATACCGATCCAATTGTGTGAGAAATAATGGTTGCTGCTAACATTGTTAACAATAATGATAGAGATCATTATATTGTTAAACCGCTTATTTTTTATGGTGAAAAATTTGATACTGGAAATACAAAATAGAAAGTTTCTTTCTTGGTTATGATGATGATCTCTAAGATCTCGTAGTTGATAGCTATGTTCACCTGGTAAATGTTGAAGGAAATATTTTAGAAAGAAGTGTTATGTATTATCAACAAAAGAAAGACTTCAAAAATCATCATAAGACCAGAACCATTTTGCTCAATTCTATCTCTTATACGAAGTATGAGAAGATAATAAACAGAGATTCTGCCAAATCTATTTTTGACTCTCTGAGAATGACTCATGAGGGAAAAGCTCAAGTAAAGGAAACAAAGGCCTTGGCCTTAATCCAGAAATATGAGGCTTTCAAAATGGAAGATGGTGAAAATGTTGAAACCATGTTCTCAAGGTTTCATATGCTTGTTGCAGGACTTAAGGTTCTGGAAAAAGGGTATTCTACAACTGACCATTTCAAGAAAATTATCAAAAGTCTTCCCAAAAAATGGAGACCTATGGTAACTGCATTAGAGCTGGCTAAGGATCTCAACAACATCAGTCTTGAAGAACTTTTTAGTTCTTTAAGAAGTCATGAGATTGAGCTAGAAGAAGATGAACCTCGGAAGAGAGGTAAATCTGTAGCTCTAAAATCCAAGCCTGGGAATACTGGAGCATATCAAGCTGAGGAAGAATCAGAAGGATCTGATGAAGACTCAGAAGATGATGATAAGTTATCTCTAATCTCAAGGAGAGTCAACAGACTCTGGAAACACAGGAAAAATGGTCAAGGGAAATTCAAAGGAGTCAGAAGGACTGCTGGTCGTTTCGAATCCTCATCGTTAAAAGAAGCAAACTTCTGGAAAAGAAGTTATCTGTTTCGAGTGCAAGGAGCCAGACCATTACAAGAATGATTGTCCCAAGCTGAAGAAGGACAGAAGCCCCAAGAAGAACTTCTTCAAAGTCAAGAAGGGGATGATAACTACCTGGAATAACTCAAAATCTGAAGAAGAATATTCTGACGAAAAAAAAGCTAATGTTGCACAGATGGCAACTACTGAGGATCCCATAAGCTCTGAGGAACCCGAAGAAAAGGTTTTATCAGAATCAAAATCCTACTCTGATTCTGAAGAGGTATTCTCTAATATATTTCATTATGATATTGAAATTTGTCTTTCTGAAATGCTGGAAAAGTACCAGAGTCTTCAAAGCAAATGCAAGGACCTTAAACAAGTCCAAGTAACTGCTTCTGAAACTTAGAGAGAACTTAAGAATGATATTTCCTCTCTAAATGAAAAAGTATTTTCTTTAGAAAGTAATAACTCTTCTTTGAAGAGCAAAATTTTAAAACTAGAGGAGGAAATAACTTCAAAAGTTTCTGGTACTGATTGCATCATCATATATGATAGAGCATTCCAGTACTTACTAGCTAAAAGCATATATAGAAGCAAAATGGATTCCTTGATCTATGGAGTTAGTATAAATGGCAATAAAGGTTTGGATTATACAGAAACTACAAAACCTAACGAAAGTCAGAAGGTCAAACCAAAACCTCTTTATGTGCATTTCGTGCCTGCTAGCACTGAGTCTGATATTTCTGCACAGACACATAATCATACTAAGGGTAGGAACTCCGTCCTGAAACCTAAGCATCATGCACAAATCTCTAATTATTATCCTTATGCTAAAAGACCCAAAGTTGTGAGAAACTCTGGGAAAAATAACAAAAAAGGGCCCAGAAAGTGGGTACCTAAGGATAAAATCATTTTTGTTGCATACATCCTTAACAGCTCAGTTGACACACCAATCATGGTACCTGGACAGTGGATGCTTGTGACATATGATAGGCAGAAGTTCTATGTTCCAAGATTTGGAACTAAAGCCTGGAGGCTTTGTTGGTTTCAGAGGAAACCAGAAAGGAAAGATCATTGGCTCTGGAACTATTGGTAACGGTAAACTTCCTTCTATTACTAATGTTATTTTAGTTGATGGTATAATGCATAATCTTTTGTCCATCATCCAACTTAGTGACAATGGTTATGATATCATCTTTAATCAAAAGTCTTGTAAGGTTGTTAATCAGAAAGATGGAACAATCCTTTTTAATGGAAATAGGAAAAACAACATTTATAAATTAGACTTTCTGATCTTGAAGATCAAAATGTAAAATGTCTAATGTCTGTTAATGAAGAGAAATGGGTATGGCATAGACGTTTGGGTCATGTTAGCATGAGAAGGATTTTGCAGGTAAATAAGCTTGAATTAGTCAGAGGTCTACCCAAACTGAAGTTCGCTTCAGATGCTCTTGTGAAGCATGTCAAAAGGCAAGTTTTCTAAAACATCTTTCAAAGCTAAAATGGTTGTTTCTACCTCTAGACCATTAGAACTTCTACATATTGATTTGTTTGTACCAATAAAAATTGGGTCTATCAATGGAAAGAAGTATGTCTTAGTCATTGTTGATGACTACAGTCGTTGGACATGGGTAAAGTTCTTGAAACACAAGGATAGGTCACACTCTGTGTTCTCAACCTTCTGCTCACCATTGCAAACAGAAATTAATTACAAAATAGTCAAATCAGAAGTGATCGTGGTGGCAAATTTGAAAAATAAACTTTTCGAAAATATTTTTTATTTAAATGGTATTTCCCATGATTTCTCCTACCCTAAAACTCCACAGCAAAATGGATTGTAGAAAGGAGTAATATGACTTTACAAGAAATGGCTCACACCATGATCCAAGAAACTAATATGGCTAAGCATTTCTAGACAGAAGCTATTAACACATTGCGTTATATTTAGAACAGGATTTCTATCCGACCTATTATGGGTAAGACAATTGTGGAAGAACAGAAAGCCCAACATTTCTTACTTTCATCCTTTTAGATGTGAATGCTTTATGTTAAACACTAAAGAGGATCTTAGCAATTTTAACTCTAAGGCACATAAGTGTTTACTGTTAGGATATTCTGAATACTCTAAAGGCTACAAAATCTTTAATACAGAAACATGAGTTGTTGAGGAATCAATTCATGTTAGATTCAATGATAAGCTTGACCCTTACAAGTCAAAGCTAGTTGAGAAATTTGCAGATCTAAAGATCAATCTTTCAGAATCCAAAGAAATTGTCTCTGAAGAAAAAGACACAGAGGGAAAGGATAAAGAGTATGAGGAAATGACTCAACCAGAAGCAATCATTGATCCAACTCATCAGAAGAAGAGTAGATTAATATCTTCTCATTCTGAAGAACTAATTATGGAAGACAAGAACGCTCCAGTCAGAATTAGATCTTCATTCAGACCCACTAAAGAAACTCTTTTATGTGTGGTGTCTCTGATAGAACCAACCTCCATTGATGAAGCTCTTCTAGATAATGAATGGATTCTGACCATGCAAGATAAACTGAATCAATTCACCAGGAACAATGTTTGGGATCTTGTTCAGAAACCAAAAGGCTTCCATGTCATTGAAACCAAATGGGTTTTCAGAAACAAGCTGAATGAGAAATGCGAAGTTGTTAGAAACAAAGCTCGATAGGTAGCATAAGGTTATAATCAGCAAGAAGGTATAGACTATACATAAACCTTTGCTCCAGTTTCCAGGTTAGAGTCTATTCGTCTTTTAATTTCTTTTGTAGTCAATCATAACATCATACTTTATCAGATGGATGTCAAGAGTACATTCTTGAATGGTTATATTTCTGAATAAGTTTATGTGCATCAACCTCCTGGTTTCAAAAGTTCTCAAAATAATGACTTTGTTTTGAAATTGAAAAATTCTATGTACGGTTTAAAGCAAGCTCCAAGAGCTTTGTATGATAGACTAAGCAACTTTTTGTTGGAAAATAATTTTACCAGAGGAAAAGTGGACACAACTCTCTTTTGCAAAACCTTCAAAAATGACATTCCGGTTGTGCAAATATATGTTGATGATATTATTTTTGGTTCTGCTAATGCATCGTTGTGCAAGGATTTTGTTAAGTCTATGCAAGCAAAATTTAAAATGAGTCTGATGGGAGAACTGAAGTTCTTTCTGGGAATTCAAATTGATTAAAGACCAGAAGGCACGTATATTCATCAAAGTAAATATACAAAGGAACTTATGAAGAAATTCAACTTATTAGAGTGTAACCTAACAAAGACTCCAATGCATCCTACATGCATTCTGGAAAAAGAAAAGGTGAGCAGTAAGTTAAATCAGAAGCTTTTCAGAGGTATGATAGGTTCTCTTCTATATCTAACAGCTTCTAGACCTGATATCTTATTTAGTGTCTACTTATGTGCTCACTTCCAATCAGATCCTAGTGAAACTCACTTAACTGTTGTTAAGAGAATCTTTAGGTATCTTAAAGGTGCTACTAATCTTGGTTTATTTTATAGAAAATCAAGTGAGTATATATTAGTAGGCTATTATGATGCTGACTGTGTTGGAGGCAGAATTGAAAGAAAAAGTACTTCTGGAAGTTTCCAATTTCTGGGAGACAACTGCGCTATCAACAACTGAAGCTGAATATATCGCAGCTTCTAGATGCAGCACTCAAATACTCTAGATGAAGAATCAGTTAGAAGATTATCAGATATCTGATAGTAACATTCATATTCTCTGTGATAATACTTCTGCTATCTGTTTGTATAAGAATCTTATCTTGTATTCTAGGGCTAAGCATATTGAAATAAAACATCACTTTTTACGTGACTATGTTCAGAAGGGAATTTTCCACTTAAAATTTGTTGATACAAACCATCAATGGGCTGATATCTTTACCAAACCCCTTGCTGAAGATATATTCATATTTATTCTGGAAAACCTACTTATGAAACCATGTCCAGAATGAAAAGATGTTATTCAAAATGTAAAGTCTCTAGAATTCTAGGTAAGATTTTGAGATTATTTTACTTTTTGACTTTGAACTTGAAGCTTTCTGAAGTAAGGAAGTTTTCATGAATCAAAAAGATTCTGATCATAAGCAATCTTATCAATTTGTGTTCCTGATTCTGAACAGTTGTTGCATTTAATGGTTGTCTAGTCGTTTAATTTCGTGTGGTTCTTAGTGGAGACAGTTATCCCACTTTTTGAGCATGCGTGATTAAAGCGTGACACATTGGGTTTAACAATTCTTTGAATTAGGTATAAACCTTTACACTTCCCCCTCATGACTATGCACACCTTTTTGTCATCATTGCAAAAAAATTCTATTTAAACTCACATCACTCACATTTTCACACTACGCGCACATTTATCCTACACTTTCAAGTTTTTCAAACTTCAAACTCTCTCTCTCTCTCTCTCAATTGTTCTTCATCTTAATCCTCTCTCACTCAAATGGCTGAACGACAATCTTTAATGGCTCAACAATCTTCAAAAACTTTTGAACAACAACAACATATTGAACGTAACGTACTGGAAGGGATTCCTGAACTTACTTTCCACACTTCAGTCAATGAACTCACAGTGCTCTGTGAAACTATCATGGATTTTAAAAACCTGAAGGAGAATGGTTTTTATTTCACATAAACCCTGAATGTTCAAGGATGGAACAAGTTTTTCGAGAGACTCACAGGTCCAATTTATCCTGGGTTAGTCAAACAATTTTGGGTTCATGCCACTGCGAAAAGGGAAACAATTACCTCCTATGTCATGACTAGGAAAATTTTCATCATTGAGAAGTCCATTGTGGACCTTATTGGTCATGATGGCAAAGGTAAACGAGTTCACAGTGCAACCATAACAGCTAAGAGGGACGCTGATATCTCTCCAGTCATCTCCAAATAAGGTACCAACTTTGCTGATGAAAAGGGTCCCAGTGCCAAAGATTTAACCAACAATTTGAGGGCATGATTCAAGATTATACCGGGGTGTATCAATCACATGCCAAGTACCAACAGTTCTGACTACATCAACACATGTCAGAAGATTATGCTGTTCCTTTTGGAGAAGGGAGTTAAGCTGAGATTGCCATCACTTTTGTTAAAATTCATTAGGGATTCTATCAGAGAATCCAGAACTGGTGGCTCCTGTAAGACCCCAATTTTGACCCTAAGATCCCTCATGCACTTTCATCATAAGCATTAACATTGGGATCACACCTTGGCATCCTCCTTACCCCTCCTTCATTGGGTTTGTTTTGGGAGAGATCACCAAGAACTTTGTGATTGTATCATACTTATATATCATCATCTTACTAATCAAAATACCAAAAATATGTCTTTGCATTTGCCTAACTTTTTTTGTAGGTAGGGCATGATCTCCATTAATCTATCAAGTTCATATCTAGGGTTTGAGACCCTCATGACAAAGAGCACAACCATGAATTGATACAAGAATGGTTATGAGAATCATATATGAGTCCCAATGATTTCTACATGTTATATTGATCAAGTTTTCTTCAAGAGTTTGAGGGTGATATGCCTTGGAAACCCTAGTTTGACTGGGTATCTTGAGTAACTTCTCCAACAAGCTATCTCACCAATTGATCAAATTTCTCAAGGGGCACTTCAAAATTCATCATCTTATGCATATATGATCTACCATGAGCCTAGGAAGTCAAGAGAATTGAAGGTTAGCAAGTTGGTTGATGGTAGTTGGCCAGATGAATTCATCTGATCAAAACTGGGTCTCCCTAGACCCTATCTCCTACAATTTTCACCATATAAAAATGATTCCAATATAAAAATTACTCTAAATGACCTTCCAAACAACTTTCATATTGAGACCTAGATCTAGTTTTGCTTGGAAAATCATTTTCTATGTTGAAACATTATAGGTCATTTTGTCTAAACCCTAATTTGAAGGTCAACTTACCAAGGCCATAACTTGCTCAATTTTTATAAGATGAAATATTTCCAAGTTGCACAATAAAATTCAAGATGTCTACTTCAACTTTTATGTTTGGAGTGAGAGCTAATTCAACTTTTATGAGCATGTGATATGAGGCTACATTATAGGTCACTTTTAACCTATACCATTGAACAAGTGATTTTTCCAAACTTCAAAAATGCATAACTCTATCATTTCAAATCCAAATGACATGAAATTTGTAACCATTTTTAAGGTCTTTGAAAGAGCTACAACTTTTGTGAAGACACGTTTCTCATTTGAAGCTCACATAAAATGTTAAGCAAGGTGGAATATTGAGATATAAGGCTTGACACTTAGAAAAAAATTCAACATGTTGAAATTTCCAAACTTCCACCTCAAAAGTCATCATGATACAAGATTCAAATGGAAAAATGTTAAACATGAAAGTTGTTCCTCTTTATCTAACCTTTCCAAAAAATCCAAGTTCATCCATTTTGGACAAGAATTGCTAGGTCTGTGCATGGCATGAACATGGTATCATCATTTGGCAAAGATCAAACTTCAAATCTTCACACACACTTGCCTTGCAATCCAAGTTGATTCCAGACTCTCTCACACTCATTTGTGGACCTAAAGCAATGATCTCATGGGCCTGTGCACGCCCATGCACCCATGCATCATCAATTTCCAATTTTGGAAAGTGATTTGGAAGGTGCAATTATCACTTGATTCAGCTATAAATAGAGCCCCTTATGCTCAGAACTGAACACACATTCGCGCCAGCTTTGACCCTAAACCCCTAACCCTTCCATTTGAGAGGATAAACCTGAGAATTTCATCTTGAAATTGAGTTTGAATCTCACTGTTTTGAGATTCAAAACTCCAGGGATCCAAGACCTTTTGTGCATTTGATTCTACTCCTGCAAGCATTCTGAGTGAGATCAAGCACGAGCCAAGGCAAGAACAGTTGAATCCACACCTGCATTGAAGGTATTTTCTAGAAAATTTCATCTCTTCGATTCTCTCTCAATCTTGCTCAATTCTCTTGATTCTTTGGTTGTCTGAAGTCCTATCAATGTAGGCAAGAAGATTGAGTTGCTTAGAGGTCAAATCGAAGCAACTCAGTTGACATACCTCAAATTTCAACTCCTCATATCTTTCTATATGTGAGGAGTTAGTTAAAATTGACGTGATATTCGTGATCTACACCATTTTTCCTTTCAGATCATGTCCTCCTTTTTCATTTATGATGTGGTGATGAATGGACCAGTCCGGCCAAGGTCGCCTGAGAAGACGATCAGCGCTTTGCTCCGACAATGATGTGGCGTGGTCCTGAGCCATTAGATGAGTTCAATTTGTTTTAATCATGAGCGTACGTTTTAATTACCAAGCGTGAGAGTGTTTGACTCAGGCGCCCCATGGAACGCGCGTTGGTGGCCACTTGATCTGCCACCTCAATTAATGAGGGAGATCAAGTGGTCCACGTTTTTTTTTATTATTTGAATTTAATTTTAATTGCTTTATTTTCATTAATTCATATTAATTTTAATATTGATCCAAAAAATATGAGAGTTTCACAAAAAAAATTCAAATATTTTCCTCTTTCATATTCTAAATTAAAATTATTTTTTGGATCATTATTAATATTTTTCATGATTTAATTGATTTTTCATTTGTTTTTAATTGTTTAAAAATACTTTTAAGTCTTTTAAAATTCTGAAAAATTTTCTCCAAGGTCCTTTGACCTTGTTTGACCTATGATAAATCTCATGGCCATTTATTTGGTGTTTTGATGAGATTTTAGGAATTTGACAAACCATATTTAATTTAAATGCATTATTTTAGTATTTTTAATTGGAATAAATGCCAAATAATTTTGTTGACCAATTATGATGACTTATTGGTGTTTGACTCTTGTTGTTGGGCTTTGGTCAAGGTTGATTTGACTTTGTCAAATTAATATCATTGGATTTAGGGGATTGGTGGAATGTACATTCCATCTCCCAAAATGAATGAATGATATTAATTTGGTAAAAGTCCTCCTTTGATCAATTTGAGATTTCATCTATTCCCCTCCCTCTTCATCTCATTCCCCTTCTTTATGCATTCATCTAATTTGGTCTATGATATCTCAAAGTCCTAAAGCTAGTTGATTGAAAAATTAACATGAGTATGGATGAGATTATGCCACACCTTTTGCATATTCTTTTTGTGTGTGGTATGTTTCATGAGCATAGTTCATAATACTATGTCTCTAACATGCATTAACACCAAAATTCTATTGCCCGACCTCAAATAGTTTTGACTTCTACATAAGTCCAATTAGGATTGCTTAACATAGCGCTAAATTTGTGACATAAAAGGCATAGCATTCTAGTTAGTGGATTGTAAGTCTCCCCTCTTTCATGGTATTGTGTGGAAACTTGACCTTTTTTCCTTCCTTTGGAAGATGTCTTGGTTCAAGGATCCATGCTTGTGATAAGTGGGTTGAGTATTCTCCAAAGAATGTCTAAGAATGAAAAGCAAAAAGCAAAACAATACTAACTTCTAACCTATTAACAACTAACTTTTAATTTCAAGCCATTTACTTTAATGTCATTTAATTCTAGCTTTTATACATTTGCCATTGTTCATATCATTCTAATTGTTTATGTTAATGCAATTTTCACTTTGTCCATTTGGACCATATTGTGTGATATATTTTGTTTGTTTATACTTTGTTTGTTGGTGTGGTCTTTGACCATTAATGTACATAATAACAACAAAAACCCTAAAAAACTTTTGTGTGGACTGTTGGCTTGATCTTGGACAAATGGACTTAGAATTTAGGCAACATTCCTATGCTAAAGGACTTGGCCAATGCCAACTTATTGAGAAACCAAGTGCTTGCAATTTGAAACTTCATCTAATACATCATTCAAGATCTCTCTGAGTTCATCTGCAACATGATCATTGTGAAGCTATTATTTTGAATCTGTGACTTGTGAAATTCATCTGTTACATGGACTACCTTGAAAAAGATCATGGAATGGATAAGCTTGGATGTGGCCATCTTTATTTGAGGCCTTTCTCTTCAAGATAAAATAATTATGCATTTGTGTGTTGCTTGATTCTAAAAGTCCAAGGGAATTCTGGGTTTCTATTGACATTCTTGTCTATTGGATTGCTACCCATTTGGTCAGATCTTTTCAACTCTAAACTTTTAATTTTGTACATAGGATTAGTCTCTTCATCTTCTCCCCATTTATTTAATTTCAAAATATCTCCCTCGTTTTTCAAAACCTTCTTTGATTGAACTTATTTTTTTCTAAACCTTGACCACTTTTGAAAAAAAGATAGAAACTTTGGCCTTATGCCATTGCATTTTCAAACTTCTTTTCTAAATCAAACTTGTAAATAGAATTAACTATACTTGACTTAAAATTTCAAAAAGCCAAAAAGAACTAACTCATTCAAACCATTTTTAGGCCTTTGTGCCTTTCAAATTTAATTTTTATTAAAAGTAATGCACCCACTTTGAAATTTGTATCACGAACTACGAGGTTTTGATCCCTCATTTTTATGTTGGTACGTAGGCACAAGACCAAAGGTCTTGCCAAACACAAAAATATAATTAATGAATTCTTTTCTCATCCCCCCATTCTCTTTGTTTGTAAACATCACTTTGTACCAAATACATATGCACACAAAAAAGGGCTCCCTAGGAGTACCTAGGACACTTTGGGTGCTAACACCTTCCCTCTGTGTAACCAACCCCCTTACCTGTAATCTCTGACATTTTATTAGTTTTGATTTGAAAACTTCTTACTTTTTGGGTTTTGTTCGTACTTTTTCCCTTTTCCCTTGGAAACAATAAAAGCGCGGTGGCGACTCTTGTTATTTGATCTCTAGCTTATCCATTGCTTGATGATCATGAATTTACCGCTACAGCTCCTCCAAGAAATCCAGAAGCAAGTTCATACCTAATGGTAGGTTAATCTCAGACATTCTGGTGGAAAGTGGCGTGGTAGATGACCTTCTGTCAGTGGTATGACAGAAGAGCTGGTAAAGGACGTTGGGAAAATGTTATGGGGTAAGAACTTGAAAAGTATGGGTCTCATCTCAAAATTTTAAAGACCAGAAATCATTCTGACCAAGGATGATATTTGTGGTACAAGAAATCCAATAGATGACTATCCCATCTTCACCAAAGTGGATCCTCCACAGGTTCTGATGGCTTATCTGGAAAGTTATCTCAATGATGACATCGACCCATTGGTGGATCCCTTTAATCTCCCAGAAACATACCCAGATGTCCATGGTAAAAGAAAGAAGGAATTCAGAGGTGAAGGATCCTCTAGAGCGCAGAAGAAGAAAGAGATATCTATTTTTCATAATGAAGATGAGGTGCCTCTAAGTGAGCTCCAAAAGGCTATGATTCTAAAGGATGCGTCTGGGGTCGTTCAACCTTCAAGAGCTTCTGGTAAGTTTCCTTCTGCTGACACTTCTGATTTTGTTTCTATTCCATCTAGAATCTTAACACATACACCTTCATCTCAATCTACATTTTCTGAACCACTTCCATTACCAACACTAGAAATAACTCCACATATTTCAACACCTGCTATCAAAATACCACCATAATCCACTCAAACTGTAGCAACATATGTCATAGAAACTCCTATAGATTTTGTTCCCGTTTTAGAATAACCATTGATACCACCTCCATCATCTCCTCCACAGTTACAAATTGCACCCATCTCACCACCATAAAATGTTTCCGCTCCCCAACCAATTAATCCAAATGTTTCACCACCTCGAACATCTCTTGCCAGAAGTTCCTCTGACGAACATGTTTCTGAAGGATCTACTAAAGGAATGTTTGACTTCGAACAAGAAATCACCTCACCATAATCATCCCCCATCATTCAATCCTCACATCCCTCCGTCTTTGGTCCTGACTTTGACGATTCTAGAATCAATCTCACCATTAAATATCCCGAAGTCCAAACACCATCCTCTCCTAAACTTGGTAAGATTATAATGGAGTTTGACTCAAAATCTAAAAGGCGTTTGGAGACAGTAATGACTGTTAGTCATTCGTCTACAAACCCTGTTGCAAGTGATTCAGCATGGGAAGCCTATAGACGCTGGATGAATTCTGAGGTCTCTAAAATGAAGGATCTTTGGTATACATTAGCAGAAAGCAAATTGCATTCTAGGTTCGTGCCCTTAACGAAATTATGGAAGTTGAGGAACTCTCAACTATGCCTTCCTGCACCAGAAGTCAAAGAGGCCTCTCCATAACCCATGGAAGAAGAAGAAAAAGCTCCGACAACAGAACTTGCTCAGAACATTGAATCTACTGCTCCAAAACCTTATGTTCCTGAACCTGAAGACTCTGCTATGGAAGAAGCTCTAAACCAGATCGTAGTCTCTGAAGCTTATGCGTCTCAGCCTATTCCAGTTTCTCTTCTGAGAACCATTGAGCAGATTAAGGCTGATAATGCAAAGGTCAATGAGCGTCTGGATAAGCAAGATCTGATGTTTCAACTGATCCTGTCAAGACTTCCTCCTCCTCCTCCACCTCTTCCCCAAAACCCCTAGAATTTATTTACCTTAACTTTTTCGCATTTTTTCTTTTGTTTCTTAAACTGTACTCTACACTGCCTTTTGGCATGTTTTTAATCAATGAAGTTGTTTTGTTTCTCATAATCTATTTTGTCTCTTTTATTTTTGATTGATGACAAAGGGGGAGTAAACAAAACATTCTAAAGGGGAAGAATTAAGAATTTATTTTGATATCTAAATTCCTAAGTAAAAAACCCAAACATTGTTTAAATGTTTTTGTTAAAAAATCATTCGAGAAAAGTTTGTTAAGTGTTTTTGCAGGGTTAAATGTCAAGAATCAGAATGTTTTGTTAATCTTCTTTCTCAAGAAAGAAAAGATCTTCAAATAAGTTTCTGAAGAAAGATCTTCTGAAGGTCTATCAAAAGAATGATATTATCAACCAGTGTCCTAGACAACATCAATTAACTTCTGAAATTAAACCAGATTCTGACTAATTATTCATTCTAGAACCTCAAAAGGTAAATCAGGAAAGTGTTCTTTCATTTTGATTTTATCTTATAGAACTATACATCTTAGGGGGAGCTTTGTGCTTCTGTAAGATGTATTCTTCTGTGATTACCATGTACAAAAATGTTTCTCAAAATACATGTTTTATCATCATAAAAAAGAGGGAGATTGTTAGAATAAGATTTGGTTCTGCATCTATACCCTGAGTTTTGATGATGACAATGATGTATTTGTGTGAGAACAATTTTGGTACCCTAATGGTTTGTTATTGTTTAGCTTTAACAAACAGTTTTGATTCTGATCATATGATATGCAACATCATCAGTTTCTGAACTTTGAGTTCCAAGTTCTCTTCTGCGTTGCAATTAGAAGTTCTGAAAGAAGTCAATATTGCTGCTGCAATGTTCTTTCTGCTTCTGTGTTATCTCACTCATCTAAAGCTTCTGAGGAGACTATATACTGCTGCTGCAATATTCTCTCAATTTCTGCTTCTGGATGTAACTCTGATCAATAAGCTTCTAAAGAATGGCAAGCTTCTGAAGTTGTGTTATATAGATGAATATTCTGAAGATATCAAGACAGACGATTGAAGTTATCAAGGTTCTGACTGAGGTTTTTGAAGACTCTGAAGATTCTGAAGACACTGAAGAACTCAAGCCAAACTACTGACGTTGTCAAGGTTCTGAAGTTTCTAAATCCAGCTCTCTACTTATTCATTTCATGCTTCAATAATCTTTTATCAGAAGCCAATGAATCTGAAGATAAGATCAAATGAGAACATGATCAAATATTACATAGTACAAATCTAACAACTTTTCCACTACCTGATTTTATGGGCAAGGACTGTACTATTCATCATATATGTCACTGAATATGTGGGCGAAAGGACAGTACATGGTATCACTCCTTTCTCATCCAACAGTGGACAGCCGCTCAAGGAGATTTCCCCATTTTTCCCTCCAACGGTCACACACTTACACTATATAAGCATACATTGGAGACTTGAAGAAATTGCTGATCTACACAAGTATTTTGACAAGCTAATTTTCTTTGTGAAAAGCTATCATCTTTTGTATATAATATTCTTTAAGTATTTATTATTCATTTGTGTAAATTTGCTTTTGAAGAAGCATCTTGTAACATATAAACTTTTATTCAAACTATTTGTTTGATTCCTTAAGGAGGTTATCCTTGAGAAGACAAGGAAAGTTGTTCTTTGTGAGTCCTTGAGGAGAATAAGATTTAGTTGGATCCTTGAGAAGATAAAGAAGGGTATTCTTTGTGTTTATTGTAATCTGTTGGTTATAGTGGATTAAGTCCTTGTGTATAAGGCAAATCACTTTGGCAGGTGGACTATATTAGCTTTGAGTCCTTGTGTATAAGGTAAATCATTGTGTTTTTATCTCTTCATTATTTAACTTGTTAGTGGTGTTTTTATTTTGGAAAAAGCTTTTGCTTATAAAACCCAATTCAAACCCCCATTTTCTTGTGTTTTTCACACCTTCACCTAACACCACCCCCTCACTTAACTGACTCCCAAGATGGCATCTTTGTGATTTTTCCCACTGTGACACAAGTCAAGACATGTAGTAGAGTATAGGATACAAACCAGAAACTCTTCATCAGAGAATCGTCGGTGTCATCGCCTATATCTGTGGTTCTTGATGGCCCTGCAGCAGTAGTGGCCTTAGTTATTTTTCTACCCTGAGAGTGCAAGTTTGAATCAGAACGTCGACTAAAAAACTAAGAGAAACAAAGGTTGGTCTTTTACCTTTGAAGTTCTAGTGGTACTGGTGCATTGGAAACTAGCAGTCGAAGCCCTTAGATTAGTGGGAACCCCTACAAAAAGTGTAACACCCCGAAATTTGATTAATTTATTTAGTCAAATCATTTAGATTTTTATTTAATTAAATTAGTATATGGTATGTTTTATATTGAATTAGGTGTGTATGTAGGGCATTGGTGGGGTGTAGTGAGAGTAGTGGGGGGTAGTAGAAGAATTAAAATAGTTAAAATAATTAGATTTATAGTTATTTTAATTTAATTAATTAAATAAAATGTGAAATAATGAGAATTAGAGGAGTTTGGGATTGTTTTGGCATAGTGAGAAAATAGAAGGAACAAGGAGAGAGAGAGAGAGAGAGAGAGAGAGAGAGAGAGAGAGAGAGAGAGAGAAGATAATATGAGGGGGGGAATAAAATTAATGAAAAGTTGGAATAAATAGGTTAGATATAAAAAGGATTACAGAGAAACCTAAAGTTGTCAGTACATGAAAACATATTTTTGAGAGAAAGAGACAAGGCAAGGCTGGGGCTTGAAGGAGGAAGTAGATACTTGATCCAAATATGAGTTTCTGCAAGAAATCTAAGGTAAGGGGGAGAAAAGGCTTTACCTATGGGTGTATTGCATGATGGGGTAGAGAAGAGAGGTTCTTGCTCTCATTAGGGTTGTACGATTCTGTTTTGATAAGTTATTGTTGTATTAAAAATCTAAAAAATTGATGATTGGCTATGTTTTTCTATGTGATTGTTGTAGCGGTAAATTCATGACCATTAAGCTATGGATAAACTTAACGTCAATAAAATCAGAGTCACCACCACGCTTTTATTGTTTCTAAAGGAAAAGTGGAAAGTACAAACAAAACCCAAAGATAAGAAGTTTTCAAATCAAAACTAATAAAATGCCAGAGATTACAGGTAAGGGGGTTGGTTACACAGAGGGAAGGTGTTAGCATCCAAAGTGTCATAGGTACTCCTAGGGAGCCCTTTTTTATGTGTGTATGTGTTTTGGTATAAAAGATGTTTGAGAAAAATAGAGTGTGGGGATGAGAAAAGAATTTATTGATTATATTTTTGTGTTTGACAAGACTTCGGACTTGTGCCTACGTACCAACATAAAAATGAGGGATCAAAACCTCGTAGTTCGTGGTATCAATTTCAAAGTGAGTGGATTGCTTTTAATCAAAATTTGAGTTTAAAAGAGGCACAAAGGGCCCAAAAGTTTGAACGAGTATTAGTTCTTTTTGTCTTTTGAAATTTTAAGTCAACATGATTATATTCATTTACAAGTTTGATTTAAGAAAAGAGTTAAAATTACAAGTTTAGATTGGTTTGGCTTGCTGTTTAGATTTTTTATCCCTTTGGACCCTAGGCTTGGCCTAGTGGTCTAGTTTCTCACATTTGGTGTGGATTTTCAGGATGAAATGCACAATGCTTAAGGAGATTGCTTCAAGGCAATTTGAATTGAGTTTGGTTGATGTTGTCCACTAACATGACTTTGTTTTGTAGGGATTGATGCTTGAGCTTGAGCTTATAGCTTGCACTTGTGTGCATTAACTTGTGTTGTCTGTATAGATTAACATTTGCTGTTTACTGTTTGTCTGTCTGAGTACTGATGATACTTGATTGATTTCAGGTACATTTAGTCGCTTACAGTTCTTTAAGAACTTGCTTGTTGCTGCTTGGTTTTTAAACCACTTGAGGTAGGACTTCTATTCTTCATGTAGTCTGGAAGACCTAGCCTGTTATTTGGCCAGGCAACTATCTGAAGTCCTCCTTAAGAGGCGATGTTTGTGGTTTTTTACATTTGTGCCAAGCAGGTAAAGACCTCTAAGAGGCAATTGGTGGATCAAAGGGATATGCAATCTATTCCCCACTATTCTGTGAGTCGTCCCTCTGCTCACACGGCTGTGTGTTGATGCATTGGGACACAAACCCAAGATCCTGTGCTGTTGCACAATCGAGTCAGAGTCTTGAGCGTAGAAGGGTCCCTCCATTCTGGACCCACGCTCCTTTGTCTGAAGCTCTCCCTGGTCAGGGATAAGAGCTGTGAAGTCTAATCTTCACTCACTTTTCATCTGCTTCACCTTAGCCCCGCAATGGCAAGGTTAAGAGCGAATACTACCCATGTACAGATGACTTGCTTCGGCAGTCAAACCCATTGTTTGAGCCTCACTTGACTGGTTATAGTGTGTGCTATGTGAATATTTGCTTGAAATGCTTGTTTTGATCTGTATGCTTGTATGCTTGCTTTATTCCTGGATAGGATTAGCTTGCAGTTGTGCAAGTAGGTAGAAACCTGAACATAGGGTAATGATGCATGACAACACTAGGCTCGAGTACAGCTCCCTGGTAGTGTGTCTTCCCTCGGTTTCTGGCTAGATTTTCTTTCCCTTGAGGGGGAACTACATCGCCCTGATCCTTGTTCCAGACGAGGTATGTAGGCAGGAGGTCGTGCGAGACCTCTCCGGGCACTTTTTTTCTTTTTTGTGTGTGTTCACTTGTTATCTTCTTGTGTTTGTTTGGTTCGGGCGCTGACGTAATGCCATTGAGTGGTTGTCGGGTCCCACGTTTGCCATCTGTTTTGTGTGTTTGCTTGTTTGGCGTGCGTGAGCCGAACTACGGCAGCTCTGATTCTCGTTCCAGACGAGATACGTAGGCATAGGATGCGATGTCCTATCGAGCTCTCTTCTTCTTAACCCCACCTGTGTTATCTTCGGTGTGTGTGTATGTGGTGTTTTAGCAACCTATTCTTTCTTTTAGAACGTGGATCCCGTCGAGTACGACGGACGTGAGGGGTGCTAATACCTTCCCCTTGCGTAACCGACTCCCTTACCCTTTCTCTTTGGTCGTGAGACCATGCTTTTTCCAGGTTTCTCTGAGCGTTTCCTTTCCCTATCTTGGGATAAATAACGCGCAGTGGCGGCTCTGTGTTGTGTTTTTATTTCAGCCTCGCCGGTTGTTTTTCGCGGATGCGACAGCTGGCGACTCTGCTACCTGTGCTGGTCCATCTTCCCCGAGCGGGTCCTTCCTAGCGTTCTGGGATAGTTTAGGTTGCTCATTTTGCTGTATTTATTGCATTTATTATTCTAACATGTGTATATTTGCATAAATATTTGCATGCATCATACTATCATTATTGCCGTCCTCTGTCCAGGTGGTTCCTTTGTTTGGGGTGGGTGTTCTGAGTGGGGCTAAAACCCAGGCCCGAGTATACACCTAGGATTAGTGTGGTCTCGCGTTCCTCATTTGTTTTATCAGCATATTGTTGCAACGTGACATACCACAAGCCAGACGAGGTTCATTTGATAGTGCTTTCCTCTGTGGGGTACTCCACTTTGGTTGAGTTACTTCATCTGAACTATTGAATCTGGTGACCGATCATTTCCCGGATCTTTGGTTTAGACGATCTTAAGGGAGCTACAATGGCACACCCGAAAGGGCAAACCCATTGAGTATCCCCGCCCGATTGTCGAGACGATTGTCCGCCTTAGGATGACCTGATTAGAATTTACCTGTGAGGGGAGGGTGGTTCTTTCAGATGCATGTTCAGATGGTGACTTTGATGGTGACTTTTTGTTCCGTGGATCAGAGTCATATTTATAAGTCGGATTTATGGCCATTTATTGCCGAGACGCCGGAGTGCTGTCCGTGGTATTTATCAGTGGGGATCCATTTATTTCAGGATTCCCCGGGCCGATTCAGATGGTTATGGGTATCTGCTCAGAGATTGTCAAACGATGATGATGATGTATCTGTCTTCCGTTTATTTCGGAACCCTTGAGTTGGATTTGTGGTTACATATTCCCTCAGATGGTTGTGATCAGCTTAGTGGTCCAAGCTGTGGTTCAGAGCAACAGATGATCAGATGACTTGGAGGATGGCAATGCATTGCATTCATTCATCAGCATCATTACATAATGCATTTACCTGCATCTAACACATGTTTATCCATATGCAGGGACATTTTTGATCGAGATCCTGGTTGAGAGATTTCTGCTCAGAGATGAGGACCGGTTTGAAGCATGATGTTACCTACAGTTTCTTCAACCCAGAGATTGATGAGTTGAGAGATATGATTGCATTGATTACACCTGACCATGTGGGGATGTTCAGGGAGTCATACGGTAGTATCCTGAAGATGGTTTTCAGACTCACTGACAGTGACAGAAGCGCCATTCATACTCTTCTCCAGTTCTATGACCCGGGGCTGAGATGCTTTGTATTTCCGGACTATTTGTTGGGACCTCTGATGGAGGATTATGCTAGCATCCTGGGTGTTCAGATCCGCGATCAGATTCCTTTTTGTGCTATTAGGAGAGAGCCTGACGTCCTTGGGATTTCTCGTACTCTTTATTTGAGTCCGGAAATAGTCAAGGAGGGTTTGAAGGAGAAAGGAAAATTACTGGGTTTTCACTTGAGTTTCTTGGAAGCTAAGGCCAAGGAACACGCTGCTGTGGGTGATTGGAAGACGGCTTGTGCTTTGATTGCTGCGGGCATTTATGGGGTTATCCTGTTTCCTAATCAGAAGAGCTTTGTGGACCATAATGCCATCAGATTGTTCATACAGAGAAACCCTATTCCTACTCTGATCGGAGATGTTTATTACTCGGTTCATAACAGGAATGAGAAGCGGCGCGGTGGTTTGATCCGGTGTTGTGCTCAGTTACTCTTCAGGTGGTTTATGGGGTATTTGCCTTCCAGAGGTGCTTTTGCTCATCTTGATCCTTCGGTCAAGTGGTCCTTCAAGTTGATGGGGTTGAGGGCTGATGACATAGCATGGACTCATAATGGTTTGGCTGGACGGAATTTTATATATAGCTGCGGGGATTTTCCCAATGTGCCTCTCATAGGAGTTCAGGGTTGCATTAATTACAACCCAACGCTTCTTAAGAGACAGATGGGATTTGCTATGGAGGTTCCTCCCCTTGAGTGTGAGACTCAGGAGTCCTTTTACTTCCCGATTGAGGGCAATCAGGCCAAGTTGATGCAGGTGTCTGGGTCATGGCGCAATATTCAGAGGAAAGGAAAGGTTCCATTTGGCAAAGTTAACTGTCGGTATTTTCCATTATTTGAGGATTGGTTGCGGAAGAGGATAGAGCTCACACTTCTACCATTTCCAGGAGGTGATCCTTGGTGTCCCGTGATTGAGGGTCCAAGTTCTTCTGTCAGTATGGAAGAATTTCTCGAGATGAAGAGAGCCAGAGATCAGCTGCTTGCAGAGAAAACGGAGTTGGAGATGACTGTTGCTTGGGTTCAGATAGCCAACCAGGAGATCAGAGTGAAGATGGAAGATCAAGACAAGCGGCATGCCTTGGAAGCAAAGCGCTTTGAGATGGATACTGCCTACTATGGGAAGGTTAGTCAAGCCTTAGCGTCATCTACCAGAGAGCACGACATCACCAAAGAGAGATTGGCTAGAGCTTCAAAAGTCATTGAAGATGAGAAGAGGAGGCAAATCCTCGTGAGAGATCAGAGAGATGCTAGAGCCAGAGTCCTTGCTGCAGAATGGGAAGCAGAGAAAGCGAAGATCATCGCCGAAAGAGATCATTACATTGCTGAGAGGGATCATTACTTCAGGCAGATGAAGATTCACCAGAAAGAAGTGGGGAGATTACAGCAGGAGAACACCGAGCTCAGGTTCGCCGTGGAGTTCGCGAAGATGGAAGATGAGATAGGGCCATCTGTCGGACCCTCATCCAGCTAGATCTTTCATTTGTTGTGGATTACCGTCAGGCTTGTTGACGGAATCTACTTGCTTGTATTTTTTCTTGATTCGGGAGGATTGTATTTGAATTTTATCTGGTTTGGTGTATGACTATGGCACTTGTTTGTGCACTTTTGGTTATGTAATGGTGATTTTTCATTCAGTGATTGATCTTCAAGCTTTATCTGCTTTACCGTATGCACTCACACAAGCACACACATGGTTGGGGGGTATCATGCTAAGTCATATATCTCCGATCTGCACGATGGAATTAAATGTTGCATATCGAACTACTAATGCCGGATTATTATTTGTCTCGATGATGCCAGGATCGAGAGACAAAGTGTTCCTCATGTGGATAGACACTGCATCCATGCATTGATCATAATAACTTGTGTTTTTTTTTGCAGGTATCTGTTGCTAACGTGCTTGATTGTTTCAGGAATCATTGCTCGTGCTCGCAGAACTGTACCTTTGCACTCAACACGCCCTCACAGATATTACACCAGACGCAATACTCCCAGACTCATGGACCTTCCCAGTACAGATCTTCTCGAGTTGAAGGATAAAATGAACGAGCTGATCAACATCATGCAAGGCTTTGCAGTTGGTCAGAAGGCGTTGGCAGACAAGGTTGAGAAGCTCGAGCGGGCTTCTGCAGCAAACAGCGGGGTTAACCTGGATGGAGTCTCCAACCAGGGGCTGGGGTCTCGAGATGGTGGAAAGAGGACGACTATTGGTATGGTGAATAATACTGGTGCCGGTGGCCAACCGGGGCAGAATTTGAAGGACAATATGTTGCCTCCGTTCTACGGGTTTGATGAAGACCGGGAGGAAGATAGGGAGGCTGATCAGTTTTCAATGCAGAATGAACCGTTTGTTCCCTACAGTGCTCTGCCTCAAAACAAGGAGATTCAGCTGCTGGCTGAGAAGATTAAAGTGTTGGAAAGCTATGCCACTCCTGGGGTGGTGAACATGTCAAACATGGGGTTGGTTGAGGGGATTGTGATCACACAGAAGTTTAAAGCACCCACATTTGACAGATATAATGGAAGTTCTTGCCCGGAGACGCATCTTCAGGCCTTTGTCCGCAAAATTTCTGCATATACAATGGATCAGAAACTGTGGATGTACTTTTTCCAGGACAGCCTGTCCGGAGGTTCCCTGGAATGGTATACCAAGTTGAAATCCTCGGACATTAAAAATTGGCAGGATCTTGGGGACGCGTTCTTCAAGCAATATCAGTTTAATGCTGACATGGCTCCGAGCCGTACCCAGCTGCAGCGTATGTCTCAGAAGAACAATGAAGGGTTTAAGGAGTATGCCCAGCGGTGGAGGGAATTGGCTGCAAGGGTGCAACCTCCTCTTGTTGATAGGGAAATGTCGGATCTATTCATGGGGACCCTGCAGGGGGCCTTTGCTGAGAGGATGGTCGGATGTCCTGTCACCAACTTCTCAGATATTGTGGTGGCTGGGGAACGGATAGCAAGTTGGCTGAAATTGGGGAAAATCCAGGGTACTACGTCTTCTTCTTCTTCAGGGTCAAAGAAGTCATTCGATAATGGTGGGCAGAGGAAAAAAGAAGGGGATACCAGTGCTGTGTACTCACAACGAGGACCCAGTAGGGACCGTTACTTTCAGCACAATGCTGCGGTAACCATTCCTGCTGAGTCTCAGCCTGCACAACAGCAACAACAACAACAAAGACAACCTTTTCAACAGAGGCCACAGAGGGCCGGGTACCAGGTCAGGGGCCGGATGAATGATAGGCAATTTGACAGGCCTCCAGTGACTTATTCTTTTCTGCTGAAGAAATTGCAAGACCTAGGGCTGGTACAGTTAAGGACGCTGGCACCTTTGAGACCTGATCAAAGGCCAGCTAGTTATAATGAGAACGCGAAATGCGAATTCCATTCGGGTGCTCCCGGACACAATGTAGAGGACTGCAAAGCTTTTAAGCACGTAGTCCAAGACCTGGTGGATTCGAAAGCGATCAACTTTGCACCATCTCCCAATGTTAATGCCAATCCCATGCCTGCGCATGGTCAAGGGGGGGTGAATGTCATTTCTACAGAGAATAGGTTTGGACTGTCTACTGTGGATCAGTTGAAGACTCCATTGGCTGAGGTTAAACGACAGTTATTGTTGAATGGGGTCTATCCGGGCTGTGGCCATGAGTGTGCTGAGTGCATTGTCTCTGTCAATGGGTGTGAGCTTCTGAGGAAGAATGTCCAGGGTCTGATGGACGAGGGGAGTATCTTGATTGAGAGAGTTGATAAGGAAAAAGAGGAGGTCTCCACCATAACAATCTACTTCGACCCGGTGGATTTGTCAAACCTTGTTGAAGCGGCTCCAGTTACCATCACGGTACCTGGACCAATTCCCTATGACAAAGAGGATGTCGTGCCGTGGCATTATGGTGGGGAAGTGTACTGTAATGGGGAGAAGATAGAAGAGCAATCTGCGAGTGAAACCACTGTGCTAAAGGTGGATAATGCCGGTCCCAGCGGTTTCACTCGCAGTGGAAGGTTATTTGCTCCTGATGCGTTGAGGAGGGGAGAAGAAGAAAAAGATAAAAAAGAAAAGGCCGAGGCTTTAGCCAGGGCGAAAGGAAAGGCTGTGGTTGATAATGGTACTCCTGTGATGACACCGGCGCCTGCGGGGTCGGACGAAAAATTTGATGATGATGCTGAAGAATTTCTGAGAATTATCAAGAAGTCCGAGTACAAATTGGTTGATCATCTGCAGCAGACCCCTTCCAAAATTTCGATTCTATTATTACTTTTGAGCTCTGAGGGGCATAGGGAAGCTTTGTTGAAAATTCTGAAGAAGGCTTATGTTCCTCAGGAGATCACCATTAATCAGCTGGAGACGGTCGTGTCCAATGTGCATGCTAGCCATGGGCTGGGCTTTATGGACATGGACTTGACGGTGGATGGGAGGAATCACAACAGGGCTTTACACATCGCTATGGAATGTAAAGGAGCCGTGCTTTCGCATGTGCTGGTTGATACAGGCTCCTCTTTGAATGTGTTGCCGAAGAAGGCTCTGGCAAAGCTAAACTGTGATGGGCTGATTTTGACTCCGACCGATTTGATAGTGCGGGCTTTCGACGGGTCAAAGCGGGCCGTGTTTGGAGAGGTAGAGCTGCCAGTGAAGATAGGCCCAGAGGTGTTCAAGTCGACTTTCTATGTCATGGATATTCAGCCGGCATACAGTTGCTTGTTGGGTAGGCCGTGGATTCATGCTGCTGGGGCAGTTACGTCGACTTTGCACCAGAAGTTGAAATACATCTGGGAAGGCCAAGTCGTCACTGTGTGCGGAGAAGAGGACATCTTTGTCAGCCACTTGTCCTCGTTCAAATATGTTGAGATGGATGGTGAGATATGGGAGACGCCAAGTCAGGCTTTCGAAACCATTAAGGTGGAGAATGCCCTGTTTGCTAAACAGGAGGAAGAGAAACCGTCCATAGCTTCGTACAAGCAGGCCGCTGAGGTGGTAAAGAGTGGAGAAGCTCCTGGTTGGGGCAGAATGATGGATGTCCCTGCAAAGAAAGATCGTTTTGGAGTGGGGTACCAGCCTGGCCGAGGCTCAGGGCAAGGCAGAGGACGTCGTACGTCAGTTACCTTCACAAGTGCCGGAATGCTGGATCCGGATCACATCTGCATGATGGGTGAAGATGCTGATAGCGACTGTGACATGGACCGGTGGATAAAGCCGTGCGCACCAGGGATGGGAATCCAGAACTGGAAGGCTAAAAAGATCATCCGGGTCACTCTGCTGGAAGAGTAATATTTTTTCCTGTTTTAGTCTTATATGCATGAAAGCCATACGTGTTGCCCGACACGTAATGGTTCATTGTAAGGGCCACCTCATGTTTAAATTTGCAAATTTGCATCATTAATAAAAGGATGGTTTTTCAATTAAAAGCGGTGTTCCCTGTTTTCATTTATTTTTGCAGTTTAAAAATAAAAACAAAATAAAAATGGCAATGTTTTCATTTTCCTGTTTTCATTTTTTGTCTCACACCGGTTTTAAAGCAATGCATGAATCAACATTCATGCAGATGCGATTCTCCCCCGGATCTCGTTGATAACAATCCTGTTACACCCTTGTATGACTTCGACAATCCGATCTATCTTGCTGAAGGAGAAGATGAAGAAGATTGTGAACTGCCAGGGGAATTAGCCAGGTTGTTAAAACAAGAGGAGAAGGTGATTCAGCCGCATGAAGAACCGATTGAGGTTGTAAATCTGGGTACCGACGAGGTTAAGAAAGAGGTGAAAATCGGGGCTGCTTTGGAGGAAAGTGTCAAGAGCAGAATGGTGGCGTTGTTGAAAGAGTATGTCGACATCTTTGCCTGGTCTTATCAAGATATGCCAGGGTTGGATACCGATATCGTTGTGCACAAGCTACCGTTGAGAACAGATTGTCCTCCAGTGAAGCAGAAGTTGCGCAGAACTCGACCTGACATGGCAATGAAAATCAAAGAGGAAGTGCAGAAGCAGTGGGATGCTGGTTTCCTTGCTGTCACTAATTATCCGCCATGGGTTGCGAACATCGTGCCGGTCCCGAAGAAAGATGGTAAGGTGAGAATGTGTGTGGACTACCGAGATCTGAATAGAGCTAGTCCGAAGGATGATTTTCCGCTACCTCACATTGATGTGTTGGTCGATAATACAGCTCAATTCTCGGTGTTTTCCTTCATGGATGGCTTTTCTGGCTATAATCAAATCAAAATGTCGCCAGATGATATGGAGAAAACAACGTTCATTACACCATGGGGTACCTTTTGTTATAAGGTGATGCCATTCGGTCTCAAGAACGCCGGTGCTACTTATCAGAGGGTCATGGTGACTTTGTTTCATGATATGATTCATCATGAAATTGAATGCTATGTTGATGACATGATAGCAAAGTCCCAAACAGAAGAGGGGCATTTGGTAGATCTGGCCAAGTTGTTTGACCGGCTGAGACAGTTCAGATTGAGGTTGAATCCGAACAAGTGCACGTTCGGAGTGCGGTCCAGTAAATTGCTGGGGTTCATTGTAAGTGAAAAAGGAATCGAGGTTGATCCTGCAAAAGTAAAAGCAATAAGAGAAATGCCTGAACCGAGAACAGAGAAAGAGGTTCGTGGTTTCTTAGGTAGATTGAACTACATTTCACGGTTCATATCTCATCTAACGGCCACGTGTGAACCAATTTTCAAGTTGTTAAGAAAAGATCAAACGGTCAGGTGGAATAATGATTGCCAAGTGGCATTTGAAAAAATAAAAGAGTATTTGCAGGAGCCTCCGATTCTGATGCCTCCTGTGGAGGGAAGACCGTTAATTCTGTACCTGACAGTCCTCGAGGGGTCTATGGGGTGTGTATTGGGGCAGCATGACGAGTCTGGTCGAAAAGAGCATGCTATATACTACCTTAGCAAAAAGTTTACCGACTGTGAAACAAGATATTCATTGCTCGAGAAAACTTGTTGTGCTTTGGTCTGGGCTGCTCGCCGACTAAGGCAGTATATGCTGGTTCATACCACTTTATTGATTTCCAAGATGGATCCAATCAAGTACATTTTTGAGAAGCCAACATTGACCGGACGGGTTGCGAGGTGGCAAATGATTTTGACTGAGTATGATATACAGTATACCTCTCAGAAGGCAATCAAGGGGAGTGTATTGTCTGATTACCTCGCCCAGCAACCCATTGAGGATTATCAACCGGTGAAGTTTGAATTCCCTGATGAGGACATCATGTTCCTCAAATCGAAAGATTGCGAGGAACCAATCCCGGAGGAGGGGCCTGACCCTGAATCCGAATGGATTCTGATGTTTGATGGGGCCGTTAACGTGAACGGAAGCGGTGTTGGTGCTGTTTTGGTTACGCCGAAAGGATCCCACATTCCTTTTGCTGCCCGGCTAACGTTTGAATGCACCAACAACGTAGCTGAATACGAAGCTTGCATATTGGGGATTGAAGAGGCGATTGATTTGAGGATCAAGAACCTTGTCATATATGGAGATTCAGCTCTGGTGATAAATCAGGTTAACGGAAAATGGTATACGCATCAGTCTCATTTAGTTCCGTATCGAGATTATACGAGGAGATTGTTGACGTTTTTCACCAAGGTGAAGTTGCATCATGTGCCCAGAGAGGAGAATCCTTTGGCAGATGCGTTGGCTACTCTGGCCGCCTTGATTAAGGTGCAGAGGTGGAATCAGTTCCCCAGTGTGGAAGTTGGTCGTCTGGATAGACCGGCTTATGTGTTTGTTGTTGATACAGCGCCTGATGATGAGAAGCCGTGGTATTATGATATCAAGCGCTATCTTGAGACGCAAGAATATCCTGAGGGAGCATCAAAGAAGGATCGAAAGACTCTGCGGAGGTTGGCCATGGTGTTCTACCTGAATAAGGATGGGGTTTTGTACAAAAGGAATTTTGATTGGGTCTTGCTCCGATGTGTTGATGATAGAGAAGCAAGCCAGTTGATGAAAGAGGTTCATGAGGGATCGTTCGGTACCCATGCCAGTGGGAATGCAATGGTAAAGAAGTTGCTGAGAGCGGGTTATTATTGGATGACAATGGAGGCCCAATGCTTTAATTTCGTGCGGAAGTGTCATAAATGCCAGATTTATGCTGACAAGGTGCACGTGCCTCCAAATCCGTTGAGCTTAATGTCGTCTCCATGGCCGTTTGCTATGTGGGGCATTGATATGATCAGAAAGATTGAGCCTACAGCTTCGAATGGGCACAGATTCATATTAGTGGCTATTGATTACTTCACCAAGTGGGTTGAAGCAGCCTCTTATACGAACGTGACGAAGCAGGTCGTGGCCAGATTTCTCAAAAGAGATATCATTTGCAGATATGGGGTTCCCGAGAGAATCATTACTGATAATGGTTCTAATTTGAACAATAAGATGATGGCAGAGCTGTGCCGGGAATTCAAGATTGAGCATCACAATTCTTCTCCCTATCGTCCGAAGATGAATGGGGCGGTTGAGGCAGCCAACAAGAACATAAAGAAGATGGTGCAGAAAATGGTGGTAACCTACAAAGACTGGCATGAGATGTTGCCGTTTGCATTGCATGGGTATCGAACGTCGGTGCGTACATCTACTAGGGCAACTCCTTTCTCATTGGTATATGGAATGGAGGCGGTGTTACCGGTTGAGGTTCAGATTCCCTCTTTGAGAGTCCTGATGGACGTAAAGTTGCAAGAGGCTGAATGGGTAAGGACCCGGTACGAAGAATTAAGCCTGATCGAGGAAAAAAGGCTGGCAGCCATCTGTCATGGGCAGTTGTACCAGCAAAGGATGAAGCGTGCTTTTGACAAGAAGGTGCGACCTCGGGTATATCACGTAGGTGATATGGTGCTGAAAAGGATCCTTCCTCCTCAAAACGATCGAAGGGGCAAATGGACACCGAATTATGAAGGTCTATTCGTGGTCAAGAAGGTTTTCTCTGGTGGAGCCTTGTTGTTAACGACCATCGACGGTGAGGATTTTCCATCCCATGTGAATGCGGACGCAGTTAAAAAATACTTCGTATAAAAGGACCCGCTGGACGAAAAGAACAAAATAGTCTAGGCAAAAATGGGCATCCCGGCGAACCGAAAACAGAAAGAAAGGTTCGGGCAAAAATTAGGGATAAAAATGAAAAATGTACACCCGGCAAGTCGAAAACCTGAAAAAGGCGACTTGGGCAAAAAAAAAGGTAACCCGGTGGACTGAAAACCCGAAAGAGCGGTCCAGGCAAAAGAGGGATTGAAACGAACAACTGCGTCTAGTATGATCGTTTGCGCTTTGGTTAAAGCATCATGGATAATGCCTGGTAGGGATCAGTCAGAAACGTCTTGTTCAGAAGGCAGAAAGCACGGAGAGTCTGAGGACATATGGGGTGTAACCGAGTTGGAACTTGATGAGATTGCGGGTTTCACATTGCCATTAGGATAGATTTTTTCCTTTTGAGTGCAATTACCTCTTTTCAGGAATTGCTTCCTTTTGTATTGCTCATTTGAGCCACACTTTTCAAATCAATAAAATGCATGTTCAGTCAAATAATTTTGTTGTTTGTTTTCATTACCGCTTTGATTGCAAAAACATCCGATTATTTTGATAAAGAATCTTGCATTTTAAGACATACAGGTTCCTTCCAATGCATGTTTATAAGATTGAAAACTTGAAATCTTATTTGGAAGGTTGAGTGACCCAAGTGTTGAAATCTTGACACGCCTGGGGCACGGTTTTATCTAACGATCTGTTTTGCAGGAACTGTTAGATATTCTTCGCTCACTTGCAGGTTGTGATGTGGAAGCTTTGTAACGGATCCCCAGAGAGTTCGCTCAGGGACGAATGTATGAAAGAAGGATGAAGACGTTGAGACGTACGACGATCCTTGATGGTAATCAAGAAGACTCTTCAAAGTCGGAAGACTTGAAGGTATGTAATTCCCCGCAGAGTCCGATCAGGGATGAGTGCATGAAGAAAGGACGGAGAGACGACGAGACGTCCGACGACCCTTGAAATTAATCAAGAAGACTCTTCAAAGTCGGAAAATTGAAATTTCTATATAATTCCCAAGAGTACGTCTCGTCGAGCGTGGAGCGATTGGGAATACAAGATGATGGAGCAGAAAAGGTCCAGACGAGTCTGGGAGTTCTCAAAAGTGGAAAGCTGATACGCGTTTGGGAGGTGGATACCGTGGTTCGACGAGTCGACGGGTGTTCTGTGCCAACTTTTCTCATTTCCCCAGCGAGGTCCCCAAGCAGAATCATAGGACTAGCTCCCCTGCAGATCCAAGGTCTGTGACTTCCCTAGCCGAGTCAGGATGGTTATCCCCTGTAGGTTTACAACGGTGTTTCCTCAGCAGCCAGGCCAGAAGGTTGCTACCCCCGAGTGGAGCGGGTTTCAATGAAATATATCTCCGGCAGTGTTTATCCTACCAGTGGATTGGATGAGTTTCTGTAGCAGACCGATTTGTGCATCCCCAGCTGAGTTGATTCTACCTATGGATTGCATGGGTTGTCCCCAGCGGAGTAGCATTTGTTTCCCTAGCAGGGTCAGGATGGTTATCCCCAGCAGGTGATAGATTGATGCTTCCCCAGTCAATGGGCCTGGAGATTGCTATTTCCCCAGCGGAGTAGCATTCGTTTCCCTAGCAGGGTCAAGATGGTTATCCCCAGCAGGTGATAGATTGATGCTTCCCCAGTCAATGGGCCTGGAGATTGCTATTTCCCCAGCGGAGTATCTGTGAGCATTTCCCCAATGAAGTCGTCAGGTATCTGTGAGGGTTCCCAAAGCAGAGTTGGGATTGATATCCTCAGCAAGTCAAAGACTGGTGTATCCCCACAGAGTGGTGGTGGTGCTTATCCCCAGCAGTTTCTCGAGCGGATTGGGTGCAAAGGAGGTTCTTCCCCAGCAAGGGTTGCATTTTCCCAGCAGTAGTGCTATTCCCCAGCAGGGTGGAATCGGAGCAGTGACGAGTTCCTCAACAGAGTGTCTCGTATTCCCCAGAAGAGTCCCTTGAGGGGGATGCTTTTTTATACATGCATCATGTAAATAAGCATGGCATATTGCATAGAAAAATAATAATCGCGTAGCATTTCCATAATTGTGGAGCATTACGCAGAAAAATCAATCATGCATCATTGCAAGCATCAGCTAGTCTCAGACCGTGGTTACTGTTTGAGAGGCGGTTTTGCCAGAAGATGAAGGTGTTATCCTGATGAGTTTGGCATTGTAATCAGTTGTGTCAAAGTTTCTGTCGAGCGAAGATGGGAACGATAATCCAAAAGTCTTCCGGTGTTCAGACCGAGGTGGTGTTCAGACCAGTTTTCCGGTATTCAGACCGAGGCGGTATTCAGACCGAGGTGGCGTTCAGGCCAATTTTCCGGTATTCAGACCGAAGTGGTGTTCAGACCAGTTTTCCGGTATTCAGACCGAGGCGGTATCCAGACCGAAGTGGCGTTCAGGCCAAGTTTTCGATTTTCAGATCGAAGAAGCTTCCGACGTTTAGATCGATGTAGCTTGTGGTATTCAGACCAATCTTCCGGTGTTCAGACCGAGGCGGTATTCAGACCGAGGTGGCGTTCAGGCCAATTTTCCGGTATTCAGACCGAAGTGGTGTTCAGACCAGTTTTCCGGTGTTCAGACCGAGGTGGTACTCAGACCGAAGTGGTTTTCAGACCAAGAAAAGAAAATTTCGGGGTTCAAGAAAAGAAAAAGAAATGATAATCCCCAGCGGATGTGGTGATCAGGCCATGGTTATCCCTGTGTTGCCATTTATTTTGGTATCCGGGTCGACTGTTTCGGTATTCAGGCCGACTTTTTCCGTTCCAGACGGATTGTTTCAGAGATTGTTTCTTTGCCGATTCTGACAGGCATGGTCATTTATTTCCCATCAGAGTGCAAATTGTTCGTCTGTTCTTGGTATTCAATCACTCTTCATCCTGATCATCTGAAAGCCGAGGCTATTCATATCGACAGGTTCACAGTGGATTGAATAGGGGCAGCTGTAACACCTCAAAATTTGCCCTCCTCTCTTGGGACTAGCATATCATGTTGCATATCATTTTTAGGTCATTAGGCATTGCATATTGCATATCATGTGGTTACATTGTGCAAGTCATCCTCACAAGTCTTGGCCAGAAGATGAAGAGGTTAGGTGCAAGCTAGGGTTTCATTGGATTGGATCACTAATCATCTGAGGATATGGTGGTTCAAATTAGGGTTTTGTGGTTCTCAAAGGAGATTGGTCTTTATCTTGGTTAAAATGATTCATCATCATCATCATGGATTGTCATCATCAGGTGTTGGATCAGGATTCCTTGAGATTAGGGTTTTGACCACTGGTCAACCCTAATCAGTTGCATTGGGCCAATCAGGGCATGGCTAGGAGATGGGGTCTATGATGGATATGAGGATCATTCCATGATTATATTGAGCTTATTGAGGCTAGGGTTTCACCCTTGAGCCATTTCATCAGAGAATTGGGGCTCAGATTGATCAGTGCATGGCTAAATTCATCTATCAGTGGAAAAAGTCAACTGTGGTCAACTGTGCATGATTTTATGGATTTGGAGGTGGAAGAGAGTTGGATACACTTCCTTCATGTTGGAACAAGTGTTATTTGACATGGCAAAGCTCAAGAATGGAGAAAATCAAGTCAGAACAGAAACTGCCAAAAATAGAAAGTGACTTGTAATGGAAGTTTCCAAAAATGGAAAGTTTTTGACCATAAAATTACATGTCTAAGGAAGCTTCAAATGAAAATTTGTTCAACATGAAAGTTGTAGATCTTGTTCTCACCTTTCCAAAAAGTCCAAGAACTTTAAATTCCCATGCATGGTTGGCAAGTTATGGTCCATTCAATTTCAAAAATGACCCATAATCAAAGTGGCATAACTTCCACATGGAGTGTCCAAATGGGATGATCTTTTTATGTGCAAACTCCATTTAACATGTACTTTCATGGTGCATAATTGGAATTCATCAAAAATGGTCAATGCAAAAAGTCAATTTTCAAGTGTACAGTTAAAAATCCAAGGGCAAAATGGTCCAAGTTGAGAAATAATGGGAATTTTGGAATGGGAATTTTTGCAACACCTCACAAATGCAAATTAGAAATTGTCTCAGCTGTCATAAACTTCCAAAGTCCAATATTTGGCAAAGGCATTTTGAGCTTGCACGTGAAAATGCATAAAGTGCCATGACATGGTGAAAATGAGAATTACAAGTCCAATGACCATGAGACCAATGCCAACTCATCATAACTGATATTTGGAGAGTGTGTGAGCTGTCATACAGCTGTCACAGGGCCTGTGTGAAAAGACATATTTGCCCTTGCTTAGTAAAGTCACATTTTGCTAATCACATTGCATTTTTGCTAATTCATGATTAAGGATGTGATTAAATGGAAGTATAAATACTTAATCATAACTAACTCTTGATAATAATCATAAATCTCAAGAATCCAATAGTTTTTCCCTCCATTTTTCTCCAAAGCTCAAGAACATTCATCAAGCATTTTGGATCCAAACTCTTCCAATTCTTCACCAATTCACGAATTTCTTTTTGCTTCCTCCTCCAATCATCTTCCTCTTGGACTGTTTTGAGGAATTGTTGCCAAAATCCTCACGAATCTCCACTGTTCCTCTTTGACTTAACAATGGCAAATGGAAATTTCTTGCACTAGGAGCAACATTGGATCAAGCTAGTTGTTGCATTCTCCTTCCTGAAGCTTCTTCTTCACCTGTTTTGAAGAAACAACTCCAATCACACGCGAATTCGACACTGCCTTCAAATTAAGGTAAATTTTCGAATCTCATGATTTGGTGAATTATCATATGCGTTGTGTAGATCGTTCATCATAGGTTAACGTGAAACTTGTGGTTTGCAAAATGATTGAGTGAGGTGAGAGAAATCTCGATTGAAAGCTTTGAATGCAAAACCTAATTCGATCGATCCATGAGATGTAGTTAGAATTAGGATGAATGGATCACATATTTGGAATCCTCTTGCTTAGACCTTTCCAATGACTATACGCATGTTAATTTTGTTGAGATTCATTGTTCATGTGTTCTTGAGATTGCTGGAAATTTTCTGGAAAAAAAGTGATGAACAAGCCGTGTTTGATCTTTCATTCTCGCGTGCCAATTTGAATTTGTGTTTCCCTCCAGCGCTAGCCAATCAGCGCGCGCCAAGGCTTCTTTTCAAAACTACGTCGTTTTGGCGTACTGCTTTAATATTACAACTTTGCCATTGTTCTATTTAATTATTATATTATTTCAATTTCTTTTGCAATTTCTTTTCATTTTGATGCTTGATTTTGTAAAATTGATAAATCACTCAAAACTCATCCAAATTTTGTGAAATTTTTTGTGCCATGCTCATAAGAATGTGTAGAATTTTATGATGATTTTTGTGAAATTTTTGCACGTGTGGAAATTTAATTGGCCTATTGATTTTGTTCATGTGTACATTTTTACATGTTTCACCATATCCTTCATGAAATGCTCATACTTCTAAAGAAATGGATGAAAATTTTTGTGCTCATTCTGGACATGTTGATGGTGATTTCCATGTAAAGTTTATGATTTTTGGATACCTGGTGATTGAGATATGATTTTTTGAATCTAGGTGTGACAATTTGTGTCACACCTAGCTAGGTCAACTTCATGAATTTATTTGCATGGCCTAGGATTGTTTGATTGAGTTGAAATTTTGCATGGATGATCATTGATGTGTTGAGATAACATGTGAATTTTTCTGGATTTTTCTATGTCATTTTCAAATTGATTGATAATTTTCTTCTCTGTTGGTTCATTTTGCAACATTGTGTGACACATGTTTGTATATTGTTTGTGAAATTCTCATATGGTTTTGGATGAATGTGAAATTTGGTATGCTGATTGTAGACACATTGTAGGACATCATGCTTTTGGTCCCATTCATTTCTTAATTGTTCTCACTGTTTTATGAATTTTTGAAGTGAATGCTTGTGTTGATGCTATGAATTGGCTTGAATAATTGTGTCTGGATTTCTTGATTTTCATTGACCTAGTTCCTTTTGTCCAATTGAGCTGAAAATTGACATGCTACTTGTTGATTGTGTCCTGTTTAGGTGTGAATTATTTGAGGATTTTTGGAATTGATTTGGTATGCTTTTGAGTGAAATAGTTCTGTTTGGTCAATTGGTGTTGCAAATTACATGATTGATGTTAAATTGTGCATGAAATGAATATGGTGAATGATATAAGCATGGGACCAATTGCATTTGTTTTTGAATGGTTTTAATTTGATTTTAGATTGGTTTGGCTTGCTGTTTAGATTTTTTATCCCTTTGGACCCTAGGCTTGGCCTAGTGGTCTAGTTTCTCACATTTGGTGTGGATTTTCAGGATGAAATGCACAATGCTTAAGGAGATTGCTTCAAGGCAATTTGAATTGAGTTTGGTTGATGTTGTCCACTAACATGACTTTGTTTTGTAGGGATTAATGCTTGGGCTTGAGCTTATAGCTTGCACTTGTGTGCATTAACTTGTGTTGTCTGTATAGATTAACATTTGCTGTTTACTGTTTGTCTGTCTGAGTACTGATGATACTTGATTGATTTCAGGTACATTTAGTCGCTTACAGTTCTTTAAGAACTTGCTTGTTGCTGCTTGGTTTTTAAACCACTTGAGGTAGGACTTCTATTCTTCATGTAGTCTAGAAGACCTGGCCTGTTATTTGGCCAGGCAACTGTCTGAAGTCCTCCTTAAGAGGCGATGTTTGTGGTTGTTTACATTTGTGCCAAGCAGGTAAAGACCTCTAAGAGGCAATTGGTGGATCAAAGGGATATGCAATCTATTCCCCACTATTCTGTGAGTCGTCCCTCTGCTCACACGGCTGTGTGTTGATGCATTGGGACACAAACCCAAGATCCTGTGCTGTTGCACAATCGAGTCAGAGTCTTGAGCGTAGAAGGGTCCCTCCATTCTGGACCCACGCTCCTTTGTCTGAAGCTCTCCCTGGTCAGGGATAAGAGCTGTGAAGTCTAATCTTCACTCACTTTTCATCTGCTTCACCTTAGCCCCGCAATGGCAAGGTTAAGAGCGAATACTACCCATGTACAGATGACTTGCTTCGGCAGTCAAACCCATTGTTTGAGCCTCACTTGACTGGTTATAGTGTGTGCTATGTGAATATTTGCTTGAAATGCTTGTTTTGATCTGTATGCTTGTATGCTTGCTTTATTCCTGGATAGGATTAGCTTGCAGTTGTGCAAGTAGGTAGAAACCTGAACATAGGATAATGATGCATGACAACACTAGGCTCGAGTACAGCTCCCTGGTAGTGTGTCTTCCCTCGGTTTCTGGCTAGATTTTCTTTCCCTTGAGGGGGAACTACATCGCCCTGATCCTTGTTCCAGACGAGGTATGTAGGCAGGAGGTCGTGCGAGACCTCTCCGGGCACTTTTTTTCTTTTTTGTGTGTGTTCACTTGTTATCTTCTTGTGTTTGTTTGGTTCGGGCGCTGACGTAATGCCATTGAGTGGTTGTCGGGTCCCACGTTTGCCATCTGTTTTGTGTGTTTGCTTGTTTGGCGTGCGTGAGCCGAACTACGGCAGCTCTGATTCTCGTTCCAGACGAGATACGTAGGCATAGGATGCGATGTCCTATCGAGCTCTCTTCTTCTTAACCCCACCTGTGTTATCTTCGGTGTGTGTGTATGTGGTGTTTTAGCAACCTATTCTTTCTTTTAGAACGTGGATCCCGTCGAGTACGACGGACGTGAGGGGTGCTAATACCTTCCCCTTGCGTAACCGACTCCCTTACCCTTTCTCTTTGGTCGTGAGACCATGCTTTTTCCAGGTTTCTCTGAGCGTTTCCTTTCCCTATCTTGGGATAAATAACGCGCAGTGGCGGCTCTGTGTTGTGTTTTTATTTCAGCCTCGCCGGTTGTTTTTCGCGGATGCGACACCTACAAAAGCAACAAACTATACATTGACATATTTTTGGTATTTTTGTTAGTGAATAATGAAAAACAAAGTATGATACAATAAAAAGTGTGCTTGGTGATCACTTCCAATGTAAACCCAATGAATGAGGGGTAAGGAGGATGTTAAGGTGTGATCCCAATGCCAATGCATATGATGAGATAACATGAGGGGCCTTAGGGTCAAAATTTGGGGTCTTACAATTGTGTAACCGAATCCATGATTGAATCATCATATTTATGCATATGTAATTTTTTGCCATTGATAAATATATGAAGCTTTGATCATGATTATGAATATTGCTAAAATTGATGATTTAATTGTATGACAAATTACCATGAAATATGATTGATATATGTATTATAAGATGTTCGATTGTTGTAATAATATGGTGTATTGTGCAATTCATAATTGGGGTAGTTGAATATGGAAAATACAAGTTGGAATGATGGATGAGGGTTAGTGAAGGTGAGGAATTAATATCATGGGAAAAAACTGGGGTTTCTAGAAAAAAAATGCAATGTCAATTGATTGACACTATATGCCAATCGATTGCACACGTTGAAATTTTGAAAACAAATAACATGACAAAAGATTGTCATTCCCAATTAATCGATTGCACGACCTCCTGAAGGGAATTTTGAAAAGGTTAAAATATAAACAATTTTGATGTCAATCAATTGACATTCACGTCAATCAGTTGACTTATGCCAAATTTTGAAAAAAGATATGTTTTAAACTATGTTGCATTTCCCGACGATTTTGGTCATAAGTTTAGTTCTGTAGGTCCAAATAAGGTGTCGTTTGAAGAGTTGGAGAGCTAATACACAGAGCTACCACATGGTAGTGATTGGTGAGATAATTGATGTGTAGATGTGTGTTCACTATAGGAATGTATTTTATGAAACATATGAATAATTTTGTTAATTATTGTGTTTACTTGATGATGAATTGATGTTAAAATGATTTAACATGTTTGAATGTTGTATGAATATGAATTTGATGTGGTGCTTCTATTTGGTGTTGTTAATTACTTATCGTGTCATTAATCAATTATTGTGTATTTAGTATAATACTATGTATATTGTTTTGATTGTATGGTGATAATTTTGGTGACATTGCATGTTGTTGAAAGTTATGCATCATGGTGTAGGGATGTCGGTCCAGTTTCGGTGTGTTCTGACCTAATGGTCTGGATTTAAGAGCGAGTAGATGGTTCTATATGGGAATCGATGGAGCGTTGCTTATGGTGATAGTAGAGAATTGGTGTGCTCTTATCCTATGGTGGGGATTCAGGAGCAAGATGGACTTGTGTTGTCCATAATGGTACCACATGCATAAGTGTCACATTGTGTCATTGTCATACCCCAAAATTTTACCTTCCCTTTCTTACCTTTGGCTTTGTTCCATTTGCATACATGGAATCATATCATGCATTATCATAACATTAGCATGGACATTTCATCTGGTCATTGGATTCACAAGCATGGCCATATTCTTTGGATTGGTCTTAACATTAGAGTTTTTCACTTTTGTTTTACTTGTCAACTAACCAAAGCATCACAAGAGATGGTACTTATTTGTTCCCTTGTTTATGTAGGTGATCATGCCTCAATTCAAGACAAAACAATGGTCATTTGGGTCAAAGGAGATGCAAGTATTGGTTCATTGATTCAAGAGTGGTTCATGTGTTTATTTCCATGCCATATCACTCATTCTTCAAGTCCTCCTCAAGATGATTAAAGCTTTAATAAATTTTCTTCAAGGGATGCTTATTCCATCATTATTTTGGCTTGGGATGCAAGAAAACTTCAAGTTGGCACAAGTTTGGTTGGCCTAATTTACAAGTATGACTCACTTTTGGTCCAAACCCCATAACTTAATCAATCTTAAACTAATTGATAATCTTATTTAATCCAAATGTTCCTAAGGAGTTCCTATACAACTTTGATTCAAGGCTCAAGCACCAATTCAACCCTTAACGACCTCAATTTTGGAAAGGGATAGGTTGCCAAACTAGGTCAAAACATTGTCATGACCCCCACTTGGTAGCCATGCCATTTTCAACTCAAGTGTCATTTTGATCCCATTCCATTTGCATCTTGTTAAGTTTATGAAAAATATCATTTGGCACAAACTTGCATCAAAGTGCACGAGGGAATCAAAAGTTATGTTGTCCTGAACTTGGGACCCTAAGATGCCCAAAATGTGCCAAGACTGCTTGACCAAATGCCTGACCTATAAAGCATGTCACGACCTCAGCTTTCAACACTTGCCATTTTCACCTCAAGCCTACTTTTGAGTTGGCTAGTTTTGCATTCAATTCATTGCAACTAGAGGAACATTTGGCACAAAGAAAATCACAAAACGCACAAGGGAATCTCATTTGGCCTAAGCACAAACATTGTTCCATGAACTCTGCATTTCACGCATGACCTATAACTTATAATCATCCAAATCTTCACTCTGGACCACCAATACGTGTGCAAAGTTGTTTGTCCTTTCAAAACGCGTAGAGTGGAGTGTAAAACAACCAAGTTTCATGCCCAAACTTTTCACCCTTGCTCTCACACGGATTGAAGACCACGAAATTCCAATTTCATTCACACAAATCCATATCTATTTCATATGTATGAGCTCAACAACATTTTTCCTATAAATAGAGAAAGCTTTTGCCTTCATTTTCAAGCTTGGGTAGCCAAAGAAACTCTAAAACCATTTGAACCTGATACCTCAAAAAAACAGTTAACCATTTCTTCGATTCAAGCTCTTTAACTTTGAATCTCCACCCAAAAGCACTCATCGACTCCTTCTAAAGTTGGCTAAAGCATTTCCTTGGCTTGGAATTCCTTGGAACCAGACTTCCAAATCCACCATTGTTGACCTTCGGAGCTCCAACTGGAAATGTAGTTACGAGTTAAATCTTTGAGCAAACAAGTTACCACACTCTTCACCTTGTTCCACTGATCAAAAGCCATATTCTACCTTTAATTTATCTTCTGTATTAGCCATTTAATTTTACTTTGAACACTTAGGGTTCACCGTGTTCTTGAGAAAAATTCTCCCTTCTCAAAGCCAATCAATGACTTTGATGCATGGAGACCTGAACGATGATGTGTTGCGAAGCTAACTCCATGCTTGAGTGTTTCTAAAAACACGAGTTCATGGATTTTCCAAATCAAGTTGAAGGTTGAAGACAAAGTCAGGTTGCATGCGTTTTGGTGCCAACTTTGAATTTTAGCCAATCACATCCTTCCACGCACATTTTTCAAACTTGGTAGCCATTGGCGCCCTAATTCTATTTTAGTTTCATTTTCTTTTATTCCTTTTCTTTTCAGTTTAATTTCTCACTCATTTTAATTCTTTTTTATCCCAATTTTTTAAACAAAGTCTTTAAAAATATTTTGCATGACATACATTTTTCTCCTAATTTTTAAATCATTTTTGCATTTATTGTTATATTTATTTCATTTTCTTTTTAATTTCTTTTTTCAGTTTATTTTTTAATCATCTCTAGATCTTTTTGCATTCAAGTTTTGAGATTTATTCATGTGTAATATTTTTGGCTTTGTGTAACTTTTGCAACCATTTTTGAACTATTTTGATCATAGTTTGGGATTTTCTCTTTAACTTCCCTTTTTAATTTTTTTTAAATACCATTTTTGTTTGATTTTGATGCACTTGATGTTTTGACTTGAGTTGTTGACTTGGTTGATCAATGCTTCTATATTTCAAGTCATCCATAGATGGACTTGAGGTTGATTCAATCTTATTTGGTTTGAACATGTTGATAATGATCATTGGATCATTTTTTATACTTTGAATCAATTATAGATTATCACTTATTGAGCCGTATGTTTGGGTCCCTTGATTTGATTTATAGTAGGTCCTAGGTAAAACACTTGAGTTGGTTCTCATTTTTAACTTTGTTCATCTACATTCTTCTTTCATTTTGACCATTGTGTTACATGTTTTAGGAGGTTTACTTGCGTTAATCATCTAACATGTCTGACACATAAATTGTTATTAACCGACCTCATATAGGCATGACTTCTACATAAGCCTACTTACAATTACTTAACATAACGCTAAATTCTCCCGACACAATTAATTGATCACTAACTCTCTTATCATTTATTAACTTGTTGACTTTACTTTATTGTCATTTAATTTTTGTCATTTAATTCTTGTCATTTAAGTTTAAGTCAGTTACTTTCATGCCTTTACTTTATGCAATTTATTCTTATGCCTCATTCATCATCTTACTTCATACATTGCTCATATTTTATTGATCATCTTGTTTTATTCATCTTGTGCTTCTTATCTTGTTCTGGTTTGCTTGACAATCTCAATGAATCAAAACATGATAAAATGAATTGACTTGATCCTTAAGACCTATGCTTGGCCTGAAGTGTTGGTTTATACTTGGGACTTTGGACTCTAGACTTAGGACCTTAGACATATGCTTGATTTGGAGTGCCCTTGGACTCATTGACTTCTTGATCCCTTGCACCTTGCTCACTTAGAGAACTTTTGAGCTTGTGACCTTGCTTTGGTCATTTCCTATTGCTTCTGCTTACCACATTCATTTGTTTAGGTTAGCACACTTTCACCCACATGGCTTTATCTTGGGCTACCTAACAATGAGACCTATGCTCAGTACACTCTTGCACACACATGGATTTCTCTTGGGCTACCTAACAATGATACTTTAGGTTAGTCTTTGTAATATTCATGCATTTTGTTTTTCTATTCATCTCATCCCCTCTGATTTAGCTTGATTAAATTCCATTTGATCAACTAGATGTTATGACTTTGCACACTTTCCCTTAGTCTTTGTCAAGTGACCATAATCCCTTTAGTCACTTGATAGAACTTGTCTCTGTTACTTTGGAGCTCAGCTTCCCAACAAGTACAAGACCTCAAGCTCAAGTCAAGGCATCAACCATCTGCCTCATCCCCACAAAGCATCTCTGAGAACCTGTTTCAACAACTTGTCAGACATTGACAAGGATTGCATGCAATGAGCCTTAAGAAATAGAGAAGAGGTGAGAGGAAGCATTCATATCCTCATTCTGAATATTGTGGCTACGGGACAAATGACCCAGTTGCTCAGAGTATTCATCTCTATTCATAGACTTTAGTGCAATTCCAGTCAATTCACTGTCAAGTCTGCAACTAGCCATGTGGCTCCTCTTACCTCTCCTTTTGGTTTAAACACCATTGCAAATTCCTTATTTAGGACACACCTCTATGGTTAACCCCCTACTTTTCTCGATTCTGACACCATAATTTAGGTTTACACCTTCGTGTTTATATACCTCTTTTGAGATACACCTCTATTGTTAACCCTCTTCCCTTCCTTCTTGGTTTTGACACCATAATTCAGGTTGAAACCTTCATGGTTATATACCTCTTTTGGGACACACCTTTATGATTAACCCCCTTTATTCCTTCTTTTGGGACACACCTTTATGGTTAACCCCCTTCTTATCTTGGTTTTAACATTATTCCTTATCATATCAGTCCAAGTGATTTGGTAAGATCCTTGTCATGTCAGTCCCAGTGCTTTGACAAGTTCCTGCTTTTTCTCCCTTAACATGTTAGTCCCAGTGCTTTGGTAAGCCCTTCTTTCCGGTTTAAACACCACCCCTAATCACCTCTTTCTTTTAGTCTTAGTACTTCGAACTACGAAGCTTTGACTTCCTTATTGCACTATAAGGATACGTAGGCACGAGGATGCGAATCCTTGGCGAGCAATTTTCTTTTCTTTTCCCCCTTTCTCTCTCTAGTTCCACGAAATACGAGGCTCTGACTTTCTCATTTCACAATGAGAATATGTAGGCATGAGATCCCCAATCCTCCTCGAGCACTCTTTTTCTAACCCATTTTCTGTTTTGCAGGTACATGAAGATAGCAACACCTATTCAAGTAAGAGCATTCAAAATGGTTCCCATGGAGTACCATGGATGTGAGGGGTGATAATACCTTCCCCTTGCAAAACTGACTTCCTTACATGTTTCTCTATTCCCTTTGGGTTTTATCGATATTTTCCATTCCTTCTTTTTGGGATAAATAAAGTTTGGTGATGACTCTGTTGTATTTTCGATCGTGCGAAGCGTTCGAGTATATTTCGTCCGGCTTTAGCTGGCGACTCTACTGGGGACTGCAACCTAGTTGCTAGAGGAGTCGAACCTAGTTTTGTCTGCTTTATTGTTGACTTGGGTGTTTATTTTCATGTTTTCTTACTTTTATCATCATGTTTGTTTATTGCATTTATTTTACTACTTTAGATTTTTATTTTCTAACATATTCTGAATATATGTATGTTGTTGGTGGTGGTTTGGGCTGGTGTTACTTGAGAGAAGCTCTACACCCGAGCTTGAGTATACACATACGATCGACTTGTGGATAGTCGTGTTGACCTACATTTCATGCATTGGGTTGGCACGAGACCCACACCCAGATTAGATTCACTTAGGGGTACTTTTGTCCTATGAGAATCCACTACGGCAGAGTATTTTCACTTGATTCCATGACTCAGGGAAGCCTTTTAGGGATCACCTTTGAAGACTAGTACATACCTATGAGTGGGATATTGGGTTTTTGCATGAAACCAAGCTCCTACATACCCTTTTTCTCATGTGACAGCAAACCTTTGAACTTACATCAAGCAGAATGTTCAGATTACCCAGAATGTTCCATGTTGTTGCATATCATTTCCATACCATAAATCATCATTACATCATATAACTCTTTTTGCATGTGCATTTCCAGGGAATCCGAGAGCCTAGTCTGTTGTTGAGTACACAGAGATAGCCTGAATACTGACAGGCGAGGTGTGTTCAATTACAAGTTTGTAGAACCTCAGTTGAAGATTTTGAAGGGATTGGGAACCCGTTTCGTTATGGATCACATAGAAGATTTCAAGAAGGCCTATGAGGATCTCTTAGGTATTCTCGACAATGAAGTGAACACTATAGCAGTCCACATTTTGATGCACTTCTATGACCCCTCCATGAGGTGTTTCATTATTCAGGATTATTAGTTGGCTCCGATGTTGGAGGAATACTCACATATTTTGGGGGTCATAATTAAGGACCAGGTTCCTTTTGTCAGTACCAAGGAACTAACCAAGTCTCATCTTTTAGCTGAAGCTTTGCATTTGGAAAATAAGGAAGTGAAGCTCAACCTTAAGCCAAAGGGTAAAACTCATGATTTTACTCTGAAGTTTTTGGTGGAGAAGGCCATTGCCTTTACTGATGTTGGGAGTTGGAATGCTTTCAACACTATTTTTTCTTTACTCATCTATTAGATTGTGTTGTTTCCTAGTATGGAAAACTTTGTGAACCTTGCATTTATTCACATCTTCTTGTCTAAGAATTTGGTTCATACGCTTCTTACTGACACTTACTACTCCATTCATGTAAGGACTCAGCAGAAGAAGGGTATTATCGTGTGTTGTGTTCCTTTGTTATATAGATGGTTTATTTCTCACCTGCCCAACAAGGGTCCTTTCATCGAGAACAAAGACAATATCAAGTGTTTCAGAGGATCATGTCTCTAACTACTGAAGATATTCTATGGTACTCTAGAGCTTATGATGATGTCAATGTCATCCTTAATTGTGGAAATTTTCCCAATGTATCCCTCATAGGTACAAAGGGTGGAATTAACTATAATCTAAGGTTGGCATTATGTCAGTTGGGTTACCCGTTGATGCACAAACTAGATCCCGAGCATGTGGAGGAATTTGTTTTGTATGAAGGGGTTTTACAATCCAGAGTTGCTCTATAAGATCGTCAGAGCTTGGAGGGAGATTTGTCTTCAAGGAAGGTATGAGTTAGGGAAGAAGAATTGCATCGCCTAAGAAGCTTACACGCAATGGTTCAAAGACATGGTTAAAGAATTATGTTGTCGTTTTCGTCTGAGCCATCTATGAAGATCCAACAACCGGTGCTTACAATTTTCCTACCTCTGAGGTTGAGAGGCTCAACCAGAAGGGAGAAGGAGTACTTGGAGCTTAACCTCAACCAGAAGAGAGATATGACATTCCAAGAGGTAGAGGAAGCCCAAGAGGAGCAGATCAAAAAGAGGAAAGTAGGTGACGCCTTAACAGGGACAATTGATTGCATGTTCTCTAAGAAGAAACAGGTCACAGATGCATAGTATCAAGCATGTAAGATGGAGATCAGTTGCCAAGACCAGCTTAAGAAGCTTCAAGAACAGATAGAGAGTTGCAAGAAGGAGTTGAAATAAGAAAGAATCCTGACTAAGCAGTTGGAGGATTCTTTATCTTAGCACCAAACAGAACTCGACAAACGGTTTAAGGAGATTCAAGGGTTGAAAGATCAAGTGCATAAATGTAGAGAAGATATTGATCAACTTCATCAAGAGGCTACGCATTGGGAAAGGAACAATCGTCATTTGCAAGTTCTCTTGGATCAGAAGGAGTTGTTGCTACAAGACCTTTTGAGTAGACCGATTTAGGCTATACCTCAAAGTGAATGGTGGTGGTTGACCAAGATACAATGACTATATAAATTATCTTTGGGGTTTTTCATTATTATCTTTGAACAAACTTGTAGCCTGTTCCCGTGACTATATAAGTCTATCGGAATAACTAACTGCAAGTGCACAGTCTATCGCGTAGTTTTAAAAGATATTGAACCCACGGGGACTAATAATCAAACTAATGCTTTCTATTGATGCTATATAAACCTAAGGCAAATTGATTATTTAATTAAATGAATGAAAACTGAAACTAAATTTAATTTAGAAAATAAGATAATAAAGAGAAAGAGAGATCGGAATATAGATTCTGCACACCTTAGGGACTCTGCAACAGATTGACTCAGACTCGTGGTTAAATCGTGTTTAGTAGAAAATATCAGTTTAAAGACTAAATCTCACACTCTCGCGCTATTGAATAAAGCCACGCTTTCTAACCATGAGATTTTGCTCTCACTCGCCCATTCTAATTAAGAAACGTATTTTGAAAACTGAACAAAGACCAAAACGGAATTTAATAAAGTTTTTAAACCAATTTCATAACCGAGTCCCGTCAGGAACGACGGTCCTCACATACCGGACTCAAACGGTTTAGCTAGACATGAACTTAATTGAAAACAACTTAAACATAGTAATTGCAATTGAAAACAACATGCTTAAACACTTATAGAATGTGATATCAATAATAATAGAGTACTATAATAAAGAACCTATAAATGCGGGAAAATAAATGTGAGACTATAAGTAAAACGGAACTAGAATAACTTCAATTAAAATGGCAAGATTGTTGATCCAAGAGTACAAGCAAATCCTAAAACTAGTTTGTGGTAATCGCTCAATCGAGTGATTATCACTTGAAAATATAAATTGTGTTAAAACTTAAACCGACAGCGCTTCGCCTCTATCTCCGGATATCGAAAAATAGGTACAATGATGTCTTATATAGAGTTACAGCATGTGACGCTTCTTCATTCACGTTCCAAAGTGGTTGAGGAAAAGTAGAGAAGTGGGGGGGAGTGAGTCCAACCCACTTCCAAAAAAATTGTTACTGCAGGCAGATGGCGGTCGCCATGAGCTTTAAATGAAGGGCTGACGTGTTCTGGTGCCATGGCGGACGCCATAAGGCCATGGCGAGCGCCATGCACCAGAATGCTGCATTTTTACACTTTTCTTCACCATTTCTCTCCCTTCATGTCACCTTTCAAAAGCATCCAAGATCACTTGATTTGGACAAGAATTGAGGGACTTGCGCATGGGTTCTTCTCATGGTTTATTTTGGAAACATTTGAATTCAATTTCCATTTAGCTTTGCATGGCTCCATGTTATGACATCAATAACATTTGTGCACAAATTGGAGTGGATTGCAATGATCATTTTGGGCCTAGCACATGTCCATGCACCCATGCACTTGAATTTATATTTTTGCCTCAAAATTCAAATGGTGTGAATATCACTTTCCATGGCCTATATAATGAACTCATTGGCCTCAGATTGGAGGACACACCTTGCTCAACCCTTGTCAAGCAATCTCAGAACCCCACTCCATATAATTCCTTGAAGATTTCATTGAAATTGAGTTCTTGATTCAAATTCTGTTTGTGAACAAAGACTCCAAGGATTCATAGCCATTTTCATCTCAATCACTCACTGCAAGCAAGAGGAGGAAGAACCAAGTGGAATTACATCAAGATCAAGCCAAATCACTGCAACCCGAAAGTGATTTTTCCAGATTTTCAAGTCTTCGATTCTCCCTCATTTCTCCATAATTCTACTTGTTTATTGGTTGTCTGAAGTCCTACCAGTGTAGGCAACAATATTGAGTTGTTTTGAGGTTAAATCGAAGCAATTTAGATCGTGTACCTCAAAATTCAATTTCTTATATGTTTCAATATACTTGGAATTAGGAGAAATTGAGGCCAGATTCGAGCTCCTAAGCATTTTCTCTTTAAAATAATGTATGCACTTTTTATTTTGGTGAACTTTGATGGTAGAACAGTCCGGTGAGGTCCACCAGAGAAGACGACCGGAGCTAGGGCTCCGGTGATGTGTTGGCGTGCCTCCAGCCATTTAATCATGTTAAAACATTTTAATTTCAGCCTTTGTTTTGTTTGACCCAGCGTATGTGTGCATTGACCAGAGACCATCGTGGATGACATGTGCGTGGCCATCAGATCTGTCACCTTCATTAATAAGGGAGATCTGATGGCCCTTGTTTTTTCTATTTTCTTTTTAATTTATGATTTTTCATTTAATCCATTTATTTAGTTTAATTCATATTAATTTCATTTTTAATCTAAAAAATATGGGACTTTCACCAAAAATCTTTAAATATTTTCCTCTTCCATATTTTGAATTAAAATCATTTTTTGGATTAATTTTGATATTTTTCATGAATTAAATGATTTTTAACTTGCTTTAAATATTTTTAAAATACTTATGACTTTCCAAAAATTATGAATTTTTTTGTCTAAGGTTCTTTGACCTTGTTTGACCTAGGATAAATACCTTGGCCATTTATTTAGTGTTTTGAAGGTATTTGAGGTTTTGTCCATTTTTAAATGTATTTTAATTCATTTTTAAATTGATTTTTAATTGACTAATTGTTTCAAAATTATGTTGAGCCATTTTTATGGTCTTGTGATATTTGACTTTCTGTTTGGTCTTGGTCATGGTTGATTTGACTTTTGTTTGATCAATACTATTGGATTTAGGGGATTGATGAAATGTATATTTCATCTCCCAAAATGAATGGATAGTATTGATCAGATGAAATTCCTCCTACGATCAATTTGGGTTTCTATTTCCCCTTACCTATTCATCTTCATCCCTATTTCTTCCTCAATCCATCATTGACCAATGAATTCTCTTCATGTATAATGTTAGTTGATTCATCAATGACCTTGTGTCAAATGAATCAACATGAGCCTGACTGAGATAGGTCCCTCCTATTTTCTTAATGTGTGGTATGTTTTAGGAGTTTGGTTCTTTGTACCAAATCTTTAACATGCATTAACACCTATATTTTTATTACCCGACCTCAGATAGTTGTGACTTCTACATAAGTCCAATAACGATTGCTTAACATAGAGCTAAATTTGACCCAAAAGGCATAACATTCTTGTAAGTGAGATTATAAGTCTCCCATTCTTCATGGCATTTTGTGAAGACTTGACCTTTTTTCCTTTCATGAGAGCTAGTGACATACTTGTTGATTTATCCAAGTTGGAGCCCTTCTCATGGATGATGTCTTGGTTCAAGAATTCATACTTGTGAATGAATGGTTGAGTGTTCTCCAAAGAATGGCTTAATCAATTCAAACTCTTCACTAACATTTACTAACACTTTATTAATGTTGCTTTACTTTCAAGTCATTTATTTAATGCACTTTAAATTTCAGTACCTTTATCATTCATCTGCCATTTACATTTCATGCAACTTGTTTATTGTTTCAGTCCTTTTCACTTTGCTCATTTGAGCCATATCTTGTGATTGTATATATTGTTTGCTTGTTTTGATATTTTTTGTGGTCTTAGGACCTTAAAATACTTAATAACAACAAAAACCTTAAAAAAACATCTTGGTGGGCTGTTGGACTTGATCTGAACTTTTGGACTTAGGATGAGCAACTTCCCTATGCTTTGAGGACTTGGCTAATGCCACTATCTGAGACTGAGTTATCATTACCTATACCTTTCATCTTATGTAAGCCTTGAGTGACCTTGATTCATCTGTCAATTTGTCTTTATGCTTAATAGTTATCCTGTTATTATTGTTGATGTCTGATGATTGCTTTGAGTTGACCAAGAGATATTTTCATCTGATACATTGGAAGACATTGAAGACTTCCAGCTATTGGATTGCTTGCTTGGATATTAGGGCTATCTTTATTTGATGCTTTAGTCTTCATATGGTTTACTTGGATATTGCTTATGCTTGTTACTTGCTAAAGTCCAAAGGAAAATGGGTTTCTATATGACATTCTTGTCTGTTGGATTGCATCCAATTGGTCAGATATTTTCAACTCTCAACTTTTAATTTTTGTCTAGGATAATCCCTTCATCTCCTCCCACTTCTTAAATTTCAAAATATCTCCCTCTTTTCAAAAACTTTCTTTGTTTGTGTTTTCTAACTTAGACATGTGTAGCGGGGTATTCGTTACCATTAGAGATATTGAGTAAATCCAAGGTAAACCATACAAGTCGAGTCTCCACCGCACTTCTATTTATCCAAAGGAATGGTTAGAAAGCGAACAAAAACCTAAAAGTTTTATCGAATCAAAAACTAGTAAAAATGTCAGAGAACTAGGTAAGGGGGTTGGTTATGCAATGGGAAGGTTTTAAGCACCCAAAACATCCTAGGTACTCCTAGGGAGCCCTTTTCATAAGTGTTGTTCTAGTCTAAAGGGTGTAGGTATATCTAAAGTACTATTTACTAAAAGGAAGGTTAAAAGAAAATGACTCGCAAGGATGTCGCATCCACTGCCTACGTATCTCATCTGAGTATGAGAATCAGAGTCTTCGTAGCTCGGCTACCTATGGGTTAAAGAGAAGTGTGCTCGGTAAGACGTCGCGTCTTATGCCTACGTATCTTATCTGGAATGAGAATCAGAGCAAAACGTAGTTCGGCTAACTACGGGAACAAGGGTCTCGATTGCAACTAGGGCAAGAGAAAAGGGAAGGTCTCGATCGCTACGAGGGCGAGAGAAAAGAATCGCAACAAGGGCGAAAGCAAGCAAGGATTAGTTGTTAGTCGTCAGTCAAACTCGGCAAGACATCGCATCTCGTGCCTACGTATCTCATTTGAACATGAGAATCAGAGTTGTCATAGTTCGCCTAACTAGGGGTTAAGGATTGCCATCTGAACATGGACTTACAAAAGAGGATACCAGTTGTGTCAAAGGAGGGTGGGCAGTATGTTCAACGTCCTAGCAGTAGGTTTCGCAGCTCGCTGAATCGAGTCTTAGGCAGTTACCTCTTTGCAATATAACGGATTGACATGCCACAAGATCGGAGACGCATGGAAGGTCTAAAAGTGGGGAAGCTCTGCTCTAGAGTTGTCATGCAATATGGGCCTATGTGTTAGGATTTACAGAGGGGAATCTACCTAATGTTAGCATGCAAAGAGTAAGGGAATTCTACTTATGTTATCATACAAAGGGTTCTACCTAATGGGTGCTACCTATACGGAACAAGAGTCGACGGATGGAGCAAGGAGAGGAGCCACGGATAAGGGTAGATGGTGATGCCTAAGGCAATCGACTTATAGGTAGATGGCGATTCCTGAAGCAATCGACTTACAAAAGGATGGATGAATGCGTGCTGGTTCTGTTAAGTTTTGAAAATGATTACTCGACGTTGGATCGAGCTTTTGATCTTATTTTGAAATGGTTATCGGATGTTTGTTTTAATTCTTGTATTAACAGGTGACTAAAGAAATAAAGAAACAAATATTATACACTTTATGGGAGAGGGGTACATTTGTTATGAATGGGGATTGTTCATGGCAAACAAACAATAAGAATATATGCCTCATACATCATACAAGTAGGCAACAGTTATCAATCAGATCGGATAAATAAATAATATATAATCAAACCAAAGAATTAAATAATGGAGCATTTAAACAATGCATGGGAGTATGAACATGTTAAATAATCAAGCAATAGAAAGCATGAATGAGAGAAACAAGTATAAAAGATAACAGATGAATCAAACAGATGAAAATATACACACAAAGGGTCCACTGAATAATTTAATCAGGAAATGAGGTAAGGACCAAATAAAATCAAGGTAAAAGGCCTCTAATACATGGCATATGATATGAACGAGGGAGGATCAAAAGATCTCTTCAATTGCCATAAGCAATCCCTAAGTCAAACATCGATCATAAAGAAGTCAACTGAAAATTCAAGTCAAATTAAAAAATAACAAATAAATAGCAAATTAATCAAGAAAATTATAAAAAATTAAACTAAATAAGGTGGGGTCAGGACATCATCATCCCCCAAAAAGATTTTAAAAATAATGAAAATTGGCACATGAATTAATTAAAACAAAACATAGGTCAAACCAAAAGTCAATTAATAAGACTAGGTTAGAAATAAATCAAGAATAAATAGTAAATTAATCAAGAAAATTATTAAAAATTAAAATAAATAAGGTGGGGTCAGGAAATCATCATCCCCCAAAAAGATTTTAAAAATAATGAAAGTTGGTACGTGAATTAATTAAAATAAAACAGAAGTCAAATTAAAAGTCCACCGACCAAACTAGGTCAAAAATAAATCCAAAATAAATTGGAAATGTGAAATAAAATTCCAAGAAAACGTCAGGTTGACCATGAGACAATGGTCAACCTTCATCCCAAAAATCAAATGCTAAAAATAATTTTAAGTCATAAAAATAAAATCAATAAAAAAAGTGTGTTAAAATGGACCATTTAGAATAAATAATCAAAATAAAATATTAATATTAAAGAAATACAAAAATAAAAATTATATAAAATTAAATAAAACGTTAAGAAAAGTGAAAAATATTTTTGGGTAATTTTATGGACGAAGAAAATATTTTAAATCAGAAAAAGAAATATGAAAATGGAAGGATTAATGGTGATGAACATGGTAAGCAAGTGTAGATATATCAAAACATGGCCATGGAAGAGATGATTACCTAATGAAAAATAGAAGTGGAATGGAATCTGATATATGATGAAGCTTTGCCTCCTTGCCACGAAATTCCAATGCTCCTTTAGGGTTAGGGTTTCAGCTTCTTAAATAGGGTGGATTAGGTGTTCTCATGGGCTTTTTAATAAGTGATTCATCCATAAGAATAAAAGTGTGAAGTGAGGTGTAAAATATTGTTATTTTGGGCCAAACTTAAGTGAATGGATGTCCAATTCATGGCCAAAAGAGGTAAAAAAAACGTGACTGGTTTGTGCAGCATGCTTAGAAAATCTGATTGGGCCAGCCAGGCCCAAAATCTGCCTAGAAAATCAAGTCATGGTGCCCATTTTAAATGAATGTATCTCTCAAACCATGGATCCAAATGAGATGATTCCAAAAGTATGTGAAAGAGGACATGGAAAGGTACAATTATTGTGAATAAAGTATTTTCAAATAATTCCTTGAAGTGCAAGAAAACTGGCCAAGAAGTCTTGACGAATTTTGAAGATTTTGGACTTAGAAAATTTTCTAAGTGTCCTAAAAAAATGTCTCACTTTGACTAAGCATAACTTTCTCAATTCTAATCCAAATGGAGCAAACTTTATATCTCTAGAAAGCTTGGAACAAGAGGAACAACTTTAATGTTGGAGAAATTTTCAAATGGAGCTTTTATCTTGATGCAAAATGGGCTTAAAGTGACTGCAACGATCATGAAAACTTGCCCTTAATGGAAAGTCAACCATTTCCAAATTAAGTAACTTTTCCAATTCCTAATTAAATGATGAATCCATGATCCAACCTTGATAAAATTTCACATGTAGGATCCCCTAGGCATGGATTTTGAGATTCCACTGTCAAAATGTTAGGAGTTGACTTTTTTGGCCCCACAGTTGACTTTTCCCAAACTGTCTAATTCCTGATTCCATTGATCAAATGAAGCACTTCTAGCTCAAATAAAGAGCTGATTTTTTGTATGTAGACCCTTGTGGACATATGGAGGGCCATGGAAAAGAGTTTCAACCAAAGAATCAGAAATAAACTGATTTTATACCAAACCCTAGTTTTAGGGCAAAATGATCAGGAACTGATTGCACTGATTGCCAATGGAGCTTTCTGAGATAATTGTGAATCTTCCTAGGCCAAGATGCCTCTATAATCATGATATGGATGAGCTGCTATACTTCCAACCAAACATTGCCTGTTGCAGGTAGCCATGAAACCCTAATTTCTGATTAAATCCAGATGAACACTCTGATAGCTTTGAATCCTTCACTGATGAACTAAGGACCATAATAAGATACTTGGACCCCCCTGAGACCCTTGAGACTTGTATACTTAGAAAATGAAGTCCAATTCTCAATCTTGCTTTGTGTGGTCTCCTTCTGTTAAGGAGTGATCGATCAAAACCTGATCTCCATGTCACTAATGCAGTATGCAATGAGTATGACCTAATATGATGCTAATGAAGTGTAAAACATAGTCCCTTGCTTCCAGGAAAAATGAAGGGTAAATTTTGGGGTATTACAACATGTTTTAATGATTAGAAACTTTGGCCTTATGCCGATGAATTTTTAAACTTTTTCTTAATCAAAACTTGTGAATGAACTTAACCATATTAACTTTAATTTTAAAAAGACAAAAAGAACTAACAACCCCATTCAAAACTTTGCCCTTTTGTGCCTTTTCTTGTTAAACTTTTGTTAAAATCAATTCACCAACTTCTTTGAAATTTTTACCACGAACTACGGGGTTTTGATCCCTAATTTTTATGTTGGTACGTAGGTATAAGACCGAAGGTCTTTTAAAACATAAAAATATAATAATAAAATGGCAAGATTGTTGATCTAAGAATACAAGCAAATCCTAAAACTAGTGTGTGGTAATTTCTCAATTGAGTGATTATCACTTGCAAATATAATCTATGTTAAAACTTAAACCGGTAATGCTTCGCCTCTATCTTTGGATATCGAAAAATAGGTACAATGGTGTCTTATATATAGTTACAGCATGTGAAGCTTCTTCATTCATGTTCCAAAGTGGTTGGGAAAAATAGGGAAGTGGAAAGGAGTGAGTCCAACCCACTTCCACACATTTTGTTACTGCAGGCAGATGTCGGTTGCCATAAGGCTCATGGGGGTCGCCATGAACTTTAAATGAAAGGTTGACATGTTCTGGTGACATAAGGCCATGGCGAACGCCATGCACCAGAATTATGCATTTTTGCTATTTTCTTCACCATTTTGCTCCCTTTTCTGCTTTCTACGCGCATATGTTTCGTAATCAACAAGTACCTGAAACACGGACAGAACAAGACATAATGTCGACAAAACATAGTAAAATAATGATAAATAACATGCGAAACGAGCCTAAAAACATGGTGCATTTTAACTCTATCATAGCCTTTGGGGTGAGGCTGTAATAATAGTACTCTTTGTTTCATTGTTATGAATATAATAGGGTTCTTTCCACTACCTGTTTTATCTTATGCTTGATGATTACTTACGAGAAATAAAGACCCGATCCTTCTTTGGGAAATTTTATAAATAATCAAAAACTTTTGCATAACACAACATTCATTCATATGCACTTTTCTATCCAAAAATAAAATGCTTACGCTCGTCTTCATCCTCTTCAGAAAGACAACGACTCGACATCGATATAACACCAGAGCCAATAAATAGAGAATCATGTCTGAATAAGAATAAGAGAATGTTGAAACCAGGGAGGCTTTAGCTCAACTTAAAGGTCAGATGGGTACCATCCTGGAACATCTCCAAACTCAGAGAGACAATGCTGATGTTGTCAATTCGACCGACGCTACTGCTGTAACTATTGTTGTTGACACTACTCTTGTTATGGTGGATCCTGTCAAAACTATTTTTCAACCTGTTGTTATAAGCCAATCTCTTTTTCCAACTGGCCCTAGTAGGTTTGTTGCTGCATACCCATGGGGAATGCCTCATAACTACACTCCACAGTTTGCTAGTGGGAATCCTTTCATGTCCTACCAACCTTTCGATGTTTCCTCTTCCAATGGGAATTCTGATACCCTCCTATGGGGGATTCTGAATCATTTCTCTGCTCAAGGGGTTAAAACTGAAGAGACTCGCCCACCTATTATGAATGTTGACAATGCTGAGGATCAAGAGCCCGAGTATAGGGGCCCTCTTATCACTTTCCAAATTCCTGCTCAACCAGTTCAGTCAAATCCTTATGTGTTTGCTGCTATGGTTCCACCATTTCCGAACAATGTTACGCTCCATTATGCTCATTCTGGGGCACCATTTGCTCTCAATGTTCAACCTGGGGGCAGTTTACTCAAGAGGATACTCCAGCTTCCCAGACTCTGAATCTTGCTTTGTTGTATCAGATGTATGTGTAATTCATGCCATAACCATCACCTGCTCAAAATGTTGCTCAACCTCCTTCAAGGGTTGCCACTCAAAGGGTCCTCGATTTCAATCAGCTTAGGCCTGCAGAGTATCAACTTTTAGAGGAAAGGATTCGCGCTATTAAAGGTTTCTCTACTCATGGTTTGAATGCTAGAGAGTTGTGCTTAGTGTCGAATATTGTGCTCCTGCAGAAATTCAAGGTACCTGACTTTCCTAAGTACAAAGGTTTGAGTTGTCCTCGCAATCATATCACTATGTACTACAGGAAGATGGCTTCGTATATTGACAATGATGAGTTACTAATCCATTACTTCCAAGACAGCCTATCTAAGGCATCATTGGATTGGTATATGAATTTAGAACCATGGAAGATAAGGACATTGAAGGATTTATCTGAGGCATTCTTGAATTAATACAAGTATAATATTGATATGGCTCCTACAAGATTGCAGTTGCAGAACCAGTCACAAATGTCTAATGATACGTTCAAAGAGTACATGCAAAGGTGGCGCGAGATGTGTAAGACCCCAATTTTGACCCTAAGATCCCTCATGTTATTCTCATCATATGCATTAGCATTAGGATCACACATTGGCATTCTCCTTACCCCTCATTCATTGGGTTTGCATTGGGAGAGATCACCAAGCACTTTTGATTGTATCATACTTCATTTTCTTAATTTACTAACCAAAAAATCAAAAATATGTCATTGTATAGTTTAACTCTTTTGGAGGTAATGTGCATGTTCACCTATGCTCTATCAAGCTCATATCTAGGGTTTAAGACCCTCAGTGCAAGGAGCTCAATCAAGAATTGGTTTACATTGGTTCTAAGTATCATATATGGATCCCATGATCTTCACATGTTATTTTGATCAAGAAATCATCAAGAGTTTGGAGGTGTTTTGCCTTGGAAACCCTAATTCATCTGGGTATCTTGTGTGACTTCTTCAACAATTCATCAAATATTTAAAGGGATACTTCACATTACATCATATTATGCATATATAATCCTCCATGAGTCCCAAAAGTAAGATAGAGTGTCAAGCTAGCAAGTTGGTTCGTGGTGGTTGACCAGAGGAAGTCAACTAGTCAAAACTGGGGTTCCTTAGACCCTATCTCCTACAATATTTGTCATATGAAAATGATTCGAAGAGAAACATTACTCTAAATGACATTCCAAACAACTTTTATGTTGAGGTCTAGAGATAATTTTTCTTGGAAAGTCATTTTATATGGTGAAAGATTATAGGTCATTTTGTCTAAACCCTAGTTTGGAAGTCAACTTCCCAAGACCATAACTTGATCAATTTTTATGATATTAAAGCCATTCAAATTGCACGATCAAATTCAAGATGCATAATGCAACTTTTATGTTTGAAGGAAGTGTAAATTCAACTTTAAAACACATGTGCCAAGAGGGAACATTATAGATCATTTTGGACCAATACCATTGAACAAGTGATTTTCCTCAACTTCTAAAATGCATAACTCCTTCATGCCAAATCCAAATGAGGTCAAATTGGTGACCAATTTTAGTAGGTTTGAAATAGCTACAACTTTTATGAAGTAACATTTCTCATTTGAAGCCTATAGAAAATGTTATTCAAGGTGGAAGAAGTGAACATTTAACTTGGGACTTAGAAATTTTTCAAATATTTTTGATTTTCCAAACTTCCACCTCAAAATTCATCATGATCCAAGCTTCAAATGAAAAAGTATTCTACATGAAAGTTGTTACTCTTGATATCACCTTTCCAAAACATCCAAGATCATCTCATTTGGACCAAAATTGAAGGACTTGCGCATGGCTTCATTATGGGAAGTGTTTTGGCAAGATTGAACTTCACATGATCATTTCCATTTGCATGCTTGCACACAATGATTTCAGCAGACTTTGTACATGATTTGGAGTTGGATTGCATCACTCTTGAAGCCCAAATGATTGCCCATGCACCCATGCGAAGAGATTTAAAAAATTATCCAAATTTCAAGTGGTGAAAATATCAAACACATTGCCTATTTAAACAAGCTTAAGGCTTCAGATTCATCATGAACACCTTGCCCAAGCTTTGCTAGACCTCTGCAAACCCTCACTACCATAGAATTTTCTGAGATTTCTTTTGAAATCGAGCTTGAACTTCACCATCTGTTTGGAAGTTCAAACTCCAGATATTCACTTCCATTTTCAGTTCATTTGGTTTCTGCAAGCAAGAGGAGGAGAAAGCAATCAAATCTAGATCAAGATCAAGCCAAATTGGATCAACTCGAAGGTGAATTCTCAGAAACTTCCACTCTTCGATTCTCTCTTATTTCTCCACTATTCTTGTTGATTTTTTGGTTGTCTGAAGTCCTACAAATATAGGCAACAAGATTGAGTTGCTTTTAGGTCAAATCGAAGCAACTCAGTTCATGATCCTCAAAATTCAACTCCCTGTATCTTCTTATATACTTGGAGTTAGACAAAATTGAGGCCAGATTCGAGCTCCTGAGCATTTTTTCTTTAAATCCATGTCTTGCTTTTTCATTTTGGTGATGGTTGAAGGTGGACCAGTCCGGTGAGGTCCACCGGAGAAGAAGACCGGAACTCTGACTCCGGCGATGTGTTGGCAAGCTTCTCAACCACAAGATCCATTCAAAATGTTTTAATCTGGGGTGTTGGTTGTGATTACCACGTGTGTTGCTCATTTGACTCAAGACCACATGGAATGCATGCTTTGGACCATCTGATCTGCCACCTCAATTAAGGAGGGAGATTAGATGGTCCATGTATTTTTGGATTTCTGAATTTTCATTTTAATTGCTTTATTTTCATTAATTCATATTAATTTCATTATTGATCCAAAAAATATGGGACTTTCACCAAAAAATATTCAAATATTTTCTCTTTCATTTTCTGAATTAAAATTATTTTTTGGATCAATATTGATATTTTTCATGATTTAATTGTTTTTGTGCATATTTTTAATTGTTTAAAAATACTTCTGACTTTTCAAAAATAGTGAAATTTTTTCTCTAAGGTCCTTTGACCTTGTTTGACCTATGATAAATCTCTTGGCCATTTATTTGGTGTTTTGAAGAGATTTTAGGTTTTTGATAAAACATAATTTAATTTAATGCATTTTTAATTGATTTTTAATTTGTTTAATTGAAATAAAATTGTGTTGAGCCATTTTATTTGACTTGTGAAGTTTGACTATGTGTTTGGGCCTTGGTCAAGATTTATTTGACTTTTGTTGGATTAAAATCATTGGATTTAGGGGATTGATGAAATGTGCATTTCATCTCCCAAAATGAATGAATGATCTTAATTTGACAAAATTCCTCCCATGACCAATTTGTGTTTGTCTCATTTCCCCTCCCTCTTAATTTTCAATCCCTTTCTATCTTACTCCTCTCATTGGCCAATGACATCTCAATTCCTAAGGCTAATTGGTTCATGAACCAATACAAGTATGAATGAGATTAGGTCCACCCTTTGATCATTTTCTTTTTGTGTGTGGTATGTTTTAGGAGTATGGTTCATTATACCATATCTCTAACATGCATTAACACCAAAAAATTTATTGCCCGACCTCAGATAGTTGTGACTTCTACATAAGTCCAATTAAGATTGCTTAACATAGCGCTAAATTTTGACATAAAAGGCATATCATTCTAGTAAGTGAGATTGTAAGTCTCCCCCTTTCATGGTATTGTGTGGAAACTTGATCTTTTTTCCTTCCTTTGGAAGATGTCTTGGTTCAAGGATCCATGCTTGTGAATAGAGGATTGAGTGTTCTCCAAAGAATGACTTAAACAATTAAAAGGCAAAACTTCACTAACTTCTAATCAACTAACACCTTGACTAACTTTTTAATTTCAAGTCATTTACTTTATGCACTTTAAATTCAAGCCATTTATCATTTGCCATTATAAATATCATTTAACTTGTTTATTTTAATGTCATTTTCCCTTTGCTCACTTGGGCCATATATTGTGATTATATTGTGATTGTATATACTTGTTTTGTATTTTTTTTGTGTTTGTGGTCTTAGGACCTTAAAGTACATAATAAACAACAAAAAACCCTAAAAAATATTTGTGTGGACTGTTGGATTTGATCTGAGACTTGGACTCAGAATTAGGCAACATTCCCTATGCAAAGGGACTTGGCCAATGCCAACATTTCTGAAAACCAATTCATTGTGATGTGAGCTTTCATCTGATGCAAGTATTCGGATCCACTTGAGTTCATCTGCTACATGATCTTGATGCAAATGTTACTTTGAACCTGTGTCTAATGCCTTATTCTGAGCCATTCAAGGAGTATACCATCTGATACATGGGGAAGATCATGAAGAAGATTATAAAGTTGCTAGATTGGATGTGGCTATCTTTATTTGATGCCTTGCTCTTCATCTTGCTATTTATGTATTGATTTTGTTTGATCCTAAAATCCAAGGGAAAAATGGGTTTCTATATGACATTCTTGTCTATTGGATTGCATCCCATTGGTTAGACCTTTTCAACTCTTAACTTTTAAATTTTTGCTTAGTATTAGTCTCTTCATCTCCTCCCATTTCTTAAATTTCAAATCTCTCCCCCCTTTCAAAAACCTTCTTTGCTTGTGATTTCTAAACTTAGACTTAATTTGAAAATTAGAAACTTTGGCCTTATGCCATTGCATTTTAAAACTCTTTTCTTAAATCAAACTTATGAATAAATCTAATCATATTGACTTAAACTTTCAAAAGACAAAAAGTATAACTTGCACCAAAAGACAATGGTAGCACGGAAACCCGTAAAGGTAAATGAACTTTGAGCCAAAGAGTAAAGGAGATACAGACCAAGATGTGGGGGGCCTGAGACATCATACCACTGTATTATAATAACCAAAAACAAAGGAATTAAGTGTTTGTCGACGAGACAAACATCTCTTAGTTCACAGAGTGAACTCCGATTAAATCGCCCTAAAAGGATATGTATGAGACCTAAGTGTAATACCCCAAAATTTACCCTTCATTTTTTCTGGAAGCATACGCTTTACACCTCATGCATGCATTCATTTTTAGGTCATTTAGCATTTGCATTTCATCATGGCAATCAGAATCAGATCTAAGAAGCTTGAACATCATCCAGGACACTTTGTGGGCTCTATTTAGATGATCAATCAGCACAAGGGAAAGACTTGAGTTACTTCCAACAGGGTTCTATTCGTCAGTCAAAACGTTAATCTTGAAGGAGCGAAGGTTGTTCATGAGCTGTCATGCTCTCTAGGCGAAGCCCACGTGTTTTGAAAAAAAAAACAAAAAGAAAAAACGAAAAAATAAATAAATAAATAAATAAATAAAAGGAAAAATCTTGGACTTGGACCTCTCTCATTTGAGCCCACAGGTCCACAAAATCAGGTTATAAATTCAGAGTTTCAGTGAAACAAAATTTAATTCTATTCCTATTACCCTGTCTGGGAAAAAGATAGTGAGAGAAGAACCCTGGGGAAAAAGATAGTGAGAGAAGAGCTAACAGAGTTCATAGCAGCCTCCAAACCCTGAAGGAAACTCAACTGCACAGAATCACCTCTGCCTCACATAAACCCTAAAGATTGTTTTGTAAACCTCACGGGTGCAACTCAATTTCAATCAAGCTCTCCAATCAGGTTTGCCCTTATTCCCATTACCTTTGAGCTTTGAATTTGAATACTCTGAATGTTTGAGGTATTATGGGTGAATTTGATACCCTTTTGATGCATGTCTTTTTTGTGAATTTTAATGGCATGATTCATGTGGTTACATTTTGATTTGGGGGCAACCCTTGATTACCCTATTTTTTTGTCTCTAACCTGTTTGTTGAGTTTTTGTGAGGGCTCACATGACTTTTGCAGGGATAACTTGCGTGGTTTTCCACTTTATTTATGGGATACCGCCTGGAGGTTTCATTCCGATTACCTGTACTGACTCACTTTCTTTTATGGTGTTTAGCTTGGAAGGATCCCTGGGTTTCCCATTCCTCTAATTGCTGTAACTTCGGATCTTTATCCGTGTGGTACTTTTACATTTTTCCCGCATTTTACTGCTTTCCTAGCTGGAAGACCTCGATAGGAGGCAATGTTTTTGTGTGTGTTTTTTTTTACAGGTTCCTTCGTCAAGGACTGCCTTTTTGCATGAGATTACCAAACCCTAACCCTTCATTTATTTTTCTTCTCCTAAACACACATTTACTCCTTCTACAACAGACGAGTAAGTCTCCAAAGGTCGAGCATCCGGTAGATTGCGTAGTAGCGTCGTTCGTCCAAAACCCAATCCATAACCCCGTAGTTAGCCGAACTACGGCTTGCTCTGATTCTCATTCCAGATGAGATACGTAGGTATAAGATGCGATGTCTTAGCGAGCACACATCCCCCCAACCCATAGGTCAGCCGAGCTACGAAGACTCTGATTCTCATATTCAGATGAGATACGTATGCAGTGGATGCGACACCCGCGCGAGTCATTTTCATTTAACCCCTTTTTAGTAAACAACACAAGATAAACTCACACCCTTTAGACAAGAACTACAAAAGTGGATCCCGTAGAGTACTACAGATGCATAGGGGTGCTAATACCTTCCCTTCGCATAACCGACTCCTGAACCCAAGATTTCTGTATCTGTTGGCTGGCTCTGGCTGCTTGGTAATCTTTGTGAGATGAGTTCTATACCCGAACTCGAGTGCACTTAAGATATGAGAATGGCATAGTCTTGTCGACTTGTGTGGAGTTATTCCTTAGCAAGTTGACTTGCAAGCCCATTCACTTGGTGGAGGTCATGTTGAGATCAATAATGTCACACAAGTAATTTGTGGTTAGACATTACTTTTTCCAATATAGACCTTAGAAGCCGAGGACCTTAGTTTACCAAACCCATCTTGGCCTATTCGTAGGACGTAGTGCGAAAGTCGTTTAAGTGTAAGATTTGATACGATTGTTACGCGATACTACACTCATAAGAGTCTCTCTTGAGAATATTTTTGGAATACGAGTAGTCGTTCCTCCGATAATATCCGAAAGATGGGATTATGACTATGGGAACCTTTTGTAGAACATGTTTGGCAGGTTTAAACCTTAGTACACTCCTTTTGGGTGGTTCTTAACCTAAACTCCATGCTCGTGACTTGCAACAAACCCTTGATTCATGGTTGATCCGATCAGTTATCCTTAATATCAATGAAACTTGGGTTTTGATAAGGTGTAAACCATAATCCACCAAAATGGGTGGTTGATATTAAGGATAACATGATCCATCCCATGACCTTTGTTTGGTGTGCTCTTAATTTCTCTTCAGACAGTGCAACCTGTCAGATGTTCAAGGAGATACAGCGATCCTGATTCCCATGCCACTGCACTGCATTCACATCATTTTGCATTCATAATCATTCACACATGTTTATCCATTTCTGTGGGGTTTATATCTTCTACTTGATTCTAGTCGGAATTTTCTTGGTTCTCATCAACGGGTTAGTCTTTTTTTTTACATCGTTTATCTATTGAGAGACTGGGATCAAGGGGGTAGAATACCTTTGGAATTGATAAACATGTCATTGCATTTACATATTCATTAGCATGTCTTGCATAACAGGTACTGCCACAGTGTTCTCAGTTTGTTTGGTGTTCCATCATCAGGATAGCTGACCCAGGCATTCACCGGTACGGTACCCGCAGAAACCAACAGAGAGTAATGGAAAGCCTACAGGAAGAGTTCGCCGAGATGAAAATCCGCATGAATCAATTCATGGATTTGGTTCAAGGGGTGGCTCAGGGACAGCAAGAGATCAGGCAGATGATACAGAGGAATCCCCCTGCTCAACCAGAGACGGTGACTGATCCTCCAGCTGGAGAGGCTAATGGACCCAATGGACCGGGGCTTATCCCAATCCTACATGTCACCTCCAGTCAACATCCCGTTCATGATGATCAGGACGATCAGTTCCCCCTGCTGCAGGAAGACTTTGGTATGGGTCATGGTGTGGACCCCATGTTTAGAAGATTGGAAGAGAGGTTGAAGGCAGTGGAAGGACATAATCCTCTGGGAGTAGATGTTGCTGACTTGGGGCTGGTCCCAGGTGTGAGAGTGCCACCGAAATTCAAGGTCCCGATATTTGACAAATATAATGGTAACTCTTGCCCGAAGACCCATGTGCAAGCCTATTTCCGTAAAATGGTTGCATACTCCGATGACGAAAAGTTGCTTATGTACTTTTTCCAGGACAGCCTAGCTGGGGCATCCCTGGAATGGTATATGAGGCTGGACAGAGCCCACATCCGTTGCTGGAGGGATTTGGCTGAGGCTTTCGTGAAGCAGTATCAGTATAATGCAGACATGGCTCCGGACAGAACTCAACTTCAAAATCTGTCTCTTAAAAGCAATGAGTGCTTCAGAGAATACGCTTAACGCTGGAGAGAAACAGCTTCCCGTGTTCAACCTCCTATGTTGGAGAAGGAAATGGCTAACATGTTCATGAACACTCTGCCAGGACCTTATTTGGAGCGCCTGGTGGGTTGCAATGCCTCCAATTTTGCTGATGTAGTCTCTACCGGAGAGAGGGTGGAGAATTACCTGAAGACATACAAGACCCAGAGCGGAGATGGATCTTCATCAGGGGTGAAGAAGCCGTTCATTCAGGGACAGAAGAGGAGATAAGGGGATGCAAGTGCCATATCTTCTTATCAGAACAGGGATAACCAGAGGAATAACTTTCAGAACTATCATCAGCAACCGTATGTTACGGTTGTGACCATTCCAGCTGCAGCACCACTACAACAACAACAACCACATCGTCAACCAGCTCAGTACCAACCACAACAACCGGGTAATAGACCCGCCTATCAACCGAGGCCAAGGACGATGGACCGGCGTTTCGACACTCTTCCAATGTCGTACGCTCAGTTGCTTTCTAGTCTTCAACAACTACAACTTGTGCAGTTGCGCACTCTGGCTCCTCCCGTTGGTAGGCTTCCGATGGGTTATGACGCCAACGCTAGGTGTAGCTTCCACTCTGGGGCACCTGGCCACAATATTGAGAACTGCAAAGCTTTTAAGCACGTAGTTCAGGACCTCATTGATTCAAAGGCCGTTAACTTTGCACCAGCTCCTAATATCGTCAACAATCCCATGCCCCAGCATGATGGAGCCAATGTTAACATGGTTGAAGGAGAAGTGTAATACCCCAAAATTTACCCTTCATTTTTCCTGGAAAAAAAAACGAAAAAAAAAAAAACGAAAAAAAAATTTATTTAATTAATTAATTAATTAATTAATTAAATAAATAAAATAAATAAAATAAATAAATAAATAAAATATAACAAATTTTTTTTGGACTTGGGTCTCCCTCATTTGAGCCCACTACCCACGAAAATCAGTCTATAAATACTGAAGTTTCAGTAGAGGAAAAGACACTTGGAGTTACACTGGGAGATTCACTGGAAAAAGATAGTGAGAGAAAGAAGACAGAACAAAGGGGGATTTTGAGGAGAAACAAAACACTCTGAGGTTTCCTTGGAACAAAACCCTGAGGAAAAAGATAGTGAGAGAAGACCTGACAGAGAACTCAGAGCAGCCTCCAAACCCTGAAGGGAACTTAACTTGTAAACCTCACGGGTGCAACTCAATTTCAATCAAGCTCTCTAATCAGGTTTGCCCTATATCCATCATCTTTATGCCTTTAATTTGAATGCTCTAAATGTATGAGGTATTATGGGTGAATTTGATACCTTTTTTGTGAGCCTTTTGTGAATTTTGATGGAATTATTCATGTGGTTACATTTTGATTTAGGGGCAACTCTGGGTTACCCTATTTTGTTTCTCTAACCTGTCTTTGTGTTGCCATGGCATTGTTTTCCCTGGATTTCACCTTGTTTGTCTAACCTTTCTGTTGAGTTTTCGTGAGGACTCACATACTCTTGCAGGGATACCACCCTGGAGTTTTATTCTGATTATTCGTGTTGACTGATTTCCTTTGACGGTCCAGCTGGAGACATTTCAGGGTTTCTTGCCCCTTTAACTGCTATAGCTTCGGATCTTTATCCTGTTGGTGTAAGCCCTAGAGGCCAATACTTTTGGTACTTGTATCGAATTATTTATTAATAATAAAAGGCTTTTTCTTTATTACGTTTGTTTAATAAAGTCCCTAGAATAGTTAGTCTGTTTAATGTATCAAGTATGACTTAATCATGAGGTCACATTAAACATAAGGACATTATTCTTAAAGTATCCGTAGTCGAGCTTTAGTGTGAAGTGGGATAACATTAAAGCATTAAGACTATTATGTTTGTAGACTGATGATCACATCTCATGGATCATGGATAAAGAGTTGTCAAGTCTTAAATATAGGTATGAATATTAGGAGTAATATTTATACCGGATTGACCCACTATGAGGATACTGTATAGAAAGTTATGCAAGGTGTCATAAGTTATTCTCATGGTGATAATAGTGTATTCCACTCTTCGACCTGAAACCACTATGGATCCTAGATGTAGAGTCGAGTGCTTTATTGCTGATCCAACGTTGTCCGTAACTGGATAACCATAAAGACAGTTAATGGGTACTCCACAAAGCATGCTGAGGGACATGAGTGACCTAGATGGAATTTGCCCATCCTGCATAACAGGATAAATGTCTATGGGCCCAATATTGAACTAGACAAGGATGACACGGTCTATGCCTTGTGTTCAATATAGACATAAGGGCAAAAGGGTAATTATACACATAAGTATTATCACAGAAGGAATTGTCAGATCACATGACATTTTCGTGTCTTGGGTAGCAGTGATGTGTTGCTAGATACCGCTCACTGTTTATTATGTTAAATGTGTGATTTAATATAATTGCCAACGTCACGAAAACCTACAGGGTCACACACAAAGGACGGATTGATGAGAGATAGAGTAACTAAGGAATATCGTAAGGTACGGTGCCCTTAAGTGGATTATAGAACATCGTAAGATACGGTGTACTTGAGTAGAATACGAAATATGGTAAGGTACCATGGGCTTAAGTGATTTTGGGCATATTATAAGATATGGGCCAAAATACACTTAAGTGGGCTTTTAGCTTGAAGCCCACACAAGTGGTTCTATAAATAGAACCCTTGTGCAGAAGCAAAAAAATTTTGCGGTCGCATTATTTTCGTTTTCTCTCTCTCTCTCACTCACTCAAAGCCTTCACTCGTACCAGCTAGCACTGAGATTGAAGGAACCCGTTCGTGTGGACTGAGTTGAGACGTTGTCATCGTTCAACGTTCGTGATCGCTTCGTGGATTTGCATCAAAGGTTTTGATCGTCACAAGAGATCTGCACCAAAGGTTTCAACCGTCACAAGAGGTAAATATTCTATCACTGATCATGACCATTCGTAAGGATCTCTAAAGGAGAAATTTTTAATTTCCGCTGCGCTTTGGGTCGCAATTCTCCTTCAGTGGTTTCAGAGCCACTTACGAAACCATGAATCGGATAGGTGTTTAATTTCTGTATTAATATGATTAAAAGACAGAATGAATCAATTAATTAAACGGGCAATTAAATTTGGCATCATGAGTGTACGAGTTGGATGATTGATGTTGACTATGCTTCGGAATCCGACATTAGTATGGTGAAGCAGCGATACATCGATCGTCCATAGGTTACGCAATTGAGACCGATCAACTTATATATGATATAAGTAATCCTAATGCAAAATACGGTATATGTGATATACTGTTTCTGTTTCGTTCATTCGAACACTAAATGATTGTTTTCCTTTGAGCGATCATTGGTCATTTGCTTCGGAATCCGACATTAGTATGGTGAAGCAATGACCTGTTGATCAATCATACTGAATCAATAATCGAGGTGTGTTTTGACGGTCTGAAATTGGCGCATTAGGGTTGGTGACGGCGCAAGGGTTGTGCCGTCAAGGAGTTGTCAATTTAGGGTTTTTGGAACACGTTTGTTGACTGTTTCAAAGTTTGTTAATTGGCCGCGTGAAGCTCGTGTGACGAGCATAACAAGCGTAACAAACTGGATGCGTAACGGTCGTAACAAGACGCGTGACGTTCGTAACAGACCCATAGATTGACCTGTGACGGTCGTAACAGACTCACAGAATTTTAGGCATTTCTGTTTTGACCTGTGACGGTCGTAACAACCCTGTGACGCTCGTCACACTCACATTGCTTGTGACGGTCGTCACACGCCTGTGACGGTCGTCACACTCCCAGAGTCAAAATTTTGGGGTTTCTGTTTTGTGCCTGCGCAAGAGTTGTGTGGATGCAAAAACAATGTCCATTTCAAATGAATTGTTCATTAAAATTTTGGACAGGGGCGCTGCCCCTCCAACCCCGCAAGGGCGCTGCCCCTTGACCCCGTCCGCTGATCGGTCAGCGGAACCACCGTCCGCTGACCGGGCAGCGGAACCCCCGGCTAACTCTGCGTAGTATGATCGGTCGCCGAAATTTAATTTGGTTTTAATTAATTAAAGGAATTAAAATTTAATAATAACAATGTGTTTATTATTATTGCCTTGTGGTGATCAGTTATGGCCTTAGTTGTCCTTTATTTTGTTTTGAGTTTTTAAATACGACCTGCGTGTCGTGCCTCTCCTTTTGATCTCTTAATGTAACTTCTTTTCTCATCTCAAACCCTCGTATGTAAAACGAGTTTCTTCTGGAATGTAATGTTATGAATAAAGAGAAGAAGACAATGTTATGAAGAAAGAGAAGATTTCAATATCAAAAGAGGACAATCTTGAAGATCTTGCTTGGAGAAGCTTAGAGAAGAATTCAATATTAAAGGAGGACAACCTTGAAGATCTTGCTTGGAGAAGCTTAGATCGTTGTAGGTTAGCTTAGGTTCTCTCATTGGCTTGGGAGAACAATTGCGCTAGGGGCCATAACTGTTTCATTTTGTTTGTATATATGTTGATGCATGTGAATGTATGTTGATGCATGTGAGAGACGACTTATATGATAAACAAGCCGGTGAGATCATAACAATTGCAATTCCCTCAAACTAAAATATTAAGTTTTTGCTTTCCAAGTTTTAGCACTCATCAAGACTAGTATCGGATAATGTAGGTTTCGCCAAAGCGAGGTGCATGTTCTATATTAGTAAGGTGCGATGGGATAATTGTAATATCCAACTGCTAAAACAATGGGTCAAACTTAACTAAACAAATTATGATGATATTATATGTGTTTGCTTTCCAAGTTTTAGCACTCATCAAGACTAGTATCGGATAATGTAGGTTTCGCCAAAGCGAGGTGCATGTTCTATATTAGTAAGGTGCGATGGGATAATTGTAATATCCAACTGCTAAGACAATGGGTCAAACTTAATTATAATAATATCATATATGTTTTAGAAGCAAGAGTTGGGAATAATCCATATGATGGATTGGAATAAGGAGTTATTCACCCAACTGAAATTTTCGAGAGTTGTATGAGATACAACTGGAAGGAGTTCCTACCTAAATAACCTAGTTTTGTGTAATCCGCCTACGCGGACTTAGAACGAAGTGAAATATGGATCTCGACCCACTAGAAAATCTTCCAACGGGATTTTCCGAATCAAATGATGAGGGTCATTTGTTTTGAGTAAAATAGTGGGAGCATATTTGATTAAAGGCCTAATTAAATATGTCAATGATACTTATATTTTCTTAATTCTTATGTAGATTACCATGACAACAAACACCTCTAACAACATCTTGCGATCAATCCTTGATAAGGAAAAATTGTCTGGGACAAATTTCCTGGATTGGCACCGAAACCTGAGGATTGTCCTCAAACATGATAAAAAGCTGTATGTCTTGGAGACTCCTGTTCCTGAAGAGGAACCTCCTAGTTCTGCACCTAAGGCAGAAAGAGATGCTTATAAGAAGCATGTCGATGATGCCAATGAAACGGCTTGTCTCATGCTAGCTACCATGAACTCAGAATTGCAAAAGCAACATGAGAACATGTCAGCGTTCGATATGATCGAACACCTGAAGTTGCTCTATCAAGAGCAAGCAAGGCATGAGAGGTTTGAAGTTTCAAAAGCCCTTTTTCAAAGCAAGTTAGCTGAGGGAGCCCCTGTAAGTCCCCATGTGCTCAAGATGATTGGGTATGTGGAAAACCTTGAAAGGTTGGGCTTTCCCCTCGGAAAGGAACTTGCGACTGATTTGATCTTGCAATCGTTGCCAGATAGATTCAGTCAATTTGTCCTAAATTTCAATATGAATGATATGGATAAATCTCTTCCTGGACTGCTAGGCATGTTAAGAACAGCTGAACAGAATCTGAAGACAAAAGGGAAATCCATTCTGATGATCAGAAATGGAAAGAGACAGAACAAAAGGCCCACCAAGCAGGGTGATAAAGGGAAAGGCAAGGAAGTTGCCAAACCCAGACCCACTGTTGCTGCTTTGAAGCCTACTGGAGGCATAGCAAAGGCAGGCACCTGCTTCCATTGCGGTAAGACCGGACACTGGAAGAGAAACTGCCCAAAGTACCTGGAAGATACGAAGAATGGAGTAGAGACTTCAACTTCAGGTATTTTTGTTGTTGAAATAAATTTATCTACTTCTGCATCATGGATATTAGATACTGGATGCGGTTCTCACATTTGTACAAATGTGCAGGGGCTAAAAAGAAGTAGAGATTTGGCAAAAGGTGAAGTTAACCTACGAGTTGGCAATGGAGCAAAGGTTGCTGCTTTAGCCGTAGGAACTTATGTATTAACTTTACCTAGTGGTTTAATAATTCAGTTAGAGAACTGCTATTATGTACCTGCAATTAGCAGGAATATTATTTCCATTTCTTGTTTGGACAAGTTTGGTTTTTATTTTATAATAAAGAACAATTGTTGCTCAATTTATTTGAATGATATATTCTATGCTACTGCACAAATGAGCAATGGACTGTATGTCCTTGATCTCGAAATGCCTATATATAACATTAATACTAAAAGGATGAAACCTAACGAGTTAAATCCAACTTACCTTTGGCATTGTCGATTAGGCCACATAAATGAGAAACGCATTTCCAAACTCCATAAAGATGGACTCTTGGACTCTTTTGATTATGAATCATATGAGACATGCAGATCTTGTTTAATTGGAAAGATGACAAAATCTCCATTCACAGGAAAAGGTGAAAGAGCTAATGATCTTTTGGCCCTCATACATACAGATGTATGTGGACCACTGAACATACCAGCCAGAGGAGGTTTTCAGTACTTCATCACATTCACTGATGATTTCAGTAGATATGGTTATGTGTATTTAATGAAACACAAATCTGAGTCCTTTGAAAAGTTCAAGGAATTCAAGCATGAAGTACAAAACCAACTAGGAAAGAATATTAAAACTCTTCGATCAGATCGAGGTGGTGAGTATTTAAGCCTAGAGTTTGATGACCATCTGAAAGAGTGTGGGATCCTATCCCAACTTACTCCTCCTGGAACACCCCAATGGAATGGTGTATCTGAGAGAAGAAATCGAACCCTATTAGACATGGTCCGATCCATGATGAGTCACGCCGATCTTCCAAACTCCTTTTGGGGACATGCACTATTGACAGCAACTTACACACTTAACCGTGTTCCATCCAAAAAGGTTGAGAAGACACCATATGAGATATGGAGTGGTAAGAAACCACATATGTCTTACATGAAGATTTGGGGTTGTGAGGTTTATGTGAAACGACAAATTTCAACTAAGCTTGAGCCCAAATCTGACAAATGCTTATTTGTGGGGTATCCTAAAGAAACAAAAGGGTATTACTTCTACAATCCTTCTGAGGGCAAAGTGTTTGTCGCTCGAACTGGAGTTTTCCTAGAAAAGGATTTTATTTCCAAAGGAACCAGTGGGAGGAAAGTAGAGCTTGAAGAAATTCAAGAATCACAAAGCATAGGTACACCTATGGAGGAATTAGAGCAGGAAACACAAGAAGTTGTGGAAGAGCAACCTGCTCAAGTAGAACAAAACCAGCGTAGGTCAAGCAGGATACGTCAACTACCTGAGAGATATGGATATCTCATAACTGATCAAGGTGATGTATTACTCATGGATCAAGATGAGCCTGTGACCTACCAAGAGGCCATAACTGGTCCCGATTCTGAGAAGTGGCTAGAAGCCATGAAATCTGAAATGGATTCCATGTACACAAACCAAGTTTGGACCTTGGTAGAACCTCCTGCAGGAGTTAACCCTATAGGATGCAAGTGGGTCTTCAAAAAGAAGACTGACATGGATGGTAAGGTACATACCTATAAGGCAAGACTGGTTGCAAAAGGATATAAACAAATTCATGGGATTGACTATGATGAAACCTTTTCACCAGTTGCAATGCTTAAATCTGTTCGGATTTTACTTGCTATCGCTGCATATCATGATTATGAAATATGGCAGATGGATGTCAAAACTGCTTTCCTTAATGGAAATCTTCTTGAGGATGTGTACATGCCACTGCATTGCATTCACATCGTTGCATCACATCATTTGCATTCATATCATTTAACACTTGTTTATCCCTTTCAAGGAGGTTTAAATCTTCTACTTGATTCTAGTCGGAATTTTCTTGGTTCTCATCAACGGCTTAGTCTTTTTTTTACACTGTTTATCAAATGTGAGACTGGAATCAAGGGGGTAGAATACTTTTGGAATTGATAAACATGTCATTGCATTTGCATAGTCATCCGCATGTCTTGCATAACAGGTACCGCCACAGTGTTCTCAGTTTGTTTGGTGTCCCACTAGCAGGATAGCTGACTCAGGCATTCACCGATACGGTACCCGAAGGAATCAACAGAGAGCGATGGAGAGCCTACAAGCAGAGCTCGCCGAGATGAAGATTCGCATGAATCAATTCATGGATTTGGTTCAAGGGGTGGCTCAAGGACAGCAGGAGCTTAGATTGTTGGTGTAGAGGGATCCCCCTATTACTCAACCGAAGACGTTGGCTGATCCTCCAGCTGGAGAGGCTAATGGTCCCAATGGACCGGGGCCTATCCCAATCCTACATGTCACCTCCGGTCAACAACCCATTCAGGATGGTCAGGATGATCAGTTCCCCTTGCTTCAGGAAGACTTTGGCATGGACCCCATGTTTAGAAGATTGGAAGAAAGGTTGAAGGCAATGGAAGGACAGAATCCTCTGGGAGTAGATGTTGCTGACTTGGGGCTGGTCCCAGGTGTGAGAGTGCCACCGAAATTCAAGGTCCCGATATTTGACAAATACAATGGCAGCTCTTGCCCCAAAACTCACGTGCAAGCCTATTTCCGTAAAATGGTTGCATACTCTGATGACGAGAAGCTACTTATGTACTTCTTCCAGGATAGCCTGGCTGGGGCATCCTTGGAATGGTATATGAGGCTGGACAGAGCCCACATCCGTTGCTGGAGGGATTTGGCAGAGGCTTTCGTGAAGCAGTATCAGTATAATGCAAACATGGCTCCGGACAGAACTCAACTTCAGAATCTGTCTCTTAAAAGCAATGAGTGCTTCAGGGAATACGCTCAACGTTGGAGGGATACAGCTTCCCGTGTTCATCCTCCTATGTTGGAAAAGGAAATGGCCAACATGTTCATGAATACTCTGCCTGGACCTTATCTGGAGCGTCTGGTGGGGTGCAATGCTTCCAACTTTGCTGATGTGGTCTCTACTGGAGAAAGGGTGGAGAATTACCTAAAGACCTATAAGATCCAGAGTGGAGGTGGATCCTCATCAGGGGTGAAGAAGTCGTTCATTCAGGGACAGAAAAGGAGAGAAGGGGATGCAAATGCCATATCTTCTTATCAGAACAGGGATAACCGGAGGAATAATTTTCAGAATTATCATCAGCAACCGTATGTTGCGGCTGTGACCATTCCAGCTGCAACACCACTACAACAACAACAATCACAACGTCAACCAGCTCAGTATCAACAGCAGCAACAATCGGGTAACAGACCCGCTTATCAACAGAGGCAAAGGATGATGGACCGGCGTTTCGACACCCTTCCAATGTCGTACGCCCAGTTGCTTTCTAGTCTTCAATAACTACAACTTGTGCAACTGCGCACTCTGGCTCCTCCTATTGGTAGACTTCCAGTGGGTTACGACGCCAACGCTAGGTGTAGCTTCCACTCTGGGGCACCTGGCCACAATATTGAGAACTGCAAAGCTTTTAAGCACGTAGTTCAAAACCTCATAGATTCAAAGGCCATCGACCTTGCACCGGCTCCGAATGTCGTCAACAATCCCATGCCCCAGCATGGTGGTGCAAATGTTAATTTGGTAGAGGGAGAAGCCAAGTCCATTAAGGATGTGTTGAAGTTGAAGACTCCATTGTTGGATATCAAAGGATGCTTGCTGAAGGCCGATGTTTTCCCCGGTTGTAGGAAGGGTTGTTTGGATTGTGCTACTCAGAGTGGAGGTTGTTTGAAGCTACAGCAGGGTATCCAGGCCTTGCTCGACAAAGGTATCCTCCAGGTTGAAGATTTGTCTGTCCAAGAGTCTGTGAAAGAGGTTAAAGCGGGTGCCTCTATCTTATCCTTTAAGCAGGCACGGGCCGTGGTGGATTCAGGTGTTACTCCCAGTTGGGGGCGTCTGTTGGAATTACCAGTGAAAGAAGATAAGTTCGGTATTGGGTATCAGCCAGTTTTGACTTCTACAACACTTCAGGGGCCGATCACTTTCTCCAGTGCTGGCATCATTCAGTATGGTCAAGTCTCTGCAATCAACGAAGAAGATGGGGATAGTGATTGTGACATTGACAACTGGGTGCGTCCGAGGATCCCGGGTGAAGTCATCAACAATTGGTCTTCTGAAGAGATTATCCAAGTCACTCTTCTTGAAGAGTAATTTTCTTTGTTTATTCATGCATATCCAAGTCTTACGTTCCGCCCAGGGCGTAATGACTCATTGTAGGGCCCATCTATGTGACACTTGCATTTTTATCATAAATAAAGGACGTATTTTTGCATTCAAATATTTCGTTCCCTGTCTTTCTATTTTTGCAGTTTTTCAAAATAAAAAAATGGCAATGTTTTGTTTAGTTTTCACTTCTTGTTCACACTCATAAGCACATACCATCACTCATGCAGATGCACAACACCAGATCCTATTGATAACGGTTCTGCTATGGCTCGCTTCGACTTTGAAAATCCAATCTTTCAAGCTGAAGAAGAGGGTGATGAAGACTGTGAACTCCCTGAAGAACTTACCAGGTTATTAAAACAGGAAGAAAGGGTCATTCAACCGCATCAAGAGTCTGTTGAAGTGATTAATCTCGGCACCGAGGACGCCAAGAGAGAAATCAAGATAGGGGCTGCTTTGGGAGATGATGTGAAGAAAGGGCTGATTGAATTGCTGCAAGAATACGTTGACATCTTCGCCTGGTCTTATCAGGACATGCCTGGGTTGGACACAGACATCGTGGTGCACCGCTTGCCTCTCAAAGAAGGTTGTCCTCCGGTCAAGCAGAAGCTCAGAAGAACAAGACCAGAGATGGCTGTCAAGATAAAGGAAGAAGTGCAAAAGCAGTTGGATGCAGGGTTTCTAGCAGTCACCAATTATCCGCCATGGGTTGCAAACATCGTCCCAGTACCTAAGAAGGATGGAAAGGTACGGATGTGTGTCGACTACCGGGATCTGAACAGAGCTAGCCCTAAAGATGATTTCCCATTACCTCACATCGACGTTTTGGTGGATAATACAGCTCAGTTCTCGGTATTCTCCTTCATGGATGGCTTTTCTGGCTATAACCAAATCAAGATGGCACCAGAAGACATGGAAAAGACAACTTTCATAACCCCATGGGGCACCTTCTGCTACAAGGTGATGTCGTTTGGTCTGAAAAATGCCGGAGCAACATATCAGCGAGCAATGGTGACTCTGTTCCATGATATGATTCATTATGAAATCGAGGTTTATGTGGACGATATGATTGCCAAATCTCAGACAGAAGAAGAACATTTGGTGAATTTGCAGAAATTGTTTGAGCGTTTGAGGAAATTCAAATTGAGACTTAATCCGAACAAGTGCACTTTCGGGGTGAGATCGGGAAAATTGTTGGGTTTTATTGTTAGCGGAAAAGGGATTGAGGTGGATCCCGACAAAGTAAAAGCGATACAGGAAATGCCAGAGCCAAGAACAGAGAAGCAAGTCCGTAGTTTCTTAGGGAGGTTGAACTACATTGCAAGGTTCATCTCTCACCTAACAACCACGTGTGAGCCAATTTTCAAATTGCTGAGGAAAGATCAGGCTATCAGGTGGAATGAAGATTGTCAAAGGGCTTTCGAGAAGATAAAAGAGTATCTACAGAAACCTCCAATCCTTATACCTCCAGTTCCTGGGAGACCTCTGATAATGTACCTGTCAATGACCGAGAACTCGATGGGGTGTGTATTGGGACAGCATGACGAGTCTGGTCGAAAAGAGCATGCCATATACTACCTTAGCAAAAAGTTTACCGACTGTGAAATCAAATATTCGCAGCTTGAGAAAACTTGTTGTGCTTTGGCCTGGGCTGCTCGCCGACTGAGGTAGTATATGTTGAACCATACTACCTTGTTGATTTCTAAGATGGATCCAGTGAAGTACATCTTTGAGAAGCCGGCTCTCACTGGACGTGTTGCCCGTTGGAAGATGATTTTAATAGAGTATGATATCCAGTATACATCCCAGAAAGCCATCAAAGGTAGTATTCTGTCAGACTACCTTGCCGAGCAACCGATTGATGATTATGAATCGATGAAGTTTGAATTCCCTGATGAAGACATCATGTTCCTCAAGATAAAAGACTGTGAAGAGCCAGTTGTTGAGGAGGGACCTGATCCAAACGAAAAATGGACTTTGTTGTTTGATGGGGCTGTCAATGCTAGAGGAAGTGGAATTGGCGCTGTCATTACTACTCCGAAGGGTGCCCACATGCCTTTCACTGCTCGTTTGACTTTTGAGTGCACAAATAACGAAGCTGAGTACGAGGCCTGTATCTTGGGTATTGAGCAAGCCATTGATCTGAGAATCAAGACTCTGGACATCTTCGGAGATTCAGCTCTGGTGATCAATCAAGTGAATGGTGATTGGAATACTCTCCAGCCCACTATGGTCCCCTACAGAGATTACACGAGAAGACTTTTGACTTTCTTCACAACGGTAAAATTATATCATATACCTCGTGATGAGAACCAGATGGCAGACGCACTTGCTACTCTATCCTCCATGATCAAGGTAATTCGTTGGAACCATGCTCCCAGGATCGATGTGATGCGCCTTGACAGGGCCGCGTATGTGTTTGCTGCCGAACTGGTAGTCGATGACAAGCCCTGGTATCACGATATCAAGTGCTTTCTGAAGAATCAAGAGTACCCTGCAGGGGCATCCAACAATGACAGAAAGACTTTGAGAAGATTGGCAGGCAGTTTCTTCTTGAACAAAGACGATGTGCTGTATAAGAGGAACTTCGACATGGTTTTGCTCAGATGCGTGGACAGACACGAAGCAGACATGTTAATGCAGGAAGTTCATGAAGGTTCCTTCGGTACTCATGCCGGTGGACATGCAATGGCTAAGAAATTGTTGAGAGCGGGTTATTATTGGATGACCATGGAATCAGATTGTTTCAAGTATGCTCGGAAGTGTCATAAATGCCAGATTTATGCTGATAAGGTGCATGTACCGCCGAATCCTCTGAATGTGATGTCTTCGCCGTGGCCGTTTGCCATGTGGGGCATTGACATGATTGGAAAGATTGAGCCAACTGCTTCCAATGGGCATCGCTTCATCCTTGTTTCCATCGACTATTTCACCAAGTGGGTCGAGGCAGCGTCGTTCGCGAATGTCACCAGACATGTGGTTGCCCGTTTCATCAAGAAAGAAATCATTTGTCGCTATGGGATTCCCGAAAGAATCATTACTGATAATGGTTCTAATCTCAACAACAAAATGATGAAGGAGTTGTGTCAGAACTTCAACATTCAGCATCACAATTCTTCCCCTTACCGCCCTAAGATGAACGACGCTGTTGAGGCGGCAAATAAGAACATAAAGAAGATTGTGCAGAAGATGGTCGTCACGTACAGAGATTGGCATGAGATGCTACCTTTCGCCTTGCATGGGTACCGCACTTCAGTACGTACATCGACCGGGGCAACCCCTTACTCCCTTGTGTATGGTATGGAAGCAGTCCTACTTGTTGAAGTGGAGATTCCTTCTCTAAGAGTCTTGTTGGATGTCAAGCTAGACGAAGCTGAATGGATTCAGACAAGGTTCAATGAGTTGAGTCTTATCGAAGAGAAGCGAATGGAAGCCATTTGTCATGGGCAGTTGTATCAGAGTCGGATGAAGAGAGCCTTTGATCAGAAAGTGCGTCCTCGTTGTTTCCAAGTTGGAGATTTAGTTTTGAAAAGGATCCTTCCTCCTCAGACAGATCACAGGGGCAAGTGGACTCCTAACTATGATGGACCGTATATTGTCACAAAGGTTTTTGATGGTGGGGCCTTAATGCTTGCAACTATAGATGGTGAAAACTTCACTTCCCCTATGAACTCAGACGCAGTTAAAAAATACTTCGCATAAAATAGACCCGCTGGACAGTAAAAAGAATAGTCCAGGCAAAAATGGGCATCCCGACGAACCAAGAAAATGAAAAGGTTCGGGCAAAAATTAGGGATTAAAAATGAAAAGATCGTACACCCGGTAAGTTGAAAACCTGAAAAGGCAACTTAGGCAAAAATGGGTATCCCGGTGGATTGAAAACCCGAAAAGGGCGATCCAGGCAAAAGTTAAGGATTAAGCGAATGACTGCGTTCTGAGTTAGTCCTGAATCTCATCTCATGTCGATGACTGGAAATTTTCGAAAGGTAGGAAACAGTCCAATCACCTTTTCAGAAGGCTGATTATCTGGAGGATCTTGAAGACGAGCAAGTCATAGCAGAATTGGAACCCAATAGAAATCCATTTCACATTGCCATTAGATTAATTTCTATTTTTATCTTTTGTGCAATTACCTCTTTCCAGGGATTGCTTCCTGATGTAAATGCCTATTCAGAGGCCATTCAATCAATAAAATCATGTTATTCAGTATATCTCTGTTTTCATTTTCATTTTACTGTTTTGTTTGCAAAAATGACGTCCGAATTTTTGATAAACATTGCATCATGACACATAAGGGCTTTACAGGTACATGCTTAATAAACATTTAAAATTGCTGTAAATTTTAAGTGCTTTGGATCGTCTATTCAGAACAGATACCCTCGGGGCATTCCATTAAAATTCCCTGCGGACGATCGTGAATATCTTCCCCAGTGAAGTCGCCAACAGACGAATATGGTGTCTTATCCCTGCAGAGCTGATCAGAGTGTTGGATTCTTCAATCCCCAGCAGGTTCTCACCACTGTACTTCCCCAAGCGTTTGTTTCAGGACATACACTCCCCAGTAGAGTTGACAGTGCCAGACTATATATCCCCAGCGGAGTTGACAGTGCCAGACTGTATCTTCCCAGCAGAAGTGGCTGCTCCTTAGAGTTCGATGCCAGATCGATAATTCCAATGCCAGATCCATGGTTTCTTTCCTTGAAGCAGAACCTCGGTACCGTATCAGTGTTTGCTCCCCCTGCTGAGTCATCTCTCGCAAATCGTGGTTGCCAGAATCATTGTAGCTTTCCTCAGCAGCAGGCTTCCAATGCCATTCTTTCCCCGATCAGAGTCTCGGTATGGCCAGAACACCGCATGGCTAGTCATCTCCCCACAGAGTTCATTGTGGTGTGTATCTCCAGCAGCCTGGCCAGAGCCCAGAGGATGGTAATCATTTCCCCAGCAGATCCCCTTGCCTCGGCTTGGCATTCTACCCAGCATTTCGCATCCCTGCATGTAGAATCATATTGCATTGCATCCTCCCAAATCGCGTAGCATTTCCATTTTCATGGAGCATTACGCCATTGAAAGATTCAAACATACGCATGTAAGCATAAAACATTCTCGGTATCCCAAGTGATAAGCTAGAAGTTGTTTCCAGTACTCAGACTGAAGATTGTTCATGACTTACCTTTGTTATCCCCAGCAAGTGTCATTGGCCCATGCGCCGCCTCTATTATCATTCCCTATTTCTGCCAACGCTGACAGGCATGAAGTTTTCCGATGTTCAGATCGAAGAAGTTTCCGACGTTCAGGTCGATGCAACTTATGGCATTCAGGCCAGTTTTCCGGTATCCAGACCGAAGTGGCATTCAAGCCAGTTTTCCGGTATCCAGACCAAAGTGGCATTCAGGCCAGTTTTCCGGTATTCAGACCGAAGTGGCATTCAAGCCAGTTTTCCGGTATCCAGACCGAAGTGGCATTCAAGCCAGTTTTCCGGTATCCAGACCGAAGTGGCATTCAGGCCAGTTTTCCGGTATCCAGACCGAAGTGGCATTCAAGCCAGTTTTCCAGTATCCAGACCGAAGTGGCATTCAGGCCAGTTTTCCGGTATCCAGACCGAAGTGGCATTCAGGCCAGTTTTCCGGTATCCAGACCGAAGTGGCATTCAGGCCAGTGTTCCGATGTTCAGATCGAAGAAGTTTCCGACGGTCAGGTCGATGCGACTTGTGGCGTTCAGGTCAGTTTTCCGATATTCAGACCGAAGTGGCATTCAGGCCAATTTTCCGATATTCAGATCGAAGTGGCATTCAGGCCAATTTTCCGATATTCAGATTGAAGTGGCATTCAGGCCAATTTTCCGATGTTCAGATCGAAGAAGTTTCCGACGTTCAGGTCGATGCGACTTGTGGCATTCAGGCCCATTTTCCGATGTTCAGATCGAAATCCTTTCCAGTATTCAGACTGATGAGCGGCATTCAGGTCATGGTTATTTCTGTGTTACCATTTATTTGGTATCCAGTTTAACATTCTTTTTCGATATTCAGACTGACTTTCACCGTACCAGACGGATTCTTCTTTCAAGACCACCTCTTTGCCGATTCTGACAGACATTGTTACTTCACTTCACTTCAGTGCAAATTTTTGGGCTTTTATTGTATTCAATCCCTTGATACCCCGAAAGCACGAAAGCAGCTGCCATCTTCTTTTCGGGTCTCCAGTTGATTGAATAGGGGCAGCTGTAATACCCCAAAATTTACCCTTCATTTTTCCTGAAAAAAAAAACGAAAAAAAAAACGAAAAAAAAAATTATTTAATTAATTAAATAAATAAAATAAATAAATAAATAAAATATAACAAATTTTTTTTGGACTTGGGTCTCCCTCATTTGAGCCCACTACCCACGAAAATCAGTCTATAAATACTGAAGTTTCAGTAGAGGAAAAGACACTTGGAGTTACACTGGGAGATTCACTGGAAAAAGATAGTGAGAGAAAAAAGACAGAACAAAGGGGGATTTTGAGGAGAAACAAAATACTCTGAGGTTTCCTTGGAACAAAACCCTGAGGAAAAAGATAGTGAGAGAAGACTTGACAGAGAACTCAGAGCAGCCTCCAAACCCTGAAGGGAACTCAACTTGTAAACCTCACGGGTGCAACTCAATTTCAATCAAGCTCTCTAATCAGGTTTGCCCTATATCCATCATCTTTATGCCTTTAATTTGAATGCTCTAAATGTATGAGGTATTATGGGTGAATTTGATACCTTTTTTGTGAGCCTTTTGTGAATTTTGATGGAATTATTCATGTGGTTACATTTTGATTTAGGGGCAACTCTGGGTTACCCTATTTTGTTTCTCTAACCTGTCTTTGTGTTGCCATGGCATTGTTTTCCCTGGATTTCACCTTGTTTGTCTAACCTTTCTGTTGAGTTTTCGTGAGGACTCACATACTCTTGCAGGGATACCACCCTGGAGTTTTATTCTGATTATTCGTGTTGACTGATTTCCTTTGACGGTCCAGCTGGAGACATTTCAGGGTTTCTTGCCCCTTTAACTGCTATAGCTTCGGATCTTTATCCGTGTGGTAATTTTTTCCCTTTCTCATACTTTATCGCTTTCTTAGCTGGAAGACCTCGATAGGAGGCAATGTTTGAGCCCCTGGTGGCATTTTACTTTGAGATACATGTTTTGTATTTTGTATTCATATCCCCACATGTAGCGCGGTTCCTTCGTCAAGGACTGCCTGTTCGCCCTCGAGCATCCCAAACCCTAAAACCCAAAGCAACACGTTTACTCCTTCTACTACAGGCGAGTAAGTCTCCAAAGGTCGAGCATCTGGTAGATTGCGTAGTGACGTCGTTCGTCCAAAACCCAATCCATAACCCCGTAGTTAGCCGAACTACGGCTTGCTCTGATTCTCATTCCAGATGAGATACGTAGGCATAAGACGCGATGTCTTAGCGAGCACACATCCCCCCAACCCATAGGTCAGCCGAGCTACGAAGACTATGATTCTCATATTCAGATGAGATACGTATGCAGTGGATGCAACATCCGCGCGAGTCATTTTCATTTAACCTTTTTTTTGTTTTTTTGGCAAACAGCACAAGATAAACCCACACCCTTTAGACAAGAACTACAAAAGTGGATCCCGTAGAGTACTACGGATGCGTAGGGGTGCTAATACCTTCCCTTCGCATAACCGACTCCCGAACCCAAGATTTGGTTGCGAGACCCCGTCTTGTCCTTTCCTTTTTTCAGGTTTACTTCGAGCGTTTCCTTTCCCTCCCTTGGGATAAATAACGCACGGTGGCGACTCTTCTGTCTTTCTCTTTCGCCGGTTGTTTTTTTCGTGCACTATATTTTTCAGGTTGCGACAAGAAGTCAAATTAGTCTCTGCGGTCAACAATGAAGATGAGGATAGTGATTGCGACATCGATAATTGGGTGCGTCCGAGGATCCCGGGTGAAGTTTTCAACAACTGGTCTTCTGAGGAGATTGTCCAAGCCACTTGTCTGGAGGAGTAATTTTCTTTGTTTATTCATGCATATCCAAGTCTTACGTTCCGCCAGGGCGTAATGACTCATTGTAGGGCTCATCTATGTGACACTTGCATTTTTTTATCATAAATAAAGGACGTCTTTTTGCATTCAAATATTTCGTTCCCTGTCTTTCTATTTTTGCAGTTTTTCAAAAAAAAAATGGCAATGTTTTGTTTAGTTTCCACTTTTTTTCTTTTTTTTCACACTCATAAGCACATACCATCACTCATGCAGATGCACATCACCGGATCCTATTGATAACGGTTCTGCTATGGCTCGCTTCGACTTTGAAAATTCAATCTTTCAAGCTGAAGAAGATGGTGATGAAGACTGTGAACTCCCTGAAGAACTTACCAGGTTATTAAAACAAGAGGAAAGGGTCATTCAACCGCATCAAGAGTCTGTTGAAGTGATTAATCTCGGCGCCGAGGACGCCAAGAGAGAAATCAAGATAGGGGTTGCTTTAGAAGACAATGTGAAGAAGGGGTTGATTAAATTGCTGCAAGAGTATGTTGACATCTTCGCTTGGTCTTATCAGGACATGCCAGGGCTTGACACAGACATCGTGGTACACCGTTTGCCTCTCAAAGAGGGTTGTCCTCCGGTCAAGCAGAAGCTCAGAAGAACAAGACCAGAGATGGCTGTCAAGATAAAGGAAGAAGTGCAAAAACAGTTGGATGCAGGGTTTCTAGCAGTCGCAAATTATCCGCCATGGGTTGCAAATATCGTTCCGGTACCTAAGAAGGATGGAAAGGTACGAATGTGTGTTGACTACCGGGATCTGAACAGGGCTAGTCCTAAAGATGATTTCCCCTTACCTCACATTGACATTTTGGTGGATAACACGGCTCAGTTCTCGATATTCTCCTTCATGGATGGCTTTTCTAGCTATAATCAAATTAAGATGGCACCAGAAGACATGGAGAAGACAACATTCATAACCCCATGGGGCACCTTCTGCTACAAGGTGATGCCGTTTGGTCTGAAAAATGCTGGAGCAACATATCAGCGAGCGATGGTGACTCTGTTCCATGATATGATTCATCATGAAATCGAGGTTTATGTTTATGATATGATTGCCGAATCTCAGACAGAAGAAGAACATTTGGTGAATTTGCAGAAACTGTTTGAGCGTTTGAGAAAATTCAAGCTGAGGCTTAATCCGAACAAGTGTACTTTTGGGGTGAGATTTGGAAAACTACTGGGTTTTGTTGTTAGCGGAAAAGGGATTGAGGTGGATTCGGCCAAAGTGAAAGTGATACAGGAAATGCCTGAGCCAAGAACAGAGAAACAAGTCTGTGGTTTCTTAGGGAGGTTGAACTATATTGCAAGGTTCATCTCTCACCTAACAGCCACGTGTGAGCCAATATTCAAATTGTTGAGAAAAGATCAGGCTATCAGGTGGAATGATGATTGTTAAAGGGCGTTCGAGAAGATAAAAGAGTATTTGCAGAATCCTCCTATCCTTGTGCCTCCGGTCCCAGGGAGACCACTGATTATGTATTTGACAGTACTGGACAATTCCATGGGTTGTGTTCTCGGTCAACACGACGAGATAGGTAGGAAAGAGCATGCCATCTCCTACCTGAGTAAGAAATTCACAGATTGCGAGTCGAGATACTCAATGCTTGAAAAAACATGTTGTGCACTTGCATGGGCTGCTAAGCGATTGAGACAATACATGCTGTCTCACACAACCTTATCGATCTCCAAAATGGATCCGGTCAAGTATATATTTGAGAAGCCAGCTCTCACTGGAAGAGTTGCTCGTTGGTAAATGGTACTGACAGAGTATGACATCCAGTATACTTCCCAGAAAGCCATCAAGGGGAGTATTCTGTCAGACTATCTTGCTCAACAGCCGGTTGAAGATTATGAGCCGATGAAGTTTGATTTTCCAGATGAAGACATCATGTTCCTCAAGATGAAAGACTGTGAAGAGCCAGTTGTTGAAGAGGGACTTGATCCAGACGAAAAATGGACTTTAATGTTGGATGGGGCCGTCAACACCAGAGGAAGTGGAATTGGTGCTGTCATTACAACTCCGGAAGGTGCCCACATGCCTTTCACCGCTCGTCTGACTTTCGAGTGCACCAATAATGAAGCTAAGTATGAAGCCTGTATCTTGGGTATTGAGCAAGCCATTAATTTGAGAATCAAGACTTTGGACGTCTTCGGAGATTCAACTTTGGTAATCAATCAAGTGAATGGTGATTGGAACACTCTCCAGCCTACTCTGGTCCCCTATAGAGATTACACGAGAAGACTGTTGACTTTATTCACAACAGTAAAGCTGTACCATATACCTCGTGATAAGAACTAGATGGTAGATGCTCTTGCTACTATATCCTCCATGATCAACGTGATTCGGTGGAACCACGTTCCCAGGATCGACGTGATGCGCCTTGATAGGGCCGCGTATGTGTTTGCTGCTGAACTGGTAGTTGATGACAAGCCCTGGTATTACGACATCAAGCGCTTTCTGAAGAATCAAGAGTACCCTGCAGGGGCATCCAACAATGATAGAAAGACTTTGAGAAGATTGGCAGGCAGTTTCTTCTTGAACAAAGACGATGTGCTGTATAAGAGGAACTTCGACATGGTTTTGCTCAAATGCGTGGATAGACACGAAGCAGACATGTTAATGCAGGAAGTTCATGAAGGCTCCTTCGGTACTCATGCCGGCGGACATGCAATGGCTAAGAAATTGTTGAGAGCGGGATATTACTGGATGACCATGGAATCTGATTGTTTCAAATATGCTCGAAAGTGTCAAAAATGCCAGATTTATGCTGATAAGGTACATGTGCCGCCAAATCCTTTGAATGTGATGTCTTCGCTGTGGCCTTTTGCTATGTGGGGCATCGATATGATTGGAAAGATTGAGCCGACTGCCTCTAATGGGCATCGCTTCATCCTTGTTGCCATCGACTATTTCACCAAGTGGGTCGAAGCAGCATCATTCGCGAATGTCACCAGACATGTGGTTGCCCGATTCATTAAGAAAGAAATCATTTGTCGCTATGGGATTCCCGAAAGAATCATTACTGATAATGGTTCTAATCTCAACAACAAAATGATGAAGGAGTTGTGCCAGAACTTCAACATTCAGCATCACAATTCTTCCCCTTACCGCCCTAAGATGAACGGTGCTGTTGAAGCGGCAAATAAGAACATAAAGAGGATTGTGCAGAAGATGGTCGTTACGTACAGAGATTGACATGAAATGCTACCCTTCGCCTTGCATGGGTACCGTACTTCAGTACGTACATCGACCGGGGCAACCCCTTACTCCCTTGTGTATGGTATGGAAGCAGTCCTACCTGTTGAAGTGGAGATTCCTTCTCTAAGAGTCCTATTGGATGTCAAGTTAGACGAAGCTGAATGGATTCGGACAAGGTTCAATGAGTTGAGTCTTATCGAAGAGAAGCGAATGGCAGCCATTTGTCATGGGCAGTTGTATCAAAGTCGGATGAAGAGAGCTTTTGATCAGAAAGTGCGTCCTCGATGCTTCCAGGTCGGAGATTTGGTGTTGAAAAGGATCCTTCCTCCTCAGACAGATCACAAGGGCAAGTGGACTCCTAACTATGATGGACCGTATATTGTCACTAAGGTTTTTGATGGTGGGGCCTTAATGCTTGCAACGATGGATGGTGAAAACTTCACTTCCCCGGTGAACTCAGACGCAGTTAAAAAATACTTCGCATGAAATAGACCCGCTGGACAGTAAAAAGAATAGTCCAGGCAAAAATGGGCATCCCGACGAACCAAGAAAATGAAAAAGGTTCGGGCAAAAATTAGGGATTAAAAGTGAAAAGATTGTACACCCGATAAGTTGAAAACCTGAAAAGGCAACTTAGGCAAAAATGGGTATCCCGGTGGATTGAAAACCCGAAAAGGGCGATCCAGGCAAAAGTTAAGGATTAAGTGAATGATTGCGTTCTGAGTAGTTCTGAATCTCATCTCGTGTCAATGACTGGAAACTTTTGAAGGATAGGAAACAGTCTAATCACTCTTTCAGAAAGCTGATCATCTGGAGGATCTTGAAGACGAGCAAGTCATAGCAGAATTGGAACCCAATAGAAATCCATTTCACATTGCCATTAGATTAATGTCTGTTTTTATCTATTGTGTGATTACCTCTTTCCAGGGATTGCTTCCTGATGTAAATGCCTATTCAGAGGCCGTTCGTTCAATAAAATCATGTTATTCAGTATATCTCTGTTTTCATTTTCATTTTTCTGTTTTGTTTGCAAAAATGACGTCCGAATTTTTTGATAAGCATTGCATCATGACACATAAGAGCTTTACAGGTACATGCTTAATAAACATTTAAAATTGCTGTAAATTTTAAGTGCTTTGGATCGTCTATTCAGAACAGGTACCCTCGGGGCATTTCCTTAAAATCCCCTGCAGATGATCGTGAATGTTTTCCCCAGTGAAGTCGCCAACAGACGAATTCGGTATCTTATCCCTGCAGAGCTGATCAGAGCGTTGGATTCTTCAATCCCCAACAGGTTCTCACCACTGTACCTCCCCCCAAGCGGTGGTTTCAGATTATACACTCCCCAGTAGAGTTGACAGTGTCAGACTATATACCCCCAACGGAGTTGACAGTGCCAGACTGTATCTTCCCAGCAGAAGTGGCTGCTCCTCAGAGTTCGAGGCCAGATCGATAATCCCAATGCCAGATCCATGGTTTCTTTCCTTGAAGCAGAACCTCGGTACCGTATCGATGTTTGCTTCCCCTGCTGAGTCATCTCTCGTAGATCGTGGTTTCCAGAACCACTATTACTTTCCCCAACAGCAGGTTTTCAATGCTGTTCTCTCCCCAGTCAGAATCTCGGTATTTCGTCATTGCTAGAACACCGTGTGGCGGGTCATTTCCCCACAGAATTCTTTGCGCTGTGCATCTCCAGCAGCCTTGCCAGGGTCCAGAAGATGGTGATCATTTCCCCAGCAGATCCCCTTGCCTCAGCTTGGCATTCTACCCAGCATTTCGCATCCCTGCATGTAGAATCATATTGCATTGCAAATCGCGTAGCATTTCCATTTTCATGGAGCATTACGCCATTGAAAAATTCAAACATACGCATGTAAGTATAAAACATTCTCGGTATCCCAAGTGATAAGCCAGAAGTTGTTTCCAGTATTCAGACTGAAGATTGTTCATGACTTACCTTTGTTATCCCCAACAAGTGTCATTGGCCCATGCGCCGCCTCTATTATCGTTCCCTATTTCTATCGATGCTGACAGACATGAAGTTTCCGGTATTCAGACCGAATCCGATGTTCAGATCGAAGAAGTTTCCGACGTTCAGGTCGATGCAACTTGTGGCGTTCAGGCTAGTTTTCTGATGTTCGGATCGAAGAAGTTTCCGACGTTCAGGTCGATGCAACTTGTGGCGTTCAAACCAGTTTTCCGATGTTCAGATCGAAGAAGTTTCTGACGTTCAGGTCGATGCAACTTGTGGCGTTCAGGCCAGTTTTCCGATGTTCAGATCGAAGAAGTTTCCGACGTTCAGGTCGATGCAACTTGTGGCGTTCAGGCCAATTTTCCGATGTTTAGATCGAAGAAGTTTCCGACGTTCAGGTCGATGCAACTTGTGGCGTTCAGGCCAGTTTTCCGATGTTCAGATCGAAGAAGTTTCCAACGTTCAGGTCCATGCAACTTGTGGCATCCAGGCCAATTTTCCGATGTTCAGATCGAAGAAGTTTCCGACGTTCAGGTCGACGCAACTTGTGGCATTCAGGCCAGCCCCTAGGTGTTCAGACCGATATTAATAATCTCATATCTCCCGATGTTCAGATCGAAGTCATTTCCAGTATTCAGACTGATGAGCGGCATTCAGGCCATGGTTATTTCTGTGTTACCATTTATTTTGGTATCCAGGTTAACATTCTTTTTCAGTATTCAGACTGACTCTCACCGTACCAGACAGATTCTTCTTTCAAGACCACCTCTTTGCCGATTCTGACAGGCATTGCTATTTCACTTCACTTCATTGCAAATTTTCGGGCTTTTATTGTATCCAATCCCTTGATACCTCGAAAGCACGAAAGTCGCTGCTATCTTCTTTTCAGGTCTCCAGTTGATTGAATTGGGGCAGCTGTAATACCCCAAAATTTACCCTTCATTTTTTCTGGAAGCATACGCTTTACACCTCATACATGCATTCATTTTTAGGTCATTTAGCATTTGCATTTCATCATGTCAATCGGAATCGGATCCAAGAAGCTTAAACATCATCTAGGACACTTTGTGGGCTCTATTTAGATGATCAGTCAGCACAAGGGAAAGACTTGAGTTACTTCCAACAGGGGTCTATTCGTCAGTCAAAACGTTAATCTTGAAGGAGCGAAGGTTGTTCATTAGCTGTCATGCTCGCTAGGCGAAGCCCACGTGTTTTGAAAAAAAAACAAAAAAAAAAAAAAATGAAAAAAAAAAACGAAAAATAAATAAATAAAAGAAAAAATCTTGGACTTGGACCTCTCTCATTTGAGCCCACAGGTCCACAAAATCAGGTTATAAATTCAGAGTTTCAGTGAAACAAAATTTAATTCTATTCCTATTACCCTGTCTGGGAAAAAGATAGTGGGAGAAGAACCCTGGGGAAAAAGATAGTGAGAGAAGAGCTAACAGAGTTCAGAGCAGCCTCCAAACCCTGAAGGGAACTCAACTGCACAGAATCACCTCTGCCTCACATAAACCCTAAAGATTGTTTTGTAAACCTCACGGGTGCAACTCAATTTCAATCAAGCTCTCCAATCAGGTTTGCCCTTATTCCCATTACCTTTGAGCTTTGAATTTGAATACTCTGAATGTTTGAGGTATTATGGGTGAATTTGATACCCTTTTGATGCATGTCTTTTTTGTGAATTTTAATGGCATGATTCATGTGGTTACATTTTGATTTGGGGGCAACCCTTGATTACCCTATTTTTTTTGTCTCTAACCTGTTTGTTGAGTTTTTGTGAGGGCTCACATGACTTTTGTAGGGATAACTTGCGTGGTTTTCCACTTTATTTGTGGGATACCACCTGGAGGTTTCATTCTGATTACCTGTACTGACTCACTTTCTTTGATGGTGTTTAACTTGGAAGGATCCCTGGGTTTCCCATTCCTCTAATTGCTGTTACTTCGGATCTTTATCCGCGTGGTACTTTTACATTTTTCCCGCATTTTACTGCTTTCCTAGCTGGAAGACCTCGATAGGAGGCAGTGTTTTTGTGTGTTTATTTTTTTTTTACAAGTTCCTTCGTCAAGGATTGCCTTTTTGCATGAGATTACCAAACCCTAACCCTTCATTGATTTTTCTTCTCCTAAACACACGTTTACTCCTTCTACTACGGGCGAGTAAGTCTCCAAAGGTCGAGCATCCGGTAGATTGCGTAGTAATGTCGTTCGTCCAAAACCCAATCCATAACCCCGTAGTTAGCCGAACTACAGCTTGCTCTGATTCTTATTCCAGATGAGATACGTAGGCATAAGAAGCGATGTCTTAGCGAGCACACATCCCCCCAACCCATAGGTCAGCCGAGCTACGAAGAGTCTGATTCTCATATTCAGATGAGATACGTATGCAGTGGATGCGACATCCGCGCGAGTCATTTTCATTTAACCCCTTTTTTAGTAAACAACACAAGATAAACTCACACCCTTTAGACAAGAACTACAAAAGTGGATCCCGTAGAGTACTACGGATGCGTAGGGGTGATAATACCTTCCCTTCGCATAACCGACTCCTGAACCCAAGATTTGGTTGCGAGACCTTGTCTTTTCCTTTCCTTTTTCCAGGTTTACTTCGAGCGTTTCCTTTCCCTCCTTTGGGATAAATAACGCACGGTGGCGACTCTTCTGTCATTTTCTTTCGCCGGTTGTTTTTTCGCACACTGTATTTTTCAGGTTGCGACACTAAGGAAAACGGTGTTTGGTACAAGGGACAATATATCACTGTAGGGTAACAAACAACTTGAAACAAAAAAGAACGGTATATTGAATCCATGAAGGGATAAACTCCGAACCAAAGAGTAAACAGACATATTGGCCAAAAAAAGAAGGAATTAAGTGTTTGTCGACGAGACAAACATCTCTTGGTTCACAAGGTGGACTTCGATTAAATCGTACTAAAAGGATATGCATGGAATCCAAAGGGGTAAAGTATTTGGTTTCAAAAGGATGGTATTGATTGATGAAGAATTAATAAAATAAGGTAGCTCGTGGAGAATCTGAATCCTCGTGCCTACATATTCTCACTATGCAATGAGAAAGTTAGAGTTCCGTAGTTTGGCTGGTTACAAACGGAACAAAGACAACAAGAAACTGATGAGGTAAGAGAAATGATATATGATAATGAAAGATGAAGAAGACTTGACAATCATTGGATATGAACCATACTAAAGTCTATGAGTAAATGTGAATACGATGAACAACTGGGTCATTCATTGTGTATCCAAAGATATTCAGAATGAGTTAATGGAATTCTCCACTCTCATTCATTCTTTACAACTTAATGCTTATGGCATGTGATTCTCATCATAACCTTCAAATTGCTGAAGAAGATTCCTTGTTGCTCCTCATGATGATGAAGACTTTATCAATCATTTAATTTGAATTTCACTAAAGTCTATGAACAAAGGTGAATACCTTGAGCAACTGAGTCATTCTTCTCGTACCCAAGGATACACTAGACGAGGATATGAATGTTTCACGCTCATCATTATTTGTTACTTAAGGCTCATGGCATACAAATTGAATCATGATTGATAAGTTGCTGATAGAGACTTCTGATTGTTGCACTGTTGCTATGTGAAAGAAACTTGACAATCATTTGATTCAAATCATGCTAAAGTCTATGAATAGAGGTGAATATGTTGAGCAACTAGGGCATTCATCTCGTACCCAAAGATATTCATAATGAGTTAATAGAATTCTCCACTCTCATTCCTTCTCTATTTCTTAAGCCTCATATCACACAATTTGAATCTTGATTGACAAGCTCTTGAATAAACACCTTTTATGTACTTTGCATAGTAGCCCACTGCTTGATTTGTCTGGGATGCCTTGATTGGAAATCTGAACTTGAGGCCTTGAGATCCACAACATTACAGGAACTAGCCTTACCAAGTGATCAATGGACTTTTGATCACTTGAATAGACTGATGGATTATACACAAATCAAAGGAATTAGTTAATCAAAATCGCTTTTGATCAACTTAATCAAATGGAATGAATTAGTTGGTAATTATGTACAAAATATCTAAATGTTAATCAATTAAAACCTAATTATCATTGTCACTAATCAATTAAAATCTAATGTTCTAACCATTTTAACAAATCTAATTAGAAGTTAAAATCTAATCAATTTCTATTGGAATAATTAATTTAATTAATTTCTAAAACCTAAATCAAGTTCTAAAAATTAATCAATCTGATTAATTTCTAGAACCTAAACAAGTTCTAAAAATTAATTAATCTAATTAATTTCTAAAACTTAAATCAAATTTAAAAAATTAATTATATTAAATATCTAAAATCTAACTAATAAGATTAAAATTCTAATTATTTTAATCCTAAGTTTTTTAATTCTAATTATTTTTAAAACACAAAATATCCCTAATCCTATTTTAATCATAAAATAAAATAATAGGGAAAACAAAAATAATGAGTTTAAGAGATAAAAAGAGTTTTGTGATTTTTGCATCTTCTCCAACTCTTCAAGCTCCATTGAAGTACTTTTTGAAGGTTTTGAGGTAAGTGAAAAAAAATTCAAATCTTAAAATTGTTCAAATAAAAGTGTTTTATGTTTGGATTGTTACGGATTTTCATGATTTAGTGTTTATTTTTGATGATTTTCATTGTTTGTGATGAATTTGAGATATTGAGATTCAAGAAAAGAGTGATTTTTTTATGTTAAGACATGTTTGAAAATTATGATGATTTTTATTTTTTATTTGTAATAATTTGTATTGATTAGTATTGAGACAATTCCATCACAAAGAATATTGAACTCTTTTTCCTTCCTTAGAAATTTTCTCAATGAGTTTTTTCTAATAAGATTTTAATAAGCATATTCTTGTTGTACATCCAAAAAGAGTGTTATAAATGACATGATTATGAATGTCTATAAATAAGTAGATTTCATATTGATTTTTCATTCATTACACATATCATATAAATATGACTCATATTGTATTCGAAAAAACACTTATAATGAGAATAATACAATACTATTTCTCTTTCTCTATTTCGCCTATACTCTTCTATTGTATTGTTTCTTAATATTTTATAACAATATTAAAAAATAAAAATAAAGAGACTCTTATTTTGAAACAAAGTGTCTTAGATATCTTTTAATGTAATTGTGATGAGTTGGATGTTGAGAAAAAAAGTGAGAAAGTGATAAGTTTAATACAAAATATAATATATAATATATTAAAATTACAATTATAAAATTAAAATGAATTATATTTAAAACATATAAAACAATAATAAAAATTATTAAATAAAACTAATAAGTAATATTATAAAAAGTTAAAACAAACTAATAACATACTAATACAATATTTATTTATTAATAAAAAATAAGGCCACAACAACAACAAGATCAGTTGCACTCAGAAGTCCCCCAAACAACATTGATGATATTTTCCAACTCCAATTCAATTGCACTCAGAAGTCCCCCAAGCAACATTGATGTTTTCCAACTCCAGTATGACTTGCAATCGGATGACACATATGATGAATGCTAAACACATGGTTTCTGATACTTTCAAAACAACTCCAAGAAAAATGATCTTAACATCTGGACCAACAAGTAAGATCATTTGTGCAATACACCTGTGTGCTTGGTCAAAAACAAATTAAGAATAAGGAATCTTGTGATGCAATATCAAATTTATCTGAAAAGAAACAATGCTTCAAGATTCAAATATGTTTTTTTTTAAATCAATTATTTTTTGTGATCAAGATCTACAAAATTCAATAATAAAAAATGAATAAAAACCTGTCTCTCTTACCTTGAAGAATCTTCTTTATCGTCGTTAGATATAAAAAATCAACAACCTTCAACCATGGAGTTTTTCCAGATAAAAAAAGAAACCAATGAATAAATTCACAGTTGTACTAATAAAATTTAAAGATAAGAAAAGAGTTTTAAACAAAGAGAACAAAGAGAAAGAAAGAGAAAAAGAAAAAAGAAGGGAGAAAGAAAAAGAATTTGGCGGTGCAAATTTCATTAGCTAGAGTTTAATCTAAATAATAAAATGTGAAATATATTATAAATATGATTTAATTGAAATACACTTACAGTGTAATGAGATTTTACACCGTCAGTTAATCCTAGACGTTGAATATTAAAATAAGTTTGATTTTTATTTTAAAAATCTATATAATAATGCAAACGGATGATAGTGATGAATCGACAATGTAAATCTTTTTACTCTAACAGTGTATAATAATTAATCTCTTATAAATATAAATAAGTATCTAAAACATGAAATATATTAAAAATAAAAATAAGTGAATTAATAAAATTTAAAAATATCAAACAAAAAATCATGTCGAATTTTAAAAAGGCAACAGTACTGTCATCCATGTAGACAGTAGTTAATTTTTTTATAAAAGATTTAACGAAATAAACTATTTAAACTAACAATATGGTTTTAAAGAATTATATTATAATATTTTTAATTAAAACATCAAAATAAAACAATAAACTAAATTAAGTTAAAGAACTAAAAGATAAACTACGAATTTTTTTTTAGTTTAAATTCAATCAAATCTAAACAATTTCCCTAAAACAATATAAAAAACATTCAATAATAGAATTTAATTTTGTCTCGTTTTCTCATTTAAAGAGAAATCAAGTTACAGTTTTAATATGGATGGATTTATGCAAGTACCATCATTACTCATAGGCAAAACTCTATTACTACTAGTATGCTGTAACAAGAACAAGAACAACTAGCTATCATTATTGTCTGCCCAGAACAAATATTGTCAGAATTTCTTTTTATAATATTAACATGTCAATTGTTAAAAGAGAAAAGAGATAATATACTGTTAGTAAAAATAAATTTTATATTATTAATTAATAACGATTATGTATGAATTATTATATCAGATATATCCGTGGTGATGAATGTTATTTGATTTAACGAATAAAGTAGCACCCACTACTAATTTATTTATATCTTACTAATTTCGCATGCGATTTTAAGCCTATGTTTACGGAAAGAAAACTTTACACTAAAAAACAATACACATTAAGCCTGAAAGATACGTGTTTTTCCCTCTCTCTACTTCGTATCTTTGTTAATACTTTTCTTCGTGAGCAATGAAAAGGAAATTTTAGAAGCGGAATAGCGATTATTGCAAAATCCTATTTCTGGAGCAAAATAATTGACTCCAAGATCTAACCCTAAATCTCTTTCCCACTTATAATCCACAAAGTAATTAACCGATAAAAGCTTTTTAAAAAAGTTGAGAATAAAAGAATCTTAATATACACTAAGATACGATACCATAAAAGAAAAAAATACCAAATTTTGACGCAACAAGCAACAAGAGAGAAATTACATATTTGGATAACCCTATTTTGTTTCTCTTTCTCCACCATTGCTCTTTTAGCCGCAAAATGCTTAAAAGGACTCGCAAGTTAGGCAAAGAATGTGTTTTTCATTTTTCTCCTCTATTTTTTTTTTGTCTCTCAAATAAAATAAAATAAAACCCTCAAAACCCTACCAATAAAGCAACTCATTTTTTTAATTTAAGAATAATTACCGCAACCCTTATTATTATTATTAATATAAAGAAAACTATTTTATAAAACCCAAACCCAATTCCCAAAGATTTGAGCTTCTTAAGTTAATGTTGAAAAGTAAGACATTTGAATCAAACTTCATTTTCTTCCTCCTTAACTTGCTTACTTACCTCATTACCCCCAACAACAACTTCTCTTACACAAGTCATTATTGTTGTTGTTGAAGAATGCTTCTTCCTATGAGCTGCATTCTTTTAATATGTCTCTTGAGTTCTTTCTCAATCCAAATCAAAGCTACTAAAACTTTCTCCAATCTCACCTTACCCCACCAGCATCCTTACCCTGAAGCTGTGGTTCATGAACTTCAACAGTAAGTTAAGTTAACTCAATTTCAAATCTACATTTCTTCATTCTTCACAAATTCTCAACATATATATATTTTTTTGTTGCAGGAAAATCAATGTGTCACTTTTTAGAAGAGAGCTACTCGGAAAAACACAAGGCTCTTGTTTAACTGGAAACCCGGTGGATGATTGCTGGCGTTGCGACGCCAACTGGGCGGCGAATCGTCAGAAGTTAGCCGAATGCGGAATCGGATTCGGACGCGCTGCCATGGGAGGTAAAAACGGCCAGATCTACGTTGTCACAGACTCCTCCGACTCCGACCCGGTGAATCCCGTTCCCGGCACACTCCGTCACGCCGTTATACAAGATGAACCTCTCTGGATAATCTTCTCCGCCGACATGACAATAAACCTCCGCCACGAGCTTATCTTCAACAGCTTCAAAACCGTCGACGGCCGCGGTGCGAATGTTCAGATCACCGGTCACGGTTGCATCACGCTCCAATACATTTCAAATGTTATCATCCATAACATCCATGTTCATCACTGTAAGCCCTCCGGGAACACTAACATACGCGCGAGTCCAACGCATGTAGGGTTCCGAGGCATATCGGACGGTGACGGAATATCAATCTTCGGTTCTCGGAACATCTGGATCGACCATTGCTCGTTATCTTACTGTACCGACGGGTTAATCGACGCTATAATGGGGTCCACTGCTATTACGATTTCGAATAACCATTTTGGTCATCACGATGAGGTTATGCTTTTAGGTCACAGCGATAAAAATACTCCGGATAGAGGAATGCAAGTTACGATTGCGTTTAATCACTTCGGAGAAGGACTTGTTCAGAGAATGCCACGGTGTAGACTCGGTTACATTCATGTCGTTAACAATGATTTTACTCAGTGGGAAATGTATGCCATCGGCGGTAGCGCTAACCCTACCATCAACAGCCAGGGTAACCGTTACACCGCTCCCTCCGATCCAAACGCGAAAGAGGTATGCGGTGGTTGTGCGTCGTGGTGGTGGTGGTGTTGTTTTTCTAATTTACTTTTTTTCTTTAAAATTTGAATAATGTTTTACTTTTTTATTTTATTTTATTTTTTTATCTTACTTTATTGGAAATATGGTAATTTGATATCTTGTTGTTTAGTTATTTGACTCATGTCTGTAACGAATATATGCTTGGGTTGGTGTTAAGTTTTACTCGCGTCGGTGGCGCGTGAAAGTGAGATGCTATGCTATGCTAATGGTTAGTTTATCCTTTTCAGGTAACGAAGCGCGTGGAGACCGATGATAAAGAGTGGAGTGGCTGGAATTGGAGGACGGAAGGGGACATAATGGTAAACGGAGCGTTCTTTGTGCCGTCCGGAGGCGGGATGAGTGCGCAGTACGCGCAGGCGTCGAGCGTGCAACCGAAATCCGCCGTGCAAATCAACCAGCTCACGATGTACGCCGGTGTATTCGGTGATCCAAGGTACACCACCTCCCTTTTTTTTCACCGTTATGCATTTTTTTAGAAAATTATTAATTTTTTTTAATTGCTAAAATGAAATAAAGTATATTAATTTAAACGAGGAATAGAATGCCCTAACAACGGACATTACCTGTCTTATTAAGTGGCAATTTAAAAAGGTTAATATCGTCTTTTGAGTTTAATAATATCTCAGGATGGAAAAGGTTACTATCGTCTTTTCGGTATGATTAATTTACGGGAATGTCCTTCTCTCTGACCTTATGGTCCCACAACTTTTTTTCTTTCTCTTGTGGTTTATTTTATAAAAAAGAAAAACACATGGTGTTGTTAGTTGAGGGACGCGGTACAGCACAAGAACAACTAAACACAAGTTGTTGATGAGTGAGAGGAGTGTGAAAAGGTGTAAGGAATATTGTTATCTTAACTTGCTGTTGCATGGGTTTAAGCTTAATCTTACTTTTTGAGGTAGAATTATTGTAATCATGAGTAAAACAAGGTTGGGATTTGTAACAACAAATTTTACTTTATAAAAAAAAACTAGTAGTACCAAGAAGTAAATTGGAAAAAAAGTGGGACTTTTTTTTGGCTATGCACGTGATCATGAAGTAATTGGGAATCTCTTGCTCATGGCCCAACAGACATATTTGTCTGCATTAGTCCTTTTCTTTTGTTTTTAGGTATTAAAAAGTTGAGCGTGTATGAGATGAAACCCTTTTGTTTGTGTGGAGTGTGAGCTGATTTTGAAAGGTGAAAACTTTGTTTAGATAGATTGATGATAGTCACAGGGCACTGTGGATTGGGGTAGTTTACTTGGAAGATTAAAAAGCATAAAGATGTGAGGTAATTTGTGATATTCGTTTTGAGTAGGGTGTGAATATTTTACAGTAAAAAGCGTGTAAAGTTTTTTAAAGTGTTTATAGTAAAATGACATAATAGAACCAGAGCCGTCTTGTCTTAAGTTTTCAGATGTTTAACCACAGTTTAGTAGAGGCCTTATTTCATTATGGTTTATCTGGGGCAAATATTGAGGCCCTTTTTAGCTATGATTTGAACGTGTCAAATTTTGTGTCAAATTTTGAACCATGTGTGGTAGACTCTCTGCCTTACACGCCATCAAAGACGGTCATGAATGGGACTTGCTTAATTGAGAGACGAAGAAAAGGCCAAAAAGAAGTGTTTTCCTTGAGGTGGGGCAACTTGAAAGTAGCTGAACATTCAATCTAGTATGATCTGAAAATGTGATTGGAAGTTAGAAGTAGAAGAGGTTTTGAGGATTGAGAAAGGCCAAAGAGAAATTGGAAGAGTGATAGAGAGATTGGAGGGGTATGGGGAGAGATTTTCTCTCTACTTAACAGCCTTTCATCAAAATAATTCAATCCAAATCTTATGAGCTCTTACACAAAAGATTTGAATGTGTGTAAACAGGGTTGTAGTATAGGTTGAAAAAAACAAGGTTTCCAGGGTATAGTGACAAAGACCTGTCCTTACGTTGGATCAGATGTTTTGGAGGGTATTATGGGTAGATGAACCGAAACTATATTCCCTTTTTATCTGCTTTCCAGCAAATAAGCGTGGGACCTTTCATAATATAACATATTTTGAGCACCCTTTTCCTCTTGGGCCCATATCTGATTCGACACAAACTGCTCACACAGCTCACCAAGTTGCTACTGAATCAGAACTCTGAAAGGGACTCTCCCCTTGTTAATTTCTTACACTCTCCCACACTTAACCTTTTATTTATTGCTTGATTAGTCACTCTTTACAATTACATGGTCTCTAGGGGTGGCAAATGGGCAATACCCGCGCCGCCCCGTATATTTCTCTATCAGAAGTTCGAAAAAAATGAAGTGGACATAGTGTAGGCCTAAAACATTGTTCGGTCCCACGAAAAAGTGAGGGTGGGACAGACATCCGGGCCTTGCACCGGCAAAACGTTGCAAATATTCTCTTTTATGCCCGCCTGCAAAAAGCCGGTAGAAAAATGGGATAGAATGGACAGACATATTAGATAATGCAGGCCTAAAACCTTATTTCATCCTGCGAAGTAATGCTGGTAAAACAAGCATACCCGGTAGGTCGGACCTATTTTGCCTTCTTTATGTAATCGACTGCATCATAAAACCGACTTTAGAGGATTCATGATCCACTCTTCTAAAAAATTGATCTTCTAGCTGCTAAGAATTCAAGTCCTACTCTATAAGATTTCAAACTACTCTCAAATTAAATTTGTTTCTTATTTGACTTATTTGCCTAAATTTATTGAAATCTAGTCACACCCATGTATGTTTTTTTGACTCATACACTGGTTACATTCCTAAAAGGCTTGTCTTTCTTATCTTTGAGATCCACTAACTTTTTCCTACTCAATTTATATTGCTATTGATGGAAGCTTTAAATAGAAAATGCAATTAAATCTCTATCAACAAATTAATATTGCTTTTGATTACTAGTCAATTTACTAAATCATTAAAAAATTTTGGGCTTTCCTTCAAGTTGAAGCTAGTATTTTTTTCTTCTGCTACCTCAATGTTTTCATCATTATTGGTTTATTTTAAGAATAATAGATTCCCATGTCTACCAAACAAAAATTAAGGTGCTTTTCATTGAGTCTTATTATGAATGAATTATTAATAATCAGGGATAATGGAGACATATATCCCGGTTTCAACGGCGCCGGGACCACCACTGGAGCCGGGACCACCACGGGAGCCACCAGCAAGGGCTACAATGAGGGACCCAACAGTGACGGTGGAGACTTCTTTGGTATGATATTCAAAGGCAGTAGCAGCCAAGCAGCACCATTAGCACCCTACTCATCAATTGTATTTGTTTCAACTTTTTTGTCTCTTTTTATTGTTTTCAATTTGGACATTATCACCAACTATGATATTCTATTATCATTATTATGATCTCTCACAATTGGGGTGGGAAAAACAATTCCTTTGATCACAAGAAAAATTATCAAAGGGAAACAAAGATTAAAGTTACTGTCATTTATTTTACAAGTTTAGAAATTAGAAATCATATTTCGTTAGTTATGCAGAGCTATTAACCAAAGTTTTTTTTCTAACTTTAATATACAACATTTAACTCTATCATTTATCATAAATATACCTTAAGCAATAAGCTATTTATTATACATATACATTTTTTTTTGCAACGTACCATCATCAATTTTTTTTTATGATTTTTATTTATTGAATAGATAATTCACAAAAAATTTAAATAGATTTTTCTAATACTCATTAGTCAAATAGGTGTTATATGACACACAATTTTAATGACTTTAATACTTTTTTATATTCATTACAATACAAGATTTTATTCATTCATTTTATTTCACAGATCTATACATAAGCATTTTTTTCATGATCAACGGCGGTTATTATTCATCTTTTCTTTTTTATTTTGTATTTATTTATTCTGCGTTCTTATAGTTAGTTTATCCTCATGTAAGCAATATTCGTTTAAACCTGTTAATCTTTTATTGGGATTCAATTTTTTATTTATTCTTGAATCAGTTCGTCTCTGTTGAGTCAATATTTTGGAATTTCATATAATGTTATAATTGAGATGAAACTTGCATTATCCCAACGTCAGTAAGTTTTTTAAATGAGATTAAAATGTCCAAAAAAAAATCTATTTAAGTCTCAATACAATTTTTTTTAATGAAGTCTAATATTTTTTTGAAAACTTGATACTAAATAAGAACATTTAAACTTATGATCAAACTTAGAAACTTACAGTGTAAAACAGGTATATGATAAACTTGTATAAAGTGAATTTTATTATTATATGTTTTAAATTCATAAACAATGTATGAATTATACTATATTTATTATTAAAATATGTATTATCACAAAAATATTTATTATCACAAAAATAAAACTATTATAGGTAACTTATTCATGTATACAATTTTTAGAATTGTACCATCATTAATACTATTTGAGTTAAATGAGTTACTTTATCAAAAAAAAAAAGTTAAATGAATTAAATTAAATATAAAAATGGATTTTTATTATAATGAATTATCTTCTTACTAAATTAAAAGCATCAAATTTATATAAAATATTTAAGATATAATAATAATTTCAAAAATATATTCTGTTCTGGACTGGGCCATGACACTAGGCACGGCACGGCCCAATGCTCGCCAAGTCCATGTCCAAACGACCACGAGGACACGTCAGGTGAACGACCGTCCGCCCGAAGAACGTCTCCCCGGCCCCTTAAATACGTGTCGGGCAACGACCGGGCCCTCCTCATATGATCTCCATCCACTTATCGTCAACCCACGTCGCGGACACCTAAGTTGTGTCGGGCAGAGCCATAACGGCATCTCACTTACCACGTCACCCAACTCCCCTATATTGTCTCCTTAGGGATAGGGGCAGTTGGACCAGGGGGCAGACCTTGGTCTAGGTCTTAACGCTTCTGACGCGTCCCCTGGCAGCTCCTCCTTGGGCCTAGCTAATCCAGCCCATTAGGAGCCTTGGCCCAGCGCTGGGGGCTCAGTATAAATACCCCTTTCATGGCAAAGGGGCAGGTATTCTAACTCACACTCTGATAACCTCATTCTGTACCTTTTCTGACTTAAGCATTGGAGCACCTTGCAGGTACACCCCCCTCTCATTTCATTCTCTGGCCCATTCACCAAGACCTTGGAAGGCCCTCCTGATCAGGTAAGATCAGTGGCGCCGTCTGCGGGAACCAGCTATCCCCATCTTCATCAAACGAGGATCAAAAGCTCATTTATTTCTGTCCTTCCAACATGGCCGGAGAACAACATAGCGATCACAGCCGTCCCCTCGTCAACTACAATATGGACGACGGCCCGCCATCCCATGAAACGGACGCTCGGGACGGTCATCCATCCACCCCGTCTCCAGAGCCCCAAAACAACGGGGATGCCTCTCACGCCCACAATTTAGGGGCAGAGACATTTCATCCCATTCCCGTTCCCGTTGAAGGAGACGCCGTAATGATTGCCATGGTGAATGCCCTCAATCAGGCCGGTTCTATGCTCCACCAGCAGCACGAACGAATCATGGCCCTCGAAGCCGAACGACAAGAGGCCCGACCCCAGCCGGTGAGTAGGATACGACAACGTTCGGAGCCAACGAAGAAGCGAGGACGTCGCTCTCCAGAACCCCACGTCAGCAGGGCACGCGCCCGTCGTGACGGTGGTCGAGCGGGAACATCACCAAGGCGCGGACACAGCCCCGACAACAACGAACTGTCTCCCTTAAGGAGCGACGAGGAAGATTTGCATTGTCCCCTATCTCGGGCAATAATGGAAGCCCCGCTCCCCAAAGGCATGGAGAAACCACCAAATCTAGCTGTGTACGACGGGACTACAGATCCCGACGATCACGTCGACAACGTCAACGCGATGCTCGACTACCGCAATGATATAACCGGGCACCTCAAATGCCGACTGTTCTCGACGACCCTCAGGAAAGGGGCCATGACTTGGTACAAAAGCTTGGCCCCTGAGTCCATTACGTCATGGAGAGTCATGAGGTCCATGTTCACCAGGCACTTTACAGCTTCCCGTCGTCACCCCAAGACTGAGGCGACCCTTGAAGCCATAGTGCAGAAGAAGAATGAAACACTGCGCTCATACATCGAGCGATTCAACCAGGAAGCTGTCGAGGTAGATACCACCGAGCACATGAAGAAGTATCTCCTCGAGAGAGGTCTCTTGCCCGGCAGTGAACTTAGCAGAGCCGTAGGGATCGAGCCTCCCCGCACCTTAAACGAGCTCCTGCATAAAGCCCAGGCCTACATCAGATACGAGGAAAAGCAGGTGGCACACAACGCCCGCAGCGGACGTAACGCTGGGGAGACCGAGCACTCAAAACGCGAGGACACGAGCATTTCCCGTCGCAACGGAGACAAACGAAGGGAAGAAAGACCTCGCGAGCTCCGGGAAGGAAGAGGCCCCGCGGGCAGATATAGCGAGTACACCTTACTGACAGCTCCTCGAGAGCGTATCCTCGCAGAATGTATCAACTCTGAATTTAAGCAGGGCAGGGTCAGGTTCCCAAAACCGTCTGCACCAAAGCCCCACACCGACAAATCAAAGTACTGCCGGTTCCACAGAAGTCACGGGCACGTGACCGAAGACTGCGTCCACCTGAAGGATGCGATAGAAATTTTAATCCAAGAGGGGCACCTGAAGCAGTATACGAGGAAGAACGAAGCTCCCAGACACGACGAGCCAGAGAAGAAGAGACCCCGGGAAGACACACCCCCTGACAACTCTCCCTATCAAGTGGCCCTCTGCGTGTCACGACCGGAAGATTTCTTCCTCCCCGAACCATTGCCCGAGGGCAAGATCACTGCACTCAGCCCCTGGGAAAACTTCCCTACCACACTGGTGATATCAGGAGGAGGAACTAACGGGGAATCCGCGGCCCTCTCCGTCAAACGTAAGTTCGACGAACTCCTACTGACTGCCCCCGAGCAGAAAGCGACATTGACAAAATACCGGGGAAAATCCAACCCAATATCCTTCTTCCTGGAGGAACTCCCGGGCGGATCCCCGAACTCGGGCATCCCACTATTGATAAGGGCAAAGATGGCCCAATTCGACGTACGACGCATCCTGGTCGACCAAGGCAGCTCAGTGGATATCATGTACGTCCACCTCTTCAAGACTCTGAAGCTAGACAAGGCCAACTTAGCCCCCTACGTCGGATCAGATCTCCAAGGATTCAACGGAGCAACAACCAGACCGTGGGGATATGTTGAGCTCCTCGTCACCTTCGGCGAACAAGAAACGGCCAGGGAAGTCAAAATCCAATTCCTGGTCGTAGACTGTCCGTCTCTCTACAATTGCATCTTTGGACGCCCGACACTGGCCGAACTCACCGCGGTCCCATCCACCGTCCACCTAAAGATGAAATACTACACCAAATTGGGACGTGTGGTCACCATCCATGGTGACATCGAAGCAGCCCGGCGATGCTACGACGCCGCAGTAAAAGGACAGGCCGTAGTCAGCACGAAGAGCAACTGCAACAACAAAAAACTCAGGACCGGGGATCCTGCCCGAGGAGTCAACGCCATCGACCTCGACTGTCGCATCGGGCTGGACGAGACCGAAGAGGGGAGGTTCCCCAAGGAACGCTCTCTCAGACACCCGGTCCGACCAATCCCCGACGGAGAGTTCGAACTCATTCCTCTTGGGGACGATCCGGAAAGGACGGTGAAGATAGGTAAGGGACTACCCGAGGAAACAAGAGAAGAGCTAGTAGCATGCCTCAAAGAGAACTCCGACCTCTTCGCGTGGAATGCCGCAGAAATGCCCGGGCTGGACCCCGAGATCGCGTGTCATAAGCTAGCTCTAGACCGGGCAGCCAAGCCCATAGCACAGCGTAGACGCAAGCAATCGCCCGAAAAGGCAGAGGCTGCCGAGCGAGCTGTAAAAGACCTCTTAGAGGCAAATTTTATTTCTGAAGCCCAGTACACAACCTGGCTCTCTAATGTAGTCCTCGTTAAGAAAAATAATGGAAAATGGCGTATGTGTGTTGATTATACTGATCTTAATAGGGCTTGCCCGAAAGATGCTTTCCCCCTCCCTAATATAGACATGCTCGTTGACAACTCTGCAGGTTTTAAACTCTTGTCCTTCATGGACGCATATAGTGGATACAACCAGATCCCTATGTCGCCCACAGACAAGAAACACACAGCGTTCATGACCCCAACGGGCAATTACTATTACAACGTGATGCCGTTCGGGCTCAAGAACGCTGGCGCTACATACCAACGCATGATGAACAAAGTCTTCAAGGACGAAATAGGGGACATGCTCGAAGTATACATGGACGACATGATCGTCAAATCACACGAGGAGATAACCCATGCTCGACACCTTGCGAAGGTATTCGAGCAGGCGAGACAGTGTAAAATGAGGTTCAACCCCGAAAAATGCACGTTCGGAGTCCGGGCAGGCAAGTTCCTCGGTTTCTATCTCACCGAAAGAGGGATAGAGGCCAACCCCGACAAATGCCGGGCATTCTCGGAGTTTCCGACCCCGAAAACCAAAAAATCGATCCAGTCACTCAATGGAGTGCTCGCCTCACTCTCCCGTTTCATCGCCAAGTCCGCCCAGCACACATTGCCATTCTTCAGACTCCTTCGCAAAGAGGCTACCTTCGACTGGACCGATGAATGCGAGCAAGCGTTACTCCATCTAAAGAAGGTTCTGTCCCAACCCCCGGTCTTATCACGGCCATCAGAACAGGAAACCCTATACTTATACCTATCCGTGGCAACCGAGGCCGTCAGCGCCGTTCTAATAAGAGAAACCGACGAAGGACAAAAGCCCATCTATTTTACGAGTAAAGCACTCCAAGGCCCCGAGCTCCGATATCAGCAAATCGAAAAGGTCGCCCTGGCCCTCATCAACACAGCGAGGAGACTACGATATTACTTCCTCGCACACACGATAAAGGTGAGGACCGACCAGCCAATCAAACAGCTGCTCGGGCGCCCGGATATGGCCGGGAGGATGCTCAAATGGTCACTAGAACTCTCCGAATTCGACATACAATACGAAAGTAGGAAAGCCTTGAAAGCTCAGGCACTGGCCGACTTCGTCGCGGAGATGACCCACCGCCCGACTCCAGCAGAAAGCGCCCACAAATGGACGATCTTCGTCGATGGCGCCTCTAGCACATCAGGCAGCGGGGCCGGGATCATCCTCGAAAATGAAGAAGGGATCCTGATAGAGGTATCATTAGCGCTAGCGTTCCCAACATCAAACAACCAAGCCGAATACGAAGCCTTCCTCGCAGGCCTGAGGTTAGCCGAGGACCTGGGAGCAAAAGAGGTAAAAATATCCACCGACTCCCAGCTCGTGGCCTCACAAGTGCGAGGAGAATACCAAACCAAGAACGACAACCTCCTCGAGTACTTGTCCCTCGTCAAAGAAAAACTTGATAGATTTGAAAAATGGGAAGTTCAACACATACCCCGCGAGCACAACACACGGGCAGACGTTCTCTCGAAACTAGCCAGCACGAGGAAAAAGGGTGGGAATAAATCAGTAATCCAAGAAATTCTCCCTCGGACCAGCATCGACAAACTACCGCCTCCACTCGAGGTCAACGCTATTGGAGATGCCCGCTGTTGGATGACACCCATCTACAATTACCTCACACGAGACGAACTCCCGGCTGACCCGAAAGAGGCGACCACTGTCAAACGACGCGCATGCTCGTACGTACTCCTCGAAGGCAAACTCTACCGGAGAGGATTCTCCATCCCACTACTCAAATGCGTCGAGGAAGAGAAAGTCCCCGACATACTTGGAGAGATACACCGGGGAATTAACGCTCAACACCTCGGCGGACGATCGCTCGCACGAAAAGCCCTTCGAGCAGGCTACTACTGGCCAACCATGCAAAACGATTCGAAAGAGCACGTCAAAAGATGTGACAAATGCCAACGACATGCCGACATGCACCTCGCACCCCCGAACGACCTCAAATCACTGTCTTCCCCATGGCCCTTCGCGTGGTGGGGCATGGACATCCTCGGACCCTTCGTCTCCGGATCATATCAGAATAAATACCTCATCGTCGGGGTGGATTACTTCACCAAATGGATCGAGGCGGAGGCACTGGCTAAAATAACCGCGCAGAACATTCTCCGGTTCTTCAAACGCAACATCCTCGCTCGGTTCGGTATACCCCAGGCACTTGTCACAGACAACGGGACACAATTCACGGACGGAGGATTCCAGGACTTCATCGCCAGCCTGGGCACCACACAGCATTTCACGTCTGTCGAGCATCCGCAGACGAACGGGCAAGCAGAGGCGGCCAACAGGGTAATCTTACGTGGCCTCAAACGCAGACTCGGTGAGGCAAAGAGGGCATGGGTCGAGGAGCTACATAGCGTGCTATGGGCCTACCGCACGACACCACATTCTACCACCGGGGAAACCCCGTTCCGACTAACTTACGGCACCGAGGCAGTCATCCCGGTGGAGATACGGGCGCCAACGAGGAGGACAGAGGAGCCCCTAGACGAGGAAATGAACGATGAAACCCTTAGAGCCGAGCTCGACCTAGTCGAGGAGATACGTTCCGAAGCAGCTCTCAGGGAAACAACCCTCAAACAAAAAATAGCACTACGCCATGACGCGAAAGTCATAAAAAGAGAGTTCCAGGTCGGCACCCTGGTCCTCAGAAGAAACCAGAAAAACCCGAGAGAGGGCAAACTGGCGGCCAACTGGGAAGGCCCTTACCGCGTCCGCGACAAAACGAGCAACGGGGCCTATTACCTAGAAAACCTACAAGGAGAACAACTCGCTCGACCATGGAACGCAGAAAAACTTAGACAATATTACAGCTAAATACACCACAGCTAAATACACCACGGGGAGACGTGGCAGGTACGACCACGCTCTTCGTCCCCAAAACCCCAGGGAGGAACCACGAGACCCGGGAACGATCCGGGGTCACATAACAAACACAACCCTCCCCGACGGTTGGGATCTTGACCAAGACTCAACGTCGAAGTACCAGGACTGGCAGGGCACCCAGCTCGCGATGGGAGGGCCCAAGCCTCGGGACCAGGGTTCGAACAACGGACCCGGGCTTCGATACCCACGGGCACAAAGCCCGACACTCCGTCGGTTCCCTAAACCGAGGAGATTAACAAAGTCGAGCAGAGTACGAATTCATACAAACAAGTATCAAACACAAACGAGCACAATGAATGATAACGAAAATATTCATACATTAAAAACGATAAGAGTGGCCGAAGCCAAGTACGCCCGAAGGCCATATTACAACGCCCGAAGGCCAAAATACATAAGGCACGCAGGCCATGATAACTAAAATCAAAGAAAAACAAATAAACTAAGACTCCGCTCGGAGCACCTCTTCATCCTCTTCTTCTTCTTCTCCCCCCAGCTCCTCCTCCGCTTCAAACGGGCAGATAATCTCACCATCCCGGACGCAGCAGTTATAGGCCGACCCTGCTGTCACCAACTCAGGGTTCAGAAGCCCGAGCTGCTCGACAGCATTGTCGAAACCCTCTTTGAAGCAGGCCACGAGATCTTGGTTGAGAGTCCGAAGATGCCCTAGCAGCTCACCGCGCGAACCAAGGGCGCGTTCCTCCTCGGTCTCATCTGCCAGAGGACGGACCTTTCCCTCGAGAGACTCAACCTGAGCCCGTAGGCCAGCGTTGTCCTCGGTCAGCTTCTGATGGTCGACCACCTGCTCTTCCAAGCTCGCCTTAGCAGCCTTCAACTGGTCCCTCTCCTTCTCCACCTCCTCCAGCTTCTGGCTCAGCCCTTCCTGCAGCCGATGCTCTTCTTTGTAGTCCGACAGATCTTTAGATAGTCTTTCCTTCTCCGTCCGAACCTGCAAAAGGGCATCCTCCAGCGAGGCAGTGGAGACCGAAGTGTCGATCAAAACCATGGCCGTCTCCATCACCCGGATGACAGCAGCAATATCCCTGGCCAGATCTTTTCTCCGGGCAGCAGCATCCTGGTCCAGAATAGCCTTGGCCTCAGGCGCAGGCACAGCAATCGACTCCTCGGCCTTGAAGAACGACCGTTCCACATAGCAGGGAGGTAGAAGATAGCTGCCCGGTCCATTCGGACTTCCTAGAGACGACCTGGTGAGAGGCCCAGCCGGACGCTTCCGTTTATGGAGGGGAGAAGCCGCTGGCGACGGACTGCTATCAGGAATGTCGATCGGGTTAGATCGAGGAGGAGAGGAAGGAATCACGCTCGCCGCCTGCGAGGGACCGGCCCCGGCATCGCCAGCAGTCTCCAAGACACGGGCCACAGTTTTCTTCTTCTTCTTGGGCACCCGGTCAGGAGCGCCGACCTGATTCGCTAGCTTCAGCACCCGATCACGAGCATTGGGCATGGCACCTGCAAACAAATTACACACAAACATTAGCGAGCGAAGTCATAAACAGAAATAAAAAGCTAAACAAAGTCTGCCTACTCAATAACACCAGAGCTTCCTCCTCGGTATCACACTCGAGCAGAGCCTTCGTATTGATATAACGCGTCTCGGTGATTGGTTCCCCGGCCTCATCCAGGTAGGGCACGCCCTGTCGATTCGCCCAGAACCCCAAGCTGAAGCTCTGCACGTAATCGACCAGCTTCTTGTACGCGAGCCTATCCTCCTCGCCGAGCATCGCATACTTGACTCGGTAATGCGCCGTGGAGAGATCGAAATGATCACGCTGCCACCTCAGCGGTATCTTCGACATCAGCGTCTCCTCCCCGTTGGGTTTCCATTGATAGTAGTATAGAGAGTGAAGGGCAGCCCGGGTAATCGGCATCACCACGTACCACCGGTTTTTGAAATGGCGAACAGAATCCTCGTACGTCTTGAACAGACGCACGGGCTGCTTGAAAGAAACCCAACTATGGCGACCACGGGAACCGGACCTCTGGAGATGGAAAACGTGGAAGAAGAGAGCCCGGGTGCAACCAATGCCGAGGAACTGGCAAACTAACTCGAATGCCCGCATAAATGCGAGAGCATTAGGATGTAGTTGGGACGGCGCCAGCCGGAGCCACTTGAAGACCGACATCTGGAAGGAGTTGAAGGGCAGTCTAATCCCCGCCTCACGGAAAGCAAATTCATACATGGTGAACTGCTTCCCCGGGAAATGATGACAAATGCGGTCTTCTTCCTTGGGGGCGCAGCAATACCAGTTTGGTGGATCCTCCCGGCTTATGGTCTCGACCATAGCGTAAGCAATGGTGGCCTCGTCACAGAAGTCTGATTCCTCCTCCAAGGGCTCGTCCGCAACCCATGAGAAGTCGACCTGCCCGGAAGAGGAGGCGTGTTCGGTACCATCTCGGACACTCCCATCCCCGACAGGGAGACGAGCGATTGTCGCGTCTTCGGTGGAGGACCCAGAATCTTCCCTCCTCGGTCGAAAGCGCCCGGTAGCACCTGAAACGCAGACAGAAAGAGTGAATTCGACGTCATATCAAATCCACCCTTCCACCGCAGGTCAAGTGAAAGGGCGTAGCGGCGACGGACACTAACCGTGCTCAACTCGGTGACGCGCGCATTCTATGGAGACCGGGCATAAACTTCATACAGCCTATGCAAGTATTGCCCGGCATATGAAATTTATGCCCGGTACAGTATGATCCCAACCCTATTTTCTACCATCTAATATACACCTACAGTCCACTACACTATTCCTAAGTTAAACCCAACCACATTTCTACAAAAATAGCATGCGTTTGACAGAAAACAACGAGGAAAAACAGTGGATCACAGTGGAAAATCATACCTGACATAGTTAAGTTGAAAGGGGTACGGTGGTGCCCGAGCAGAAGACGGTGGTTCAGATAGGAGGACGGGCGGAGACGGCGGTCCAGACGGTTGAGCGAGCAAACGAGAGAGAATGTGGAGAACTCCGGTGAACGTGTGAGCGAAAAAAGTGGAAATGAAGTTACTCAACCCCTTTTTATAGGGCTTGGCACGTGGACCAACACGCTAGGTCATCATTGCCTAGCCTGCCTACGCCGTCTTTGCACGCGAAACGAAGCGACGCCACTAATTCTGAGACACGTCTATCAAAGATAAGAAACTGAAACGACCCGAGCACCTATCCGTCTCCTCGACTCACCAAGACGCCACCTCCCCGCGTCATACCCACGTCTACTACAAGGAAGGTGCAGACCAACCGATCACCTCCATCCCCGACATTCCCGGAGAAAAGGTCAGTCATGAATAGGTCTGTTACAACCTCACCTGTCTAACGATCAAGCTTCCCCATCATCTCGGGGAACCCTTAGTTGAAACATAAGTCATCTCTCTGGCTCAGAGACTCGACTTGGGGGGCTCCTGTTCTGGACTGGGCCATGACACTAGGCACGGCACGGCCCAATGCTCGCGAAGTCCATGTCCAAACGACCACGAGGACACGTCAGGTGAACGACCGTCCGCCCGAAGAACGTCTCCCCGGCCCCTTAAATACGTGTCGGGCAACGACCGGGCCCTCCTCATATGATCTCCATCCACTTATCGTCAACCCACGTCGCGGACACCTAAGTTGTGTCGGGCAGAGCCATAACGGCATCTCACTTACCACGTCACCCAACTCCCCTATATTGTCTCCTTAGGGATAGGGGCAGTTGGACCAGGGGGCAGACCTTGGTCTAGGTCTTAACGCTTCTGACGCGTCCCCTGGCAGCTCCTCCTTGGGCCTAGCTAATCCAGCCCATTAGGAGCCTTGGCCCAGCGCTGGGGGCTCAGTATAAATACCCCTTTCATGGCAAAGGGGCAGGTATTCTAACTCACACTCTGATAACCTCATTCTGTACCTTTTCTGACTTAAGCATTGGAGCACCTTGCAGGTACACCCCCCTCTCATTTCATTCTCTGGCCCATTCACCAAGACCTTGGAAGGCCCTCCTGATCAGGTAAGATCATATTCTTACATCCATATTATACACCTACACCGTATTTTAATATTCATCACCGTATTGGTGAATAGTGAAATATTATAATAATATATTTTTTTTTTAAATTAATTTTTTTCTAATTTTTTATTTATTATTAAATTAAAAGATACTAATATAAAACTATGTGATTAACCAATTTCATTAATAATTCTTTTATATTTTATTAATCAATTTTGTTTATTGCTAAAAGTTATTTTTAATATTTGAATGTATATTAATCAAATTCATTACTTTATTAATCAACTTTTTAGTTTTTATTAAATAATTTTATTTTACTACTAAAAATTGTTTTTAATATATAGTGTTTATTAACCAACTTAATCATTTTATTAATCAACTTTTTTATATTTCATTAATCAAATTTGTTCCACTACTTAAAATTATTGTTTACGAGTATTATTTATGATACTGTTCACGTATTATTTATGATATTGTTCACATATTGTTCATTATAATGTTCATAATTTTTTTTAAATATCATTTATTGTATAAATACGATAAATAATATATATGATGTAAGTATTAATGTAAAATATGGATGTATGAATAACATTAATAATTTTTATAAACAAATTTCATTTGTATGCAATTGAAGTATTCATATTTTTTTTGTTAATTTTTTTAATCATACATATTTTAAAACAATTACTTGAAATTTTTTTAAGAGCTTATATTAAAATAAAGAATAATATTTAACTGTATGATAAACTATATCGATATTTATAATAGTTGACGTTGGGTCTTAACAAATGTTATGGTAAATTAATAAAATGAGTTTTATAGTTGTATAATTGTTAAATTCATGAATATTGTATGACTTGATTTATATTGATATTGTATGATCATATATACAATTCATAAGTGTTTTATGATCACAAAATTGAAATTGTTATAGGATTTTAATTATCTATTTTTTTTATCAAAAGTAATTTGATGTAGTTAATTTATGTAAAACAAGTTTGTGAATTGTACCCTCATATTGAACTACACCATCCTGGTATGACTTGCATATTACAAAGACCACTCTATGTATAAAACAAGCAAGTAACCAATGGAACATAAACTCACTGCGACACTTATTCATTTTGGATACATCCAATCTAAAGCTTATTACTCTCTATTTACAAAGAAGACTTGTGCATATCCTAGTTTATGTGGATGACTAGAATTGTGGAGTGGGCATAAGCTTTGTGAGCAGATAACTTTTGTTTAGGCAGAAAATAGATTATGAAATGATTTTTTTATCAGATAGAATATGAAATGTAATTTTTGTTGGAAGCACACACTATTCTAGCTTTGAGGTAAAAATTGGAAAACATGCTACATATATTACAACTTTGTTTTGCTTCTACCCCATTAATATTATAACTTTAAGTGATTTGTTTTGCTTCTACATATATTATAACTTTAAGTTATTTGTTTCACACGCTTATTAACTTTAAGTGATTTGATTCTTCTTTTCTTTTCTTACAACTTTGTTTTACATGTACCCCATTAATATTATAATTATGTTAGAAATTTGCTTATTCATAAGTTTTTTTTCCAGATGTTTATGAATTTCAAGTTATTTGATATTTGAAGAAGAACTGGAACATAAAGAGATTTCTGTTGAGGTGGAGCATGTCGATGTTGAATTGTGTATTATTGATCAAGTCGAAGAACAAGCACAAGATGCTGAAGATATTGAGGAAGTTGAGGAAACTATCGATGACTACTTGTTGGCAAGAGATAGACCGAGAAGAGTCATCAAGCCACCACACAGACTTGGGTATGCAGATCTCATAGCTTGTACCTTAATCTCTGCAAGTGAGGTTCTAGATGAAAAACCTATAGACTTTAAGGAAGTTATGATGAGTCGAAATAAGACTGAATGACTGAAGGCCATGAATGATGAGATGGAGTCTCTTCATGATAACCACACTTAGGAACTGATCAAGAAACTTGCTAGAGCCATGCTAGTCAGTTGTAAGTGGATTTTCAAAATTAAGGAAGGAATCGAAGGGGTATGTCGAAGAGATACAAGGAAAGATTGGTCGCAAGTGGTTTCACTCAGAAAGAAGGTGTCGACTTCAATGATGTGTTCTCTCCTGTTGTGAAACACAAGTCCATTCGAATGTTACTTGCCATGGTGGCACAATTCGACCTAGAACTGGAAAAAATGGATATGAAGACTGCTTTCTTGTATGGAGATCTAGGTGAAACAATCCTGATGAGGCAACCTGAAGGATATGCAGAAAAGGGAAAGGAAGATTATGTGTGCAAGTTGAATAGAAAGATATGGACTGAAACAATATCAATCTCTTTGATAGTGGAATAGGAGATTCAACACGTTCATGACACACATAGGTTTCATTAGAAGTCAGTTCGACCACTGTGTTTACTTCATATTTCGACCAGGAAATTCATTTGTTATTTTGTTGCTTTATGTGGATGATATTTTCATAGCAAACAACAATGACGAGGATGTAATGAAGGTGAAGGTTGAACTCAATAAGGAGTTTGATATGAAGGATCTGGGAGCTGCATCCTGGATTTTTGGGATTGACAATCGAAGAGACAAAAAAACTAGTTTGTTCCCTTAATGTTATAGAGTTTGTTCCAAGATAGAGATTTATGAGATATTAGATCGAACTCTATTATGGTCGAAGGGTATCTTCTTGGTTCGACAATCCGACAGGATCATTAGCATGTCGTCGAAGTCTGTTCACATGCTATAGTCGAAGTATGCTAGGGTTGTTAGCATGTCGAATTGGACCTATTTGTTATGCACAATTGCTTAAATTAGTTTGTTCTCTAAGTTAGCTTGTGTAATGTGTTTGTGTGTGAAAGCTCATTAGGTTAGTGTGTTAGTTTTCTTATAAATAGCATACTAGTCTCTCATCTTTGTATAACGCAAATCCTAATTAGGGTGAGAGATTATTTGCTATTTTGTAACACTTGTAATCTTGTTTCAAAAAGAAAGTAAAGATTAACAGTTTATAACCAATTTGTTGTGTTATTCAAAAAACCGATTATATTTTGCTATTCTGATATCGTTTTCACAACAATGCTGATAGTTCAAAGTAAATTGGTGTAAATATTTTTTTTCCTTGAGACAATTTTACAGATACTTTTTTACAGAGAAATTTTATTGAACAATAAAAATATTCCCATAACTATAATTTATAAGATTTAACAATCGAATACTTAAAATTCGTTGTTTATAATAACCCTAGAGTAGAAATCTCATTGTCGTCTCCATTTAGTATAAATTTTTTTAAACAAATAAGTAGTACAATATTCCTCACATTATTGAAGTAAATTTACATCACTTTGTAAAGTTTAAAAATTATGACATTACGTGTAAAGCTATCCCTATAAACGGCATACCATGTTTTCTATGTGGCATAGAGTAATAACATTGAGCCATACTTCTTCACCATAAAAAGAATAGGATAATGGGAAGAGATATAAAGTCTATTGTATCAAATATAAACTTTTATTGTACCAAATAAATGTATTGTTATTATAAATAATTTTATAAATTGGAAAAATTCAATTGTTGAAATAATTACTTTTATAATCAGGAATAAATTATAAATATTAATATAATTATTTTTATAAATGGGTATAAATTACAAATATTTTTTGAAACTGAAAAGTCTATTATAGATACAATTATTTTTATAAAAAAAAAAGTTACAAATAATTTTATAAACGAAAAAAAATCTATTATTGATACAATCATTTTTTTAAAGGCGGTTACAAATATTTTTATAAACGAGAAAAATTCTATTGTTAATACAACTATTTTTATAAATGTGAATAAATTAAAATTATTTTTATTAATGGGAAGAGAATATTGTTGATACAATTATTTTTATAAAAAAGAATAACTTAAAAATATTTTTATAAATGAGGAAAGTTTATTATTGATAAAAATATTTTTATAAACGGAAAAAGTCTAGTGTTCATACTATTATTTTTATAAATGAGAATAAGTTATAAATATTTTTATAAACGAGAAAAAATCTGTTGATACAATTATTTTTATAAACAAAAATAAGTTACAAATATTTTTTTAAATGCAGACACGAGTTCTAAGTACTTATACTATATTAAATAAATATTATTTTTACAAAGATTTAAAAATACTCATAGCATCAAAGAATAACGGTTGATGCATATTATTAGTTTATATTTATAATTTTGTGAATGTTTATGATCTATAAAACAAGTTTCAAAGTTAGACAAATGAGATATTGTGACGTGTAATATTAAATATTTTATTCGTGTTACGTTTGTTTTTTAATATACTTTTTGAATAAAGAAATCACAATTGGTGAATTATTTAATTTATGTTTATAATTCTCTAAATATTAACGATCCGAAAATATTAATTCAAAGTTAATAAAGCGTATTATAAATCCAGACGAAAACTCATTCAAATGCATAAGTTTGTTACTAGTTTAAAAAGATGGACCAAAGTCACAAATAATTTCTATTTCATTAAAGATTTAGTACTATTTCTCTTCAATTTTATTATTATAATACTTTTACAAAAATTGTTGCACATATAAGTATTTACAGTACGGTTTAAGCGGTTTTGACATTAAAAATCATCCGAACTATAAAAGAAAAAATGTGTGATTTGATTTGATCCAATTGACTTTAAGAAATAAAAGTGAACTAAACCAAATTAAAACATTGCGGTTTGGTTCAATTCGGTTGATTCAGGTTTTTATAAAAAAAATATTATTGAGCCATACATACCAATATATATTACAACATAATTTTGTAAAACAATAGCTTAAAATATTAAAATGAAAAAAAAAATGAGGAGGGATTAAAGAAGAAGAGTTGTCATAAAAACAAAATTGAAATAGAAGATAGTAATATAAAAATGAGAAGATGAAAAGAAAAAAAAAATGTAAAAGAGTAAAGATTAGAGAAGAAGATGCAAAAAGTGTGGCGAAAAAGGCGTCATCCTGTTAGGAGATTTTTGAGAAAATTGAGACTAAAATTCTAAGTGCGAGGAAGAGAAAATTGGTCGTATTCCTAAAAATAAGACATAATAGATTTAAGTTTGAGTTGAACGTGAGTAAATAAATTTTGAATTGTAATATAATGCATTTTGATTCGGTTTGCAAAATACAAACCGCAAATCAAATAAATTATGTGATTTTGTTAAAATATGATCCAAACACGTTTGAATGAAATATAATTTTTTAAAATTTTTTAATTTGATTTGTTTCCATATAAATTTTCTATTGAACTAGTTTGGTTTTAACCCACATCTCAAAATTTGTACACATGCTGGCAACCGACATTATAAAAAAAATGTGAGTTTAATGTTATTTAATGTTAGTTTATTTTTAATGTTATTTAATGTTAGTTTATTTTTAATGTTGTTTAATGTTAGTTTATTTTTAATGTTATTTAATGTACACCTAATTTAATACTATATTATATTTTCACCGTACATGTTAATTAATGTTATTTGTTAATTAAAGTGTATATTTCATACTGTTATCTGGCAATATTAGAGAGCTATTTGCTCCATTTATTTTATGAAAACTACATCCCCTGTGATTACCATTTTAGACTGGAATAGACAACCCTTTTTTTTTTTTTTTTTTTTTTTTTTTTTGTATTTAGATACAATAAAACTGAATAAAAAACATATTTTTTATCCGAATAAGTAAACATGGACGAAATAGTTTTGAATACTTCCCTTTATTTTTTGCTTGGGCTCAAGTTTTATCAAATATGTAACCCAAGTATATCGCATCAGTGGAGTCTGAGATTTTATTTGACATCACCTTGTGATTTTTTACGTTTTTGAAAATTTGTGGGTTTTAAATTTTTTTGACAATTTCTAAATTTTTATTAGATTTTTGAAAAACTTCACGATCTTTTACTAAATTTTTGGGAGATTTGAGAATTTTTAATGGATTTTTAAAAAATTATTAGATTTGAACTACCAGACTTTTCAAATATACTATTGAGATTTTCAAAATCGTATGAATTTTTACTGGATTTTTCAAATTCTATCACAAAAGTTTTAAAAAAGTATGATTTTTTACCGGATTTTCAAAAATTGTATGAGTTTTTACTGGATTTTTCAAACAATCAATGAATTTTTATAGGAGTTTTCAAAAAAATATGAGTTTTTACCGGATATTTCAAAAAGTCTATAAACTTTTACCGCATTTTAAAAAAAATGAGTTGCTACCGGATTTTTCAAAATGCACTATCAGATTATTAAAAAATGAGATTAATTGAAATACACTGTCAGTGTAAAAGAGTTTTACACCATCACTTAATTATAGACGTTGGATAATAAAAGAAGTTTGACTTTTATTTTAAAAATCTATAAAGTAATACAAACGGGTGATGGTGATGAACCGATGGTGTAAAACTTTTTACACTGACAGTATATAGTAATTAATCTCTTAAAAAATCTATGAGTTTTTATCATATTTTTTAAAATACGCAATCGGATTTTTTAAAAAATAAAAATTTTGAATTAATTTTTTAAGAGATTGAATTTTTCAAAAAACTGAGTTTTTGCCCGATTTTTGGAAAAATTCAATAGTGTTAATTTCAGGTTTTTTCCCTATCAAAATAAACTACCAGTTTTTTCAAAAAAAACCAAAAAATTATAAAACATACTTGGATTTTTTGAGTTGCACTACCATATTTTTCCTTTGCTCTTTTTGATTAAATTTTGAAAAGGATATTTTTGCCATTATGAAAATATGTAGGGTTCCGGGTCAAACTTGCGGGATGGCAGGAAGAAACCTCCTAAAGTCCGTGTTCTGTATTCTTTAATGTGGATTACTTTTCTCTCTCTTAAAGACTCCTCCCACACTCTAGTAACAAATTAAAACTATTTTTGGGATACAAAAATATATTTTGGGATGCACTTCATTCATACATAATTTATTCGTTAGTAAGTCAGACTCTAATTTTATGTAAAACATTAATACAAAAATGCATTTCGTTATAACATACATAAATGCACAATCGGACGAGTTTTTAATCAAAAATATGTAAGTCTTCTCTCCTTCCTCATTTCTCTCTGACTCCCTCGAACTCTCAAATCCTCTCAATCTCTCAAACTCTCAAATTCTCTCAAACTTTCAGACTTTTTCAGCTCACTTTCGAGTTTCTACTCACAATATCCAATTAATCAAAAAGCTCAACATCAAACTCACATTTGCTAAGTTTTTGATTTTCTATAAAAAAAATTATTTCGTCATACATTTTTTTATTACTGTTGTATAAATTAAGCAATATGTTGTGTAATATATAATTTAGATAGATCATTTAGTTGAGCAATGTGTTCGGTAGATAATTTAGATGAACAATGTGTTTTGAGAATGTTGGTTTCCATGCATTTCTACCATTTCCGTTTTTCTAAGTTGTAGGTTAATACAAAAGTGCACTTTCGTATTTGTTCAAAATTTGATTTTCTAGAAATTCGGAAATGCATTTGTGTATTTGGTATGTCTGCATTGTTTGGCTTGCTTTTTATTGTGTTTCATCTAAGTTTGATTTTTCCTACTATATATTGCTTGTGTGGTTTAATTATAGGTATTATGGTTGATAACCAAGATAGATTGAGGTTCGGCGGAGTGTCGTTTCATGCATCGGTTCACAGGGAAAGAGCCTGAACCTCACAATCATCTGTCGGTTCTAGTTCGGGATGTGATGTAACTATATGGGCTGCAAGACTTATGCATGAACGATTATTCTATTATTAACCATGGTATCAACGTTCCTTAAGAGATGACACTCTATGACGTCATACTTTCATCTTTCACATGGTGAGATGTCTATCACATTGAACATTGTGTCATGTCTGGTACATCTTTCGATCAGATGAAAATTATTAGAGCACAACATGATTACCAAAGCTAATGCATTAGAGATAATGGTGGATTACTTAGGATCTTACCCAAGTGATGCTCAAAAGGAGATTTAAGACACCTGAGAGTGTCATGCTAAATTTAAATTCCTGGAGAGACTGCACCAGCCGACTATGACAGAGCAGACCGATGGTGATGATTAACGGGTTATGGAGCGCAAAACATATGCATTGAGGACATACTTATTGTACTTGGTTGGCGTGTCCATTTTTGTGGACAAGTGTGCCTATTACGTGGATATGGTTTATCTCAAATACTTCACTGATTTAGAGTGGATTCATGAGTACAACTGAGAGGTCACTTATTTGGTATACATGTACACCGAATTAGCTTAAAGTTATCTTTAAAAGATCAAACAGATGATAACTAGTTGCATGTTGTTGACGGTAATATATTTACATCATTTACCATTTAAGTACTATTTTTATAACACTCATGCTACCCATTTCAAGCATTACTAATAATTTATTTTCTACCATTTATAAAAAAAAATGTTAGATTATTTCAAGTCTTTGAAAACGAGAGTAGTTTTTTCATTTTAAAATTATTATCGACGATCCCTCCGTCTCATAAAAAGTGTTTTATTTTTATTTATTTTTCTGTCTCAAAATAAATGTGAATTGGGAACTTTGAGGAACAAAGTGTGGGAAAGTCTCACATTAATTAGAAAAATGGAGACTTGAGCATTTATAAGTGAGAGAACTCACACACCTATTATCTTATAGTTTTGGATGAGTATGTGATGTGTCTCTCACAAGATGTGTTGCTCATAAAGAAAAATCCCCAAGAATAAAAACTTCTCCCTCATGTTGAACCCCCAAATTGATGACCCAATAATGGTATTAGAGTCTGGTTTGAGTAAGGGACCAACTTCCTTGTATCGAAAGTACTGCCCACAGGTAGTGGATAGGAGGTGTCCTATTAAAGAGTGTTAACAGTACAAGTGTATGTGGATAAAAGAGTTTTTGATTGAGGGGAGCATTATGGATACACTCATATTTGAGGGTTAGTGTTGAGAATAAAAAGTGTGAGTTGGAAACTTTGAGAAACAAAGTATTAGAAAGTCCCATATTGATAATAAAGTGGATACTTGATGTGTTAACAAAGTTTAAATATACAGTGGAGAGACAAAGTGGTCGAAAGCTCAAGACCCTGGGAACTGATGGTGGTGGAGAGTATGTTTCCAATGATTTTGTTGTTTTATGTGAGAAACAAGGGATGGTACATGGGGTGGTGCCACCCTATATTCCACAACAAAATGGATTTGCAAAGAGGAAGAATAGAATCATCATGAACATGGTGATAAGTATGCTAAGAGGCAAGCATTTACCTAATGATTTATAAGGTGAGGCTGTGTCGACTGCAACATATATCCTAAACAGATGTCCAACTAAGAAGCTAGAAGGAATCAAACCAGAAGAATGTTAGTATGGTGTCAAGCCTAGCTAAGTCATCTGAAGGTGTTTGTATCCATAACACAGACATGTTCCTGGTCAATTAAGAATAAAACTTGATAACAATTCAAGCAAGATGATCCTGATAGGATATCACTCAACTGGTGGATATAAATTGTTCGACCCAATGAACAAGAAAATTGTGATCACCGGGGATGAGATCATAAATTAGCTTAAGGAATAGGACTGGAATAAAAATATTAAGAAGGATTCAGTGAGAATCTTATATGATGAATCAGATAGTGAAGCTGACAGAGAAGTTCGACAAAAAGAAGCCAAAGGTCAAGCAGGCACAACCAAACTTCAAAGAACAAGAAACATGCCTGCAAGATTGTAGGAATGTGTGATTACATCCGATGATATGGTCGATGGTGAAGGTGAACTTGTCCACCATGCTTTCTATGCAGATACTGGGCAAATCAATGTAACTAAGACATTGAAGGACTCAAAGTGGTTGCAAGCTGTAATACCCCAAAATTTACCCTTCATTTTTCCTAAAATAAAAAATAAAAAATAAAAAAACGAAAAATAAAAAAAAAAGTTAAAAATAAATAAATAAATAAAATTAATTAAATAAATAAATAAAATATAACAATTTTTTTTGGACTTGGGTCTCCCTCATTTGAGCCCACTACCCACAAAGCCATGGAATTCAGTCTATAAATACCAAGGCTTCACTTGAGAAAAGGGAAGAGAAGCAAAATACTCTGAGGTTTCCTTGAAACAAAACCCTGAGGAAAAAGATAGTGAGAGAAGAACTAACAGAGTTCAGAGCAGCCTCCAAACCCTGAAGGGAACTCAACTGCACAGAATCACCTCTGCCTCACATAAACCCTAAAGGTTGTTTTGTAAACCTCACGGGTGCAACTCAATTTCAATCAAGCTCCCCAATCAGGTTTGCCCTATATCCATCATCTTTATGCCTTTAATTTGAATGCTCTAAATGTATGAGGTATTATGGGTGAATTTGATACCCTTTTGATGCATGTGTTTGACAAGAGGTTTAAGCCTCCTACCCTTGGTTGCTTTTTGTGAGCTTTTTGTGAATTGAAAGGGCATGATTCATGTGGTTACATTTTGATTTGGGGGGCAACCCTTGATTACCCTATTTTTTTGTCTCTAACCTGTTTGTTGAGTTTTTGTGAGAGCTCACATGACGTTTGCAGGGATAACTTGCGTGGTTTCCCACTTTATTTGTGGGATACCCCCTGGAGGTTCATTCCGATTACCTGTACTGACCCACTTTCTTTGATGGTGTTTAGCTTGGAAGGATCCCTGGGTTTCTCATTCCTCTAATTGTTGTTACTTCGGATCTTTATCCGCGTGGTACTTTTATATTTTTCCCGCATTTTACTGCTTTCCTAGCTGGAAGACCTCGATAGGAGGCAATGTTTTTGTGTGTTTTTTTTTACAGGTTCCTTTGTCCAGGGTTAAGAGCTATGAGGTCTTATCCTCATTACCCTTTTGCATGAGCGTTCCCAAACCCTAACCCTTCATTGATTTTTCTTCTCCATAACACACGTTTACTCCTTCTACTACAGGTGAGTAAGTCTCCAAAGGTCGAGCATCCGGTAGATTGCGTAGTAACGTCGTTCATCCAAAACCCACTCCATAACCCCGTAGTTAGCCGAACTACGGCTTGCTCTGATTCTCATTCCAGATGAGATACGTAGGCATAAGACGCGATGTCTTAGCAAGCACACATCCCCCAACCCATAGGTCAGCCGAGCTACGAAGACTCTGATTCTCATATTCAGATGAGATACGTATGCAGTGGATGCGACATCCGCGCGAGTCATTTCTCTTAACCTTTTTAGTAAATAAACACATTAGGTAAACTCACACCCTTTAGACAAAAAACCACAAAAGTGGATCCCGTAGAGTACTACGGATGCGTAGGGGTGCTAATCCCTTCCCTTCGCATAACCGACTCCCGAACCCAAGATTTGGTTGCGAGACCCCGTCTTGTTCCTTCCTTTTCCAGGTTTACTTCGAGCGTTTCCTTTCCCTCCTTTGGGATGAATAACGCACGGTGGCGACTCTTCTGTCTTTTTCTTTCGCCGGTTTTTTTTTTCGCGCACTGTATTTTTCAGGTTGCGACTGCTGGCGACTCTGCTGGGGACACTAAGAAGTTGACCTCTTGCTGGTCCATCTTCCCTAAGCGAGTCCCTCCTAGCTCGTGTGATTTCTTGTTTATTGGGTGTTCATGCTTTTGTACATTTATTTACTTACTTGCTTGCATTCATCTGCTGTATCTGTTGGAGCTATTGTTTGTTTGTTTGTTGGGATGGGATGTTCTACGACAGATAAGCCCATTACCCAGGCTTGAGTGCACACACAGGTTTTAGAGTGGATAATCATGAGGCTTGCGTGGCATGTTGCTACGTTAAGTCGTTCGTGAAGAACCACACCCAGACGAGGTTTCTCTTGGATATATTATGTCCTACGGATGTTCCGTAACGACATGATGTTCCTTTAGAAATCATCGACTCTGGTGACCATTTCCCGAGAACTCAGTCGAGGCCTCTCCTCCAAGACGTGATTATGTTAGCTCTGGTGGGCGCATTCTCGCTGATCAATCCGAGGACCCCGAGACTGGGAACTTGCTTTAGGATGTCCTGTTGAGGGGAGTCAGTGGAGGTCTTTTATCCCGTAAGAATGCCAAACCTTCAGTGGTAAACGTATTATTCGCGACTGAAGGGCTGAAGTTGACGAACTTCTGTTCTTAGAACCTACCAGTGAGGGCGGGCTAAATTCAGGAAACCTTAACCTCCAACCAACCCGGTTTTCTGGAGCAGAGCTTTGATCTTGTATTATATTCCTCAGTGGTTTTCTCTTCAGACAGTGTAACCCGACAGATGTTCAAACAGATACAGCAATCCTGATTGACATACCACTACACTGCATTCACATCATCACATCATTTGCATTCATATCATTTAACACATATTTATCCATTTCAAGGGGGTTTACATCTTCTTCTTGATTCTAGTCGGGGTTTTCTTCTTACACTGTTTATCAAATGTGAGACTGGAATCAAGGGGGTAGAATGCCTTTTGGAATTGATAAACATGTCATTGCATAGTCATCCGCATGTCTTGCATAACAGGTACCGCCACAGTATTCTCAGTTTGTTTGGTATCCCACTAGCAGGATAGCTGACTCAGGCATTCACCGATACGGTACCCGAAGGAATCAACAGAGAGCGATGGAGAGCCTACAAGCAGAGCTCGCCGAGATGAAGATTCGCATGAATCAATTCATGGACTTGGTTCAAGGGGTGGCTCAAGGACAGCAGGAGCTTAGATTGTTGGTACAGAGGGATCCCCCTATTACTCAACCGGAGACGTTGGCTGATCCTCCAGCTGGAGAGGCTAATGGTCCCAATGGACCGGGGCCTATCCTGATCCCGCATGTCAACCTAGATCAACAACCCATTCAGGATGGTCAGGATGATCAGTTCCCCTTGCTTCAGGAAGACTTTAGCATGGACCCCATGTTTAGAAGATTGGAAGAGAGGTTGAAAGCAGTGGAAGGACAGAATCCTCTGGGAGTAGATGTTGCTGACTTGGGGCTAGTCCCAGGTGTGAGAGTGCCACCGAAATTCAAGGTCCCGATATTTGACAAATACAATGGCAGCTCTTGCCCCAAAACTCACGTGCAAGCCTATTTCCGTAAAATGGTTGCATACTCTGATGACGAGAAGCTACTTATGTACTTCTTCCAGGATAGCCTAGCTGGGGCATCCTTGGAATGGTATATGAGGCTGGACAGAGCCCACATCCGTTGCTGGAGGGATTTGGCAGAGGCTTTCGTGAAGCAGTATCAGTATAATGCAGACATGGCTCCGGACAGAACTCAACTTCAGAATCTGTCTCTTAAAAGCAATGAGTGCTTCAGGGAATACGCTCAACGCTGGAGGGATACAGCTTCCCGTGTTCAGCCTCCTATGTTGGAAAAGGAAATGGCCAACATGTTCATGAATACGCTGCCTGGACCTTATCTGGAGCGTCTGGTGGGGTGCAATGCTTCCAACTTTGCTGATGTGGTCTCTACTGGAGAAAGGGTGGAGAATTACCTAAAGACCTATAAGAGCCAAAGTGGAGGTGGATCCTCATCAGGGGTGAAGAAGTCGTTCATTCAGGGACAGAAGAGGAGAGAAGGGGATGCAAATGCCATATCTTCTTATCAGAACAGGGATAACCGGAGGAATAATTTTCAGAATTATCATCAGCAACCGTATGTTGCGGCTGTGACCATTCCAGCTGCAGCGCCACTACAACAACAACAATCACAACTTCAACCAGCTCAGTATCAACAGCACCAGCAACCGGGTAACAGACCCGCTTATCAACAGAGGCAAAGGATGATGGACCGGCGTTTCGACACCCTTCCAATGTCGTACGCTCAGTTGCTTTCTAGTCTTCAACAACTACAACTTGTGCAACTGCGCACTCTGGCTCCTCCTGTTGGTAGACTTCCGGTGGGTTACGACGCCAACGCTAGGTGTAGCTTCCACTCTGGGGCACCTGGCCACAATATTGAGAACTGCAAAGCTTTTAAGCACGTAGTTCAGGACCTCATAGATTCAAAGGCCATCGACCTTGCACCGGCTCCGAATGTCGTTAACAATCCCATACCCCAGCATGGTGGTGCGAACGTTAACATGATAGAGGGAAAAGCCAAGTCCATTAAGGATGTGTTGAAGTTGAAGACTCCATTGTTGGATATCAAAGGATGCTTGCTGAAGGCCGATGTTTTCCCCGGTTGTGGGAAGGGTTGTTTGGATTGTGCCACTCAGAGTGGAGGTTGTTTGAAGCTACAGCAGGGTATCCAGGCCTTGCTCGACAAAGGTATCCTCCAGGTTGAAGATTTGTCTGTCCAAGAGTCTGTGAAAGAGGTTAAAGCGGGTGCCTCTATCTCATCCTTTAAGCAGGCACGGGCCGTGGTGGATTCAGGTGTTGCTCCCGGTTGGGGGCGTCTGTTGGAATTACCAGTGAAAGAAGATAAGTTCGGGATTGGGTATCAGCCAGTTTTGACTTCTACAACACTTCAGGGGCCAATCACTTTCTCCAGTGCTGGCATCATTCAGTATGGTCAAGTCTCTACAGTCAACGAAGAAGATGGGGATAGTGATTGTGACATTGACAACTGGGTGCGTCCGAGGATCCCGGGTGAAGTCATCAACAATTGGTCTTCTGAAGAGATTATCCAAGTCACTCTTCTTGAAGAGTAATTTTCTTTGTTTATTCATGCATATCCAAGTCTTACGTTCCGCCCAGGGCGTAATGACTCATGGTAGGGCCCGTCTATGTGACACTTGCATGTTTATCATAAATAAAGGACGTATTTTTGCATTCAAATATTTCGTTCCCTGTCTTTCTATTTTTGCAGTTTTTCAAAATCAAAAATAGCAATGTTTTGTTTAGTTTTCAATTCTTGTTCACACTCATAAGCACATACCATCACTCATGCAGATGCACATCACCGGATCCTATTGATAACGTTTCTGCTATGGCTCGCTTCGACTTTGAAAATCCAATCTTTCAAGCTGAAGAAGAGGGTGATGAAGACTGTGAACTCCCTGAAGAGTTTACCAGGTTATTAAAACAAGAGGAAAGGGTTATTCAACCGCATCAAGAGTCTGTTGAAGTGATTAATCTCGGCACCGAGGACGCCAAGAGAGAAATCAAGATAGGGGCTGCTTTGGGAGATAATGTGAAGAAAGGGCTGATTGAATTGCTGCAAGAATACGTTGACATCTTCGCCTGGTCTTATCAGGACATGCCCGGGCTGGACACAGACATCGTGGTACACCGCTTACCTCTCAAAGAAGGTTGTCCTCCGGTCAAGCAGAAGCTCAGAAGAACAAGACCAGAGATGGCTGTCAAGATAAAGGAAGAAGTGCAAAAGCAGTTGGATGCAGGGTTTCTAGCAGTCACCAATTATCCGCCATGGGTTGTAAACATCGTCCCAGTACCTAAGAAGGATGGAAAGGTACGGATGTGTGTCGACTACCGGGATCTGAACAGAGCTAGCCCTAAAGATGATTTCCCATTACCTCACATCGACGTTTTGGTGGATAATACAACTCAGTTCTCGGTATTCTCCTTCATGGATGGCTTTTCTGGCTATAACCAAATCAAGATGGCACCAGAAGACATGGAAAAGACAACTTTCATAACCCCATGGGGCACCTTCTGCTACAAGGTGATGCCGTTTGGTCTGAAAAATGCCGGAGCAACATACCAACGAGCTATGGTGACTCTGTTCCATGATATGATTCATCATGAAATCGAGGTTTATGTTGATGATATGATTGCCAAATCTCAGACAGAAGAAGAACATTTGGTGAATCTGCAGAAATTGTTTGAACGTTTGAGGAAATTCAAACTGAGACTTAATCCGAACAAGTGCACTTTTGGGGTGAGATCGGGAAAATTGCTGGGTTTTATTGTTAGCGGAAAAGGGATTGAGGTGGATCCTGACAAAGTGAAAGCAATACAGTAAATGCCTGAGCCAAGAACAGAGAAGCAAGTCCGTAGTTTCTTAGGGAGGTTGAACTACATTGCAAGGTTCATCTCTCACCTAACAACCACGTGTGAGCCAATTTTCAAATTGCTGAAGAAAGATCAGGCTATCAGGTGGAATGAAGATTGTCAAAGGGCTTTCGAGAAGATAAAAGAGTATCTACAGAAACCTTCGATCCTTATACCTCCAGTTCCTGGGAGACCTCTGATAATGTACCTATCAGTGACTGAGAACTCGATGGGGTGTGTATTGGGACAGCATGACGAGTCTGGTCGAAAAGAGCATGCCATATACTACCTTAGCAAAAAGTTTACCGACTGTGAAGTCAAATATTCGCAGCTTGAGAAAACTTGATGTGCTTTGACCTGGGCTGCTCGCCGACTGAGGCAGTATATGTTGAACCATACTACCTTGTTGATTTCTAAGATGGATCCAGTGAAATGCATATTCGAGAAGCCAGCTCTCACCGGAAGGGTCGCTCGTTGGCAAATGATTTTAACAGAGTATGATATTCAGTACACGTCACAGAAGGCCATCAAAGGTAGTATTCTGTCAGACTACCTTGCCGAGCAGCCGATTGATGATTATGAGCCGATGAAGTTTGATTTTCCAGATGAAGACATCATGTTCCTCAAGATGAAAGACTGTGAAGAGCCAGTTGTTGAAGAGGGACCTGATCCAGACGAAAAGTGGACTTTGTTGTTTGATGGGGCTGTCAACGCCAGAGGAAGTGGAATTGGTGCTGTCATTACAACTCCGAAAGGTGCCCACATACCTTTCACCGCTCGTTTGACTTTTGAGTGCACAAATAATAAAGTTGAGTACGAGGCCTGTATCTTGGGTATTGAGCAAGCCATTGATTTGAGAATCAAGACTTTGGACATCTTCGGAGATTCAGCTCTGGTGATCAATCAAGTGAATGGTGATTGGAATACTCTCCAGCCCACTCTGATCCCCCTACAGAGACTACACGAGAAGACTGTTGACTTTCTTCACAACAGTAAAACTGTATCATATACCTCGTGATGAGAACCAGATGGCAGACACACTTGCTACTCTATCCTCCATGATCAAGGTAATTCGCTGGAACCATGCTCCCAGGATCGATGTGATACGCCTTGACAGGGCCGCATATGTGTTTGCTGCTGAACTGGTAATCGATGACAAGCCCTGGTATCACGATATCAAGTGCTTTCTGAAGAATCAAGAGTACCCTGCAGGGGCATCCAACAATGACAGAAAGACTTTGAGAAGATTGGCAGGCAGTTTCTTCTTGAACAAAGACAATGTGCTGTATAAGAGGAACTTCGACATGGTTTTGCTCAGATGCGTGGACAGACACGAGGCGGACATGTTAATGCAGGAAGTTCATGAAGGTTCCTTCGGTACTCATGTCGGCGGACATGCAATGGCTAAGAAATTGTTAAGAGCGGGTTATTACTGGATGACCATGGAGTCAGATTGCTTCAAATATGCTCGGAAGTGTCATAAATGCCAGATTTATGCTGATAAGGTGCATGTACCGCCGAATCCTCTGAATGTGATGTCTTCGCCGTGGCCGTTTTCTATGTGGGGTATTGACATGATTGGAAAGATTGAACCGACTGCTTCCAATGGGCATCGCTTCATCCTTGTTGCCATCGACTATTTCACCAAGTGGGTCGAGGCAGCGTCGTTCGCGAATGTCACCAGACATGTGGTTGCCCGTTTCATCAAGAAAGAAATCATTTGTCGCTATGGGATTCCCGAAAGAATCATTACTGATAATGGTTCTAATCTCAACAACAAAATGATGAAGGAGTTGTGTCAGAACTTCAACATTCAGCATCACAATTCTTCCCCTTACCGCCCTAAGATGAACGGCGCTGTTGAGGCGGCAAATAAGAACATAAAGAAGATTGTGCAGAAGATGGTCGTCACGTACAGAGATTGGCATGAGATGCTACCTTTCGCCTTGCATGGGTACCGCACTTCAGTACGTACATCGACCGGGGCAACCCCTTACTCCCTGGTGTATGGTATGGAAGCAGTCCTACCTGTTGAAGTGGAGATTCCTTCTCTAAGAGTCTTGTTGGATGTCAAGTTAGACGAAGCCGAATGGATTCGGACAAGGTTCAATGAGTTGATAATCGAAGAGAAGCGAATGGCAGCCATTTGTCATGGGCAGTTGTATCAGAGTCGGATGAAGAGAGCCTTTGATCAGAAAGTGCGTCCTCGTTGTTTCCAAGTCGGAGATTTAGTGTTGAAAAGGATCCTTCCTCCTCAGACAGATCACAGGGGCAAGTGGACTCCTAACTATGATGGACCGTATATTGTCACCAAGGTTTTTGATGGTGGGGCCTTAATGCTTGCAACTATGGATGGTGAAAACTTCACTTCCCTTGTGAACTCAGACGCAGTTAAAAAATACTTCGCATAAAATAGACCCGCTGGACAGTAAAAAGAATAGTCCAGGCAAAAATGGGCATCCCGACGAATCAAGAAAATGAAAAGGTTCGGGCAAAAATTAGGGATTAAAAATGAAAAGATCGTACACCCGGTAAGTTGAAAACCTGAAAAGGCAACTTAGGCAAAAATGGGTATCCCGGTGGATTGAAAACCCGAAAAGGGCGATCCAGGCAAAAGTTAGGGATTAAGCGAATGACTGCGTTCTGAGTTAGTTCTGAATCTCATCTCATGTCGATGACTGGAAATTTTCGAAAGGTAGGAAACAGTCTAATCACCTTTTCAGAAGGCTGATCATCTGGAGGATCTTGAAGACGGGCAAGTCATAGCAGAATTGGAACCCAATAGAAATCCATTTCACATTGCCATTAGATTAATTTCTGTTTTTATCTTTTGTGCGATTACCTCTTCCCAGGGATTGCTTCCTGATGTAAATGCCTATTCAGAGGCCATTCAATCAATAAAATCATGTTATTCAGTATATCTCTGTTTTCATTTTCATTTTACTATTTTGTTTGCAAAAATGACGTCCGAATTTTTGATAAACATTGCATCATGACACATAAGGGCTTTACAGGTACATGCTCAATAAACATTTAAAATTGCTGTAAATTTTAAGTGCTTTGGATCGTATATTCAGAACAAATACCCTCGGGGCATTTCCTTAAAATCCCATGCAGATGATCGTGAATATCTTCCCCAGTGAAGTCACCAACAGACGAATTCGGTGTCTTATCCCTGCAGAGCTGATCAGAGTGTTGGATTCTTCAATCCCCAGCAGTTTCTCACCACCGTACTTCCCCAAGCGTTTGTTTCAGAATATACACTCCCCAGTAGAGTTGACAGTGCCAGACTATATATCCCCAGCGGAGTTGACAGTGCCAGACTGTATCTTCCCAGCAGAAGTGGCTGTTCCTTAGAGTTTGAGGCCAGATCGATAATCCCAATGCCAGATCCATGGTTTCTTTCCTTGAAGCAGAACCTCGGTACCGTATCAGTGTTTGCTTCCCTTGCTGAGTCATCTCTCGCAGATCGTGGTTGCCAGAACCACTATCGCTTTCCCCAACAGCAGGTTTTCAGTGTCGTTCTCTCCCAAGTCAGAATCTCGGTATTTCGTCATTGCTAGAACACCGTGTGGCGGGTCATTTCCCCACATAATTCTTTGCGCTGTGCATCTCCAACAGCCTTGCCAGGGTCCAGAAGATGGTGATCATTTCCCCAGTAGATCCCCTTGCCTCAGCTTGGCATTCTACCCAGCATTTCGCATCCCTGCATGTAGAATCATATTGCATTGCATCCTCCCAAATCGCGTAGCATTTCCATTTTCATGGAGCATTACGCCATTGAAAGATTCAAACATACGCATGTAAGCATAAAACATTCTCGGTATCCCAAGTGATAAGCTAGAAGTTGTTTCTAGTACTCAGACTGAAGATTGTTCATGACCCACCTTGGTTATCCCCAGCAAGTGTCATTGGCCCATGCGCCGCCTCTATTATCATTCCCTATTTCTACCAATGCTGACAGGCATGAAGTTTTCCGATGTTCAAATCGAAGAAGTTTCCGACGTTCAGGTCGATGCAACTTGTGGCATTCAGGCCAGTTTTCCGGTATCCAGACCGAAGTGGCATTCAGGCCAGTTTTCCGGTATCCAGACCGAAGTGGCATTCAGGCCAGTTTTCCGGTATCCAGACTGAAGTGGCATTCAGGCCAGTGTTCCAATATTCAGATCGAAGTGGCGTTCAGGCCAATTTTCGATATTCAGATCGAAGTGGCATTCAGGCCAATTTCCGATATTCAGATCGAAGTGGCGTTCAGGCCAGTTTCTGGTATTCAGACCGAAGTGGCGTTCAGGCCAGTTTTCCGATGTCCAGATCGAAGAAGTTTCTGACGTTCAGGTCGATGCAACTTGTGGCATTCAGGTCAATTTTCCGATGTTCAGATCGAAGAAGTTTCCGACGTTCAGGTCGATGCAACTTGTGGCGTTCAGGCCAATTTTCCGATGTTCAGATCGAAGAAGTTTCCGACGTTCAGGTCGACGCAACTTGTGGCATTCAAGCCAACCTCTCGGTGTTCAGACCGATATTAATAATCTCATATCTCCCGATGTTCAGATCGAAGTCATTTCCAGTATTCAGACTGATGAGCGGCATTCAGGCCATGGTTATTTCTGTGTTACCATTTATTTTGGTATCCAAGTTAACATTCTTTTTCGGTATTCAGACTGACTCTCACCGTACCAGACGGATTCTTCTTTCAAGGCCACCTCTTTGCCGATTCTGATAGGCATTGTCTCTTCACTTCACTTCAGTGCAAATTTTTGGGCTTTTATTGTATTCAATCCCTTGATACCTCGAAAGTACGAAAGCAGTTGCCATCTTCTTTCCGGGTCTCCAGTTGATTGAATAGGGGTAGCTGTAATACCCCAAAATTTACCCTTTATTTTTCCTAAACAAAAAAAAAAAAAAAAAAAAACAAAAAAAAGAGAACGAAAAAAAAATGAAAAAAAAAAAGTTAAAAATAAATAAATAAATAAAATTAATTAAATAAATAAATAAAATATAACAAATTTTTTTGGACTTGGGTCTCCCTCATTTGAGCCCACTACCCACAAAGCCATGGAATTCAATCTATAAATACCAAGGCTTCACTTAAGAAAAGGGAAGAGAAGCAAAATACTCTGAGGTTTCCTTGGAACAAAACCCTGAGGAAAAAGATAGTGAGAGAAGAACTAACAGAGTTCAGAGCAGCCTCCAAACCCTGAAGGGAACTCAACTGCACAGAATCACCTCTGCCTCACATAAACCCTAAAGATTGTTTTGTAAACCTCACGGGTGTAACTCAATTTCAATCAAGCTCCCCAATCAGGTTTGCCCTATATCCATCATCTTTATGCCTTTAATTTGAATGCTCTAAATGTATGAGGTATTATGGGTGAATTTGATACCCTTTTGATGCATGTGTTTGACAAGAGGTTTAGGCCTCCTACCCTTGGTTGCTTTTTGTGAGCTTTTTGTGAATTGAAAGGGCATGATTCATGTGGTTACATTTTGATTTGGGGGGAAACCCTTGATTACCCTATTTTTTTGTCTCTAACCTGTTTGTTGAGTTTTTGTGAGGGCTCACATGACGTTTGCAGGGATAACTTGCGTGGTTTCCCACTTTATTTGTGGGATACCCCCTGGAGGTTCATTCCGATTACCTGTACTGACCCACTTTCTTTGATGGTGTTTAGCTTGGAAGGATCCCTGGGTTTCTCATTCCTCTAATTGTTGTTACTTCGGATCTTTATCCACGTGGTACTTTTATATTTTTCCCGCATTTTACTGCTTTCCTAGCTGGAAGACCTCGATAGGAGGCAATGTTTTTGTGTGTTTTTTTTTTCACAGGTTCCTTTGTACAGGGTTAAGAGCTATGAGGTCTTATCCTCATTACCCTTTTGCTTGAGCGTTCCCAAACCCTAACCCTTCATTGATTTTTCTTCTCCATAACACACGTTTACTCCTTCTACTACAGGTGAGTAAGTCTCCAAAGGTCGAGCATCCGGTAGATTGCGTAGTAACGTCGTTCATCCAAAACCCACTTCATAACCCCGTAGTTAGCCGAACTACGGCTTGCTCTGATTCTCATTCCAGATGAGATACGTAGGCATAAGACGCGATGTCTTAGCGAGCACACATCCCCCAACCCATAGGTCAGCCGAGCTACGAAGACTCTGATTCTCATATTCAGATGAGATACGTATGCAGTGGATGCGACATCCACGCGAGTCATTTCTCTTAACCTTTTTAGTTAATAAACACATTAGGTAAACCCACACCCTTTAGACAAAAAACCACAAAAGTGGATCCCGTAGAGTACTACGGATGCGTAGGGGTGCTAATACCTTCCCTTCGCATAACCGACTCCCGAACCCAAGATTTGGTTGCGAGACCCCGTCTTGTTCCTTCCTTTTCCAGGTTTACTTCGAGCGTTTCCTTTCCCTCCTTTGGGATGAATAACGCACGGTGGCGACTCTTCTGTCTTTTTCTTTCGCCGGTTTTTTTTTTCGCGCACTGTATTTTTCAGGTTGCGACACAAGCAATGAAGGAGTAACATAAGTCCATAGAAGTTGACAATACCCGATCACTATTCGAATTGCCATAAAGCAAGAAGACAATTGATGTGAAGTGTATTTACAAAGTAAAGTTAAATAAAAAAGGAGATGTAACTAGATACAAAGCAAGAATTATAGCTAAAGGTTTCTTCAGAGAGAAGGAATTGAATTTGATGAAGTATTTCCACCATTTTCTAAGATCGAAACAATCAGGTTATTTTTTGATCTAACAAACATAAACAACTAGTATATGTGTCACATGAATATAAAATGTGCATTTATGAATGACCCCTTAGATGAAGAGATTTATGTAGAACAACTAGTTGGGTTTGTGAAACAAGGCCAAGAAAGCAAGGTATACATGCTGCATAAAGCTTTGTATGTACTCAAGTAAGCAACAAGAGCTTTGAATAAGAAAATAGATGGTTTTCTAAGAAAGGAGGAATTTTTAAAGTGCACAACTAAACATGGAGTATATGTTAGAAGAAGCAGGAGTGAACTGCTTATACTACGTCTATATGTCAATTACCTGTTGATAACAGGTACCTGCAAGAAGGAGATCGAAGACTTCAAAGCTAATCTGAGCAAGGAGTTCGAAATGTCTGACCTGAGAAACATTTTATACTTCCTTGATATCGAATTCTACAAGAGTAGTAGAGGCATGATGATGCATCAAAGAAGATATGCAAGTGAGATACTCAAAATATTTGAGATAGAGCATTGTAATGCAACTTCGACACCTGCTGAACCAAGACTGCAACTGATGAAGGACTCAGATGAAAATGATGTTGATTCAACTCAGTAGAGAAGACTCATGGGATCACTAAGATACCTTTGTCACATAAGACCTGATGTAGCATACAATGTAGGTATGGTGAGTAGATTCATGCAGAAGTCACAGGTATCACACCTTGCAGCCACAAAGAGGATACTAAGGTATCTCAAAGGAACTCTCGACTATGACATTTTGTTTTCTACAACAAATGAAGGAAAATGACGCAAACTAGTGGATTACACTGACTCAAGTTGTTGTTGTGATGATGAGGATAGAAAATCCACAGTTGGTTATATGTTTATGTTAAGTGGTGCTCCAGTTGCTTGGAACTCAAGAAAGGAACCAATATTAGCGGTGTCATCATGTGAGGATGAGTATATAGTGTCATACCCCAAATTTACCCTACCCATTCATACAACTTCCATGACCCTACTGCATAAGCATATATCCATCATCTCATTTGCATTTGCATCCGTAACAAGAAAACATGACATATAAACTCAAGGCATGATGTTCATATCTGAGAAGCACCAAGATCTCTTGATCATGTTAGGGTGTTCCTAATCCATCCTAAACCCTAATTCTCATATTCAAGCATTCTTTGACCTTTTGGGACTACACAAGTCATCCCATTCATCTCCAAAACCCTAATTGGATGGTGAGCCTTGATTGGAAACCATGCTTATTCATCTGGTCATCCATGGACCTCAACCCTAATTCCTTGCTTCTTTATGGCTTGTAAATGTCATAATTTACCCTGGCTTTACTCTTGAGGAACCCTAATATCCAACTATTGGCTATGAATCAACCTTGTGAAGCTACTTCATGCCACCTCATGCATCTAAACCCTAGTTTGTTTGACCTTAGCCTTAGAGGAACCTTTTGGTCCAAGAAACCCTAATTGTTCCCCTTTTGTTTATATTATTTGCCTCTCCACTTGATCATCTCATAATCCATTAAACCATTCACATATAATTCAAGCTAATTTCAATCATCATCCACCAAACATAAATCCATTTCATCCATGATACAAGTGAGGGTTTATTTTGGACTTTCAACTTGAAATCATTGGTTTCATCCACAAGCATGGCCTATAATCATCCTACAAAGCATCAAGGCTTGTTTTCCATAAAGACATAATCATTTGGGCTTCAAAAAATCATCATGGTACCTTGGAATTCAAGAAATCACCAAAATGGCATTTTAGGGCATATTGGATGGTCATGTTTTGGCAAGTTTGGCCTATCATTTGGTCCAAAACCCATAAAGTTTTCATATTTCAACCTTTTAAGGATCTCATTTGAGCCAAATGTCCTAAATGAACTCCTCTTCAACTTTGTTTCAAGGCCCAAGACCTAATTCAATGTATAAGGACCTCAAAATGTGGATTGGTCAAGCTGGTCAAGTTGCCTAGTCAGGCCTAAGAACATGTTCATGACCTCCACTTTACACTAATGACATTTCTAGACCATAACTCCCTTTGACCTGGTTCTTTTTACAATGTGCTAAGGGTATGGAAAAGTTCAATTGGCCTAATTTTTTGTTCAAAATGCACAAGCCAATTTTAATTGGCCCAAGTGCAAAGTTCATGCCACACCATGCTGCACATAGCCAGACCAGACCAACCAAAATGTGCCAAACCATGCACCAAGCCTTTAATCCTTGTTTTTTTTCTCTTCCATATGATCCAGACACATGTTGAAACACTTAGGGACACAATTTGCAAACCAATTTTAGTGTAACAATGACACATGTGAGCAAAACCGAAAAAAAGTCAAAAAGTAAACATTGCCTAAAATGGTAACAAGCAAAGAAGCCTTAGCATTGTTGGAACCACCAATGTTTCACCAAAAGCGTGCAATATGCAGAACCAAGTGGAGGGAAAATAATTGAAGAGGAAATATGGACCACCTTTAGCCAACAAGTTTGGCTTTTGTCATTTTTTGGGCTCAAGTGAAATCAGACTCCCCAACCCCAAAACTAAAACCTAACCATTCCATCACCTTTCCTATGAATGAGGGATACTTCTCCACTAACTTACCAAGCTTCCAAGCCATTGAATCTCTGCATAAATCACACTCATTTCCCTTAAAAAACAGAGCTATTGAGTTTGATCTTTGAGCCCTTTCCAGCACAACTAAAACACTCAAACACCTTCACATAACATCCCTGAAGCTAACTGGAACCTTGGTAGTGTTTGAAGAAACCTCACCTGAGTTATTCAAATCCATCGAAACCACCAACTAAAACTGATTCTGAAAAGGTAGTAAACACTTCCATTTCCATCCAAACAAGTTTCCATTCCACTCCTTATGATTCACCGATGCTAAGCCCCAAGATTTGAGCTTCAATCATTGAATATACACCATTTTATTTTATTTTTAGGTTTAAGTTTTCCTTCGTTTTCATGTGAAATACTCCATACTCAGAGCCAATCAATGGCTCATGAGTATGGAGGAGGCAACAATGATCAAATTCTAAGTGGAATCCGTGGTTGATTCCACTTAAAAATGTGAGTTAGAGAGATTAGATTTCTGAAATTCCAAGGTTGAAGACGATGAACTGGTCGTTGCTTTGCGCGTTTGTTTCAGTTTTAAATTTAAAAATATGTGTTGTCATGTTCTCATTAGTTAAGGGAAGTGACTTGGCTCCTGAGTGTGTGTGAGTTTCTCCAGTCAATGCGCGCTTGTGTGCCTCATGATCTGAGCCTTCCATTTTGCTTACTTACTTTAAGTGATCTGATCATGTGGTTGGGGTTGACCCTTTTGTTATTTTTGATTAAGTTATATTATTTATTTTTATTCAGCATGCTATTCACCAACCAGAAGCGCTTGGCTCAATGGTAAGGGGGTTAACACATTCCCCCAAGGTCAGGGGATCAACCCCTAGTGCCCCCATTGTTCTTTTTTTCTTTCTTTCCCCCTTTTTTTTCTTCTCATTTTCATTTTATTTTCTTCATTCCTTTTATTTTCTTCATTCCTTTTATTTTCTTTACATTTTAATTTCTTTTCTATTTTTTTACTTATTTCTTTTAAACCCAATATTTTTTTCCATTAATACATTTTACTTATCCAGTAATCAATTTTTTTACCATTTTCATTGGACATTTATATCCTTATATTTAATAGCGGTTGATGAGATTCTATTGATCATCTTAATTGGTCTTAGGGTTGACTTAATCTTCAATATTTTGAACATGTTAATGAATGATCAATGGATCATTCATGACACTTTGAGGTGTTGATAGATTGTCCCTATTTGATCATGTTTGAACCATTTGATGCATGGATGAGACCCTCACTTATTGATCCTTACTTGTTGGTTTTATTTGATTGTGTTGTGTCCATTGATCACTAACCATTAACACTTGAATTTGGATGTCTAACTTGTACATTATTTGAACTCTAACTTGTACATTATCTAACTCTTAAACTTGTAATTATTTGAGTGATATAATCTTCCACTTTTCAAATCATTGATAGATGGACTTGAGGTTATATAACTTTCTTTGGTTCAAATTTATTGTTAGATGTTCATGAATCAACTTCAATACTTTGTATTAATGATAAGTTATCCCCTGATGTTCCATATTTTGAGTCCTTTAACTTGTGGATAGATAATCCCTAGGTAGTTACCTAGTGCAATTTTCTTACCAACCACTAACATTCATTGCTAACCATTGATATCATTGACCTAGTTTATCATCTTATGATTTATTTTCTTGTCAACTTATTGTATTGTCATTTATTTTCAAGCATTCTTCCTCATACTTATCATCATTGTATATATATCTCATGCATCTTTATAATTTGTCATTTACTTATTGTCATTGCATAATAAAAAAGAACAAAAACATGATAAAATCAAAAGACCAAAAATTGCATTCATCTGTGAACCACTGTGGACTTAGAGGATTTCATTAGGACCATTGCATGTGGACTTTACCCTAATTCTTGACCCATCGCTCTAACTATGATTTTCATCTATAACTCCCAATTTTTTATTGTAAGAATGACATTATTGGCACTACCCTAGGGAGACATGCTTTTAAGCCCATTATCCACTTGTTAACACATGTCACTTTGCACACACAAGGCTTTCTCTTGGGTTATCTTACAATGAGACCCTGTATTTCTCCCATTGGTTACTTTGTAAATATTCATGTACGTCACCATTTTCATAAGCAATAAACCCTTGATCCAACGTCAAGTGACATTTTTCTAATCAAATCCAAAAATACAATAAAAATACGATTATCATTATGCGCCATGAGCCTTAAGTGGTGGCGAATGAGTAAGGATGAAGCTCTCATATCCTTACTCTGATTATTTTGGACACAAGATGCTTGAATTGTTTGTCTAAAATATTCGCCTCTTCCCATAGTCTTTAGTGAAATCTAATAAAAAAACCACCTCTTTTCATAAACCATAAAACCAACACCAAATCATCAAATTCATTTTTGCGCCTTAGGGAATCACTCCGAAAGCCCTTTTTCAAGGTAAAATTAACCAACAGACAAACATTTTCTACTCCGAACTACGGAGCTCTGATTCTTCATCCCCCGATGAATGATACGTAGGCACAAGGATCCCAACCATTGACGAGCACAATAATAAAAAACCACAATCTCATTCTTTCCCTTTCCTAAATAATAAAGCAATTTTAGAGATAAATACCCACGCATGCAGATAACTTAAGTGGTTCCCGTGGAGTACCATGAACGTGAGTAGAGGTGTTCGTGGGTGCGGGTTGACCCACGAACCCGCTGACCCAACCCAACCCAACCCATAAATTACCTGAACCCATTCATTTATGGGTATACCCAACCCAACCCATAACTACCAGTATAGTTTTGGTTCAGGTGTCGGGTTTGAGTTTTGTAACTCGCGGACCCGTTGACCCAACCCATTGATGCGATTTTAGTAATTTATTATCATTTAAAATAAAAATATAAAATTAATATCTCACTAATAACCATAATTTTTCCAAAAAAAATTATTCTCCATCAATAATACTACTAGACCAATGAATTTACTTAATTATAAGATTAAATGTTGTTTCTTATTTTCTTTTGTATCGTTTCTAACTTATGTATTTTATGAAAATAACGTGTCTTGTTGAATTTTATACTATTATAAAGTGTTATATCGTGTAGATGATTTTTATTAGATATTATATAATGTGTTTCATTGAATTTGAGTGTTATAAATGAGTATGATTGTATTGAGTTGCATTATATTTTTTTAAAATCGACAAAAAGAATCATAAAAAATATATATTTTATTTGAAACACAACCCGCGATCCCAACCCAACCCAACCCATGAATGAACTGGTCGGTTTTGAAAACGAAATTACGGGTTGGACGACAGACCCAACCCATTAAGGTTTGAACGGGTTGGGTAACAGGTTAGGCCAAACCCAGTCCAACCCAACCCGCGTACACCCTTAGACGTCAGGGGTGCTAAAACCCTCCCCTTGTGTAATCGACTTCCGAACTCATATTTGGTTGCGAGACCAATCCTTATACCTTTTCTTTTTCTCTAGAGGGTTTTATCGACTATTTTCCCTTTCCTCATATAGGAATAAATAAAATTCGGTGGCGACTCTGTGTGCTTTTTCTTTAAAGAGCATTTTTCAGTCAATAAATTTTTTCGCGGTAGTGACATATATCTGTCTCTCTATATGCGTGTCAAGCAACATGGATGGTGAATTTGATAGAAGAAATTACATAGAAGGGGAAATGACCATGAAGATCGATAACACGCCTGATATTAATCGGACGAAGAATCCGATAGCACATGGAAGAAGCAAACCCATCGAAACGAGGTCCCATTATCTTCAAGAGCAAGTAGCAAATGGAAGGTTGAGCCTAGAACACTGCAGATTAGAGAACCAGATTGCAGACATAATGACGAAGGTTGTGCATGTCAAATTGTTCAAGAGATTAAAAACAATGATGAACGTAGATAACTTAGACACAATGAATTAAACGGTGTGTTAAATATGTAATTCTTTGTATTAGACATACTTGATATATTCAATGGTTGTCAAAATATGTAGTCATCGATGGAGTCAACTTCGACCGAGTTGGAACTTAGTATTTGTTTAACAATTGAATTAGTTAGAGAGATTACTTGGTGTATAATTAATCTCAACCATAAAAGGGAGACACTCTTATTTGTAAATATAGAATTGTGTTCAATTAGAACTCAATAGAAATTCTTTCTGCTCCCAAATTTTAAAATTTTCATCTTATCTCTTTTCTCTTCATATTATCTCATCTCATCAAATCTTTGTATGGTGGAGTCATCTTATAACTAATGTGTGGTTGAATCATTCATGTAACAAGTAAAGAAATAGAGATAATCAACAATAAATATTAATTTTTATTCATTAAAATTGATTCAAATTATCTCAAAGATTAAAATTTAATTCTAACCATCCAAATAAAACACTCATCATTACGAGAAGGAAAAAAAATACTATATTATATTTTCACCGTATATGTTAATTAATGTTATTATTTCATTCAGTCATTGGACAGTATTAGAGCTATTTACTCCATTTATTTTTTTTTAAAATCACATCCTCTACCAGTTCAGTAAATATGGACGGGAATAGTTTTTAATATCATTGTAGAACCCTTTATTTTTGCTTGGGATCAATATTTGTCAATAGTTTAGGAATTTATCCTTATATTTTTTTATTTTGACATGGCACTCCAATTTTTCATAATATAAATAATATATTATTTATTTATTTTATTAAAACAATCTAGCTAAAAAACTCAGTAAGCTAATATGAAAATCCGGTAGTCAATCAAAATCCAATGGGCCATTCAAAAAATATTGGTATATATTTTCACCGGCATTTTAAAAAAGTAGATGTATTGTAAATTTTTAAAATTTCTAAAAAGATCCAGAAATAAAACAAACAAAATCATAAGACAAAACAAACAAAAAAACTGAACAATAAATTACCACGAATTTATTGATATTTTTGAAAAATTCAATATCCTATATACTCGACAATTTAAAAATACCGGTAAAAGTAGGATATCATATTTTTTAAAAAGGCAGGTAAAAACATATATAAAAAATTGAATATCATTGGACATTTCGAGAATGCCAATAAAAAGCATAGTTTTTCTGAAAATTTCTCTATACATTCAAAATTATCGATAAAAATGTATAAATTTAATAGACAAAAATATTTACTTTGTAAATATTTAATAAAACATTCAAAAAATGCGATAAAAAATCCAATTTTCAAAATCTCCGGAAATGACAAATTAAATAGTAAAAATTATACAGGATAATATGATAAAAACGCTATTATTGAGAGTGCCATGATTAATTTTAAGAGTGTCATAACAAATTCTCTCAATAGTTTTATCAAGGTCCAATTAATATGAAACCTAAGGATATCACATCCTTTTGGGCATTATTTCTCGTACCTTCAATGGTGCTCCCGCACCCTTGTGAAAATTTAGAAATGCCTATTTAATGCATTTTTCATTGCGTTCGATTTCACATCACATTCTTTCGTAAGTGACTCGACTCCCATTTTATATTAAAAAAATAGTACGAAAATTATCTCTAGATTAAATTAGTATGTTTTTCTCCACTAATTTCCGTGTCTTTCTTCTCCACCTATACAAATGGGCTCATATGCATGTCCAATTTGGTTTTAGGAACAACCAACATTTGGATATTGTGAAAAAAACAAATGTTTACAAAACCATGAAAATGCCTTTCAACTTCTAGTAATTGCTCTTTACACCCCATGGGGTGCTCTCCCCACCAATGTGAAAAGTCATAATTGCCTTTGGATTTCGAAGATGCGTCTCTTGACGCACCCTTTTTAAACATCTGTCGACCCAAATTGCTGAGACACCCTTATTTTGTTAAAATTTAGTCAGGAGATGCATCTCCATATCATCATTAAGGTGAGTCCGGAGATGCATCTCCATAAAAACCTTTAATTCAAATCTCTATGAGTTTTACATAGATGCATCTCCGGACGCATTTATTTCATACACTCGCGTCAGACCCTACCTTCTTGCTCCTTCATTTTTAGAAAACAAAAAAAAAATCCATTTTAGCTATTTTACTCCATAGTCATTTACAAACCCCATTTGATCAAGTTTTTACAAGATTCTTCAAGTTCACTCATTCCATTCTACTTCCTTTGTTGTAAAGTTACTCACTGCATTCAAGCTTCTCATCCATAACTCTAACTTGGTAAGTTTCTCATTTTTTTTTGAGTTTTGGATGATGTTTTAGGTAACATAACTCGTTTAAGTTGCATTAGATAGTAGTACATTCCAAATAGATAGCCAATATAGACATGCATTCCTATTTGGTTGGAGTTTAGGGCATAAATGGGGTTTCTTCCATTGCTGAGAATCGTGAGTTCATCCGAAGATGCATCTCTAGATTTTCTCTGTACTATTTTTGAAGATGTATCTATGGAATTTTCCTGGTTTCTTTTTGGTTGCATTTTGATGTGATTTTCTGGTTTTATTACATGTGCAATGACTGAAAACAACCAGGATAAACTAAGGCTCGACCGTGTGTCCCAACACGGGCCTGTACAACGTAAGAGAGCCATGGGTAGGGCGACGAGGCCACTAGTCGATGCTACCTCGTTTGATTGTTCATAAGGTCGAGGTTTAGAACCATCTGCTTCTACTTCCAGTAGTCACCTGTATCGGGCATCTACTTCTCAGGCATATTCTTATGAGGTCCATGAAGACGCCCCTAAATCCCCCTGAACTCTATGAGGCCAATCAGGAGGAACCTATTGTTGATGCGGATGCCCCTGTAGATAGTTATCTAGGAGACCTATTATATACATCCTTACTTCATCTCTATGGAAACCATACTTCTAGGCATGTCTGGGACGGAGAGGTATATTTATTTACTTTTGCATTACATATATTTTAAACTAATTTAATGGCGGGTGATGGTGATATTTTTTTTACAAGAGCGTCCATGTTTAAAATCCATAAACCACAAGAGGAAGATTTTGAATTAGGAACGACCTGATAAATACTGGTTTAAGAATGTTATCTCCTACTCTGGGTTTTTTGGTTTATGTGTTGATGCGTACACTACCATAAACCATGGCATGCATGCGACATTTGCAGAGAGATGATATTCAGAGACATCATCTTTATATCTTTCTATTGATGAGATGACCATCACCCTGGATGATGTTGCATGCCTCCTACATCTTCCCACCAGGGGAAAATTACTAGACTACAGAAGATCGATCAAGTGGAAGCCAGTGAGATGGTGGTTACATATTTGGGGGTTGACCCAACTGAGGTCACAAATGAGGTAACTGGCACTAGAGGTGCTCATGCTAGATTTATATTTTTGGAAGAACTTTATAAACACCACATGCAGATGGCTATGGATGCCAACAATGATGATATGTAGGTTGTGTACCATCGAAAATTTACATTGAGGTGTTACCTCTTATTCCTGGTTGGCACTATTTGATGGTGATTTGACGATGATTCAGGAGTACAACTAGGGGGCCTTTTATTTGGTCAACCTGTACTCAAAGTTGGGCAAGGGTTTTCTTTGGAAAACAAAGCAGATGACAAGAAGTTGCATGCCTCTTAAGGTATTTAGTGTTATTAATATTTTCATAACTCTTTTGTTACACTTGTTATTAATATTTTATCTGAACCATATTCAGGGATGGATCATCACCCACTTTCCTTAGATCTATGGGTGGGAACGTGTGCCTAACTACACTGAGGATTGACGACGGGCATGCATCTTTTCCTCGCTCAGAGGGAATACACCGTTCGAGCCCTTCCAAGTGTATTTGATCGTCATGTAGCATATAAAATTTCCTTCTGACCATACGGAAGTCACTACAAGACGCGTCAGCTAGACATCATTTTGTTATACTCTAGATGATTTGCCTTTGGGTCAGGTCTGATGTATTCGTATCTGTCTGAACACGTGATGCGCAAATTTGGATATTTGCAGGTTATTTAGAGACACACCTCAAAGTATGCTCTCCCACCGTCCGCCGTATAGATCTTGATGTCATGCTTGAGGAATTCAAGCATCATTTGGACTTATACATATGTCTGCATAACATGGTTCTATAGGATGTCACATCTTATCATGACACCAGACACTCCTAGAAGACCACCTAGGCCTCCTAATCATGAGGTACTTGAGGCTAACGAATCCCATACCCAGGACACACACATCGTCTATTGTCGTATTGTAGATATGATGAGATCGGGCATAGAGGCATGGATTTTTGATGAAGGCAGTCCCCAGTTGGCCCTTGTAGAAGGAATTTTTGTCGAGGTCTGAAATGCCTTGAAGTAAAAGCAAAGAAGTTGGGGGTTAAACATGCACAATAGTTTAGGTTTAGTTGTATTTTGTTTTTAAATTTTCAGACAAATGTTATATATGACTTTTTTAATGTACATGTAGTATTGTAGTTACTATTAGATTGCCTCTTTGGATTAGATGCATTTTGCAAAACAACAACATGGAGAAATGTCCAAATGTTCAAGATTGATCTAGCTTGATCAAGCTGTATAAAAGACACATATTATGCACGATGCTCCAGCATGTTGATACAACATTTGGGCCTTACTCAACAGGCACCAGATTGTTGTGTTTCTAATGAATCTTTTGTGAAGATTTAGTTATATTTTATTGCTAATTGGCTTAGCAATATGATTAGGTTATTTTTTTGACAACTGGACGAAGATTTATTCAGATTTAAATGAAGATTTAAATTTAAATTTATACTAAAACAAATCATATCTTGTTGGAGATATTTATGGAACAGATAATATCCAACATATTCTGCATTAATTCTAGACAAAATTAAAGATATTATCCAAGGAGAAAAGCCCTGGGTTATTATGCTATATAAGAAGCTCAATACCTACATTGGAAACCAAGAAATACATTGATGATTCTAGAGTGTTAGGGTTTATTTTGAGTCCTTATTATTGATGTATGTATACCTCTATGTTTCAGTAATTTGACCTGAAATGTTTGTCTAGAGTTGAGTGATAGTATTCAACATTGATTAATGAGTTGTAATCTCCAATCACGGGTTGTGTGATTGAGAAGAAAGTGAGTAGGTTATCATGTTTAGGGGGAGCCTTAAATAGAAAGTCATTAGGTAGTGTTAGGAAGAGGAACTGAACAATATAAGGGTTGTTGTTGCTTGCAAGACTAATTGTACTAAGCTAGTAATAATGAATTTCCTTTCTTGGGTTATGGACTCAGCCTCCAAGACGTAGGTATGGTTTCACCGAACTGGATAAACAATTATTGTGTTATTTATTGCTTTTACGTTCCATCATCTAGTACTTGTTGTGTTTTTGGCTTAACTTGTTGAACTAGTTGTCTAGGACATCGTGTTTGACATATGTCCACCGAGGAACAAAATTTTAATTGGCATCAGAGTAGACACCCTAGCATGTTGGGTGAGCTTCAAGAAAGATAAATTCTTCTCAAATGGACACTATGAAAGTTGGAGGATCAGTAAAAAACCACCTATTTTAGATGGCACCAACTATGATTATTGGAAGTCCATAATGGTTTCCTTTTTTAAATACACGGGTAACAAAGCATGGAAATCAGCAATAAAAGGGTAGAAACATCTAGTGGTTACTTCTAAAGATGGAACTACGAGCTTAAAGCCAGAAGTTGAATGGACTGATGCTGAAGATGAGGAAGATTTTGGGTACTCCAAGGCTTTGGATGCTATCTTCAATGGTATGGACAAGGACATATTTAGATTGATAAATACATGCTCAGAAGCTAAAGAAACTTGAGAATTTCTCAAAACTGTGCATGAAGGCACATCAAAAGTACATATGTCAAGGTTGTAGCTTCTTACCACTAAGTTTGAGAATATGAGGATGAATGAAGAAGAATTAATATGTGATTTCCATATCATATTGCATGATATTTCCAACACATCTTTTGATATGAAAGTAATAGCTATTGAAGAAGCTCATGACTTGAGAAGTATTAAGGTTGATGAACTTATCGGTTCCTTGCATTCCTTTGAAATGTCCATTAATGACAAATCATAAAATAAGAACAAAGGTATGGCCTTTGTCTCCAATACTGAAGGAAATCATAGTGATAAAGAAGAAAGTCTGTCAGATGCTATATCTCTTCTTGGGAAAAAGTTCAAAAACTCCTAGAAGAACCTATACAGGAAGTGGAGGACAAATGCCAAAAAGAAACAGCCCGACATTATTACATGCAAAGGGATTCAATGCTTTGAGTGTGAAGGGTATGGTCACTTCAAAATTGAATGTCCTACCTTCTTGAAGAAATAGAAGCTAGGATTATCAATCACTTGGTATAAGTATGAAAATAATAATGATGAAGAAAATGCCAACAAAGTAATGGCATACATTGGTAAGCATGATGCTAAGGGTGAGTCTTGTGATGAGGACCAATCTGATGAAGAGATATATGATTCCTTTAGGGTTTTGATCACAAAGTGGGAAGAAGCTTGCATTAAATTAGAGAGTAAAAAAAACAATAAATGTTGTTCATCAAGATAAAAATGAACTTGCTGCTATCATCACATGTCTGAAAGAAGAAATTTCAGTGTTAACATCCAAACTTGAGGACACCACAAAAACTAGTGAGATATTGAATAAAGGGTCTAACATGTTAGAAGAAACTTTGGAAGAAGAAAAGATGTTGAGGTTGAAGATTGATGCTAAATTGCTAGAAGAAATCCAGATACAAGAACGAAAGTTTAGAACTCCAATAGAAATAGGGATTAACTACAAGCTTATGAACAAGAAGGGCTACATGCTCCAGCATCGTGCTCGACATGCTCATCCTCATTATAAGAATTTCAAGAGCTCCAAAAGAAGATGCCATCACGGTGGTAAATACAAATACATAAGGCCAAATTGTTACAAACTGTATGGATATCCTTAACCCCTTCATCAACCATGGCTCAAAAGGAAAGAAAAAGACAGTTAAAACAAAGAAGGCATGAAGACCCAAAGTGGAAGTCAAAAGTCTCATAGGTCATACTTACCTTAGAGTGTCTTCTAGAGAATATTGTGTTGGTGTAAGCCCTAGAGGTCAATACTTTTGGTACTTGTATCGAATTATTTATTAATAATAAAAGGCTTTTTCTTTATTATGTTTGTTTAATGAAGTACCTAGAATAGCTAGTCCATTTAATGTATCAAGTGTGGCTTAATCATGAGACCATATTAAACATAAGGACACTATTCTTAAAGTATCTTTAGTAGAGCTTTGTTATGAAGTGGGATAACATTAAAGCATTAAGACTATTATGTATATAGACTGATGATCACATCTCATGGATCATGGATATGGAGTTATCAAGTGTTAAACATAGGTATGAATATTATGAGGAATATTTATACTGGATTAACCCTATATGAGAATACTACATAGAATGTTATGCAGAGTCGAGTGCTCTATTGCTGATCAAACATTGTCCGTAACTGGATGACCATAAAGACAGTTGATGGGTACTCCATGAAGCATGATGAGGGACATGATTGACCTAGATGGAATTTACCCATCATGTGTAACAAGATAAATGTGTAAGGGCCTAATATTGAACTGGACAAGGATGACACAGTCTATGCGTTATGTTCAATATAAACATAACGACAAAAAGGGTAATTGTACACATAAGTATTATAACAAAAATGGATTTGTCAAATCACATGACATGTTAGTGTCTTGGGTAGCAGTGATGTGTTGCTAGATACCACTCACTGTTTATCATGTTAAATATGTGATTTAATATAATTCCCAATGTCGCGAAAACCTACAGGGTCACACACAAAAGGACGAATTGATGAAAGATAGAGTAAATAAAGAACATCGTAAGATACGATGAACTTAAGTGAATTGTAGAACATCGTAAGGTACAATGCACTTAAGTAGAATACGAAACATGGTAAGGTACCACATGCTTAAGTGATTTTCAGTATACCATAAGATATGAGCCATATACACTTAAGTGGGCTTTTTAGCTTGTAGCACAAACAAGTGGTTCTATAAATATAACCCTTGTGCAGAAGCATTTCACTTGATGAAATTTCGTCTCTCTCTCTCTCTCTCTCTCTCTCTCTGTCTGTCTTTGGCTCTGTCTCTCTCACTCAAAGCCTTAATTCGTAGCAGCTAGCACTAAGACTGAAGGAATTCGTTCGTGTGGGCTGAGTAGAGGCGTTGCCACCATTCAACGCTCGTGATCACTCCATAGATCTGCATCAAATGTTTTAATCGCCACAAGAGATAACAATTTCTATCACTGATCATGCCCATTCGTAAGGATCACTAAAGGAAACATTTCAATTTCCACTTCATTTTGGATCGCAATTTTCCTTTAGTGGTATCGAAGCCACTTACGAAACCATGCATCTGATAGCTGTTTATTTTCTATATATTCTGTATTAATATGATTAAAAGACAGAATGAATTAAATAATAAATGAGTAATTAAATTTGGCATTAAGTGTGTACGATTTGGATGATTGATATTGACTATTCTTCGGAATCCGACACTAGTATGATGAAGCAGCGATACATCAATCGTCCATAGGTTACACAAATGAGATAGATCAATTTATATATATGATATAAGTAATTCTGATGTAAAATATGGTATATATGATATACTGTTTCTATTTCGTCCATTCAAACACTTAATGATTGTTATTCCTTTGAGCGATCAATGGTCATTTGCTTCGGAATCCGACATTAGTATGGTGAAGAAATGACGTGTTGATAAATCATACTGAATTATCAATTGAGGTGTGTTTGATGGTATGAATTGCTGCATTAGGGTTCATGACGGTACAAGGTTTGTGCTGTCAAAGAGTTATGCGATTAGGGTTATAACTACACAAGAGTTGTGCTTTAAAGTATCAAGTGTTGATGCAAAAAACAACGTCGATTTCAAATGAATTGTTCATTAAAATTTTACGTCGGGGCGCTACCCCTAACAACCCCGCAGGGGGTGCTTCCCCCTTGACCCCAATCCGCTGAACGGTCTGCGGAACCACCGTCTGCTGGCCGGGCAGTGGAACCCTCGGCTAACTCTGCGTAGTGTGATCAATCGCCAAAATTTAATTTGGTTTATTTAATTAACAGAATTTAAATTAATAATAATAATGTCTTTATTATTATTGTCTTGTGGTGATCAATTATAACCTTAGTTTTGCTTTATTTTGTCTCTTAATGTAACTTATTTGTTTTCCTTTATTAATCTCTTAATGTAACTTCTTTTCTCATCTCACTCTCTCGTATGTAAAACAAGTTACTTTTATGTAATGTAATATTATGAAGAAAGAGAAGAATACAATATCAAAGGAGGACAACCTTAAAGATCTTGCTTGGAGAAGCTTAGATCGTTATTAGGTTAGCTTAGGTTCTCTCATTGGCTTGGGAGAACAGTTGCGCTAGGGGCCATAACTGTTTCATTTTGTATGTATGTTGATGCATGTGAGTGTATGTTGATGCACGTGAGAGACGATTTATATGATAAATAAGTCGGTGAGATCAAAATAATTGTAAATTCCCTCAAATTAAATATTAAGTTTATGCTTTCCAAGTTTTAGCACTCATCAAGACTAGTATCGAATAATGTAGGTTTCGCCTACGCGAGGTGCATGTTCTATATTAGTAAGGTGTGATGGGATAATTGTAATATCCAATTGCTAAAACAATGGGTCAAACTTAACTAAACAAATTATAATAAGATTATATTGAAGGTGAGAAAAACAAGAAAGGGGGGTTTGAATTGTTTTAGAAAATAAAAGCTTTTTCAAAAGTAAGAACACACAAAATTTTATACTGGTTCGCTAATAACACAAAGCTACTCCAGTCCACCCGGCCAAGGTGATTTCACCTTCAAAAAGGACTTAATCCACTAATCTTGAAAGATTAATACAACCAAACGTCTAAGAGAGTGATCTCTTAGTCCTCCCAAGTATACAGACTACACAGAGTCACTTGAGGAACAAAAGCAATTTAGCAAAATAAATATGTAATAGAGAGTGCTTATAAGAGTAAGTGAATATTACAACAGAATAATCAAGAAAGTGTTTTCACGTATGAGCAGCAGCTCGTGAAAAACTTAAGAGAGAATGTAAAGAATTTTCTGTGCGTTGTTGTACATCTCTCACTGAAGTATGCTGTCCTTTTATATAGTGGTGAAAAGGACCGTTGGAGTGATGACAGAATATTGGCCTTTGATGAGCATTTAATGTCATTACTTTTGTGTTTCTTGCCATAACCAATTTGTCTCCCTGAATGATTTCTTTCTAAAAATACTTCCTTTCCATTTGAAGAAATTATTTCCGTTACTCTTTCTGGATTTGGAGAATCTTCATTAGAGTCTTTGTTATCTCGGAGTTTCTGTGCCAGAAGGAGATTGCGTTGAGGTTACATCAGAGCTTCTAAGAGTACTGGTCTTCTAGATCATCAGAACTAAGTCCAATGGATGTTTAGAGCTTCTGGTTCTTTCTATTGTCTTGTTTTGCTCAAAATCAGAACTTCTAGAGCGCACTTCTTCCTCAGATGCTTCTGATCTTCTAGTACTTTGTATCTGATCAGAGTTTGTATCTGATAAAACGATCAGATTCCTTTGTTGCTGTTCAGAGTCCTGCATACTTAGAGAATTTTCGTTAGTGTGCCATTTTTGGTTTCATCCTTTGTTATCATCAAAATCCTGGGATTCTATTGTAGAACTAATTTTGATCTTACAATCTCCCCCTTTTTGATGATGACAAAACAATCTTAATTTAGAGATGAAACATTTATAGATAAGAATTTTTTAGATCAGATAGAAGTGAGCTCCCCTTGAGTTAAGTTTGGGAGTTCAGAAGTTCTTACCAGAGCTTCCATGAGATGATGTTTCTAGATACTCTTCTGCAAATTTCTAAGTCAAAAAGGATTAGAACCAATTTTTAAACAATGTTTGCAGAGTACTGAAAGGATTTAGATATGTTTTCATCAGAGCTGTTTTTAGTTCTCCCCCTTTTTGTCAGAATAAAAAATACTTATATAAATGAAGGAAAGACCAATATAAATATATTCAGAGATGTTAAAAACATAAACAATAGAAAGCGAGAACAAACACAACAGAAAGCAATAAGCAAATCAACAGGCAAGAGAAAAAAATCCTAGGTGCCTAAGGGTTGGGAGGTGGAGGCATCCTCTGAAGCAGCTGGGTCAGTAGATTCTGAATGTTGACATTGACTGAATCCTGTTGATCCAATCTGGCTCGGACTTCTTTCTGCTCCTTCTGAAGATCTTCAAGTGTCTTGAGAACCAGAGGGACAAAGGTGGAAGACTCCCCCTGAGTCAGAGCATCCGGTTCTACCCTGTTGGCAGATTCTTCAGCACGACGAGCTTCAGCTTCAGTAGCGGCTTTGGCTTCAGCTTTAGCAGCAGCAGTAGCCTCAGCTAGAGCTTTGGCTTCAGCTTCCTTAAGCCTTTGCATTTCCTCTTGTCTGGATTTCTCTTCTGCTTCCTTACGGGCTCTCTCCTCAGCTTCTCTGGCTAGACGCTCCTAGAGTCTTAGCTCAGCGTCTCTAATGAAGTCGTTTCGGACTTACTCAGAGAGGGTCTTCATCTTGAAGGCTTCAGCGGTCATCCAGCCAATAACTCTGTTCCAGTGTGTCCTAATAGCTGAAGGATCATCGCTGATGCCAAAGTTGATGGTCAGAGACTTGACCTTGTCAACTGAAGCTCCTGCAAACAACATTATTGCTTCCTCTAGGGTTGGCAGGGTGTTTTCTGGTTCAGAGGGTGGAGGTGGAGAAGTGGGAGGGCTTAGGTTGAGAGTGGGAGTTTGTGGTTCAGCGGATGTATTTGGTGGGTATGTGTCAGAGTTGTTTGGTTGAGTTTCAGCTGGAGTTGTTTCAGAAGGTTAAGGGTCAGATGTTGTTGGGTTTGGTTGTTCTGTGGGTGATGAGGTAATTTCTGGTTCAGGTGTGGGTTGTGTTGACTGTTGTGAGGCCATAGTTTGATTTTGGAGTTGGGCCAGAGTGGGAAATGAGGGGTCAGAGTGTTCTGCGTCTGAGGAAATGTTGTAGTAGGGGGGTGATTCTGGAGAAGAAGATGAAGATGGTGAGGTGGTTTCATTCAGCATTTTTGCGTCAGAAATAGCTAAGGTTGTGGTGGCAAGGTTAAATTTCTGGGATGGTTGGTGAGATGTTCTGGTGGTTGAGGGAGGAGTGTCTGAGTTTGTATAGATAGGTGTGGGTTGAGGGATAGAAGAAGCAATATTATGTGTTTGTGCAGAAGGAGCAAGAGAAACGGACTTACCAGAAGGTCCAGGCAGAGGTGTTGGAGGTCTTGATCCGGAGGATTCTCCTAGTCTTTCCTTCTTAGCTTGCTTCGCCTTCTCAGATGGTCCTCGTGGACGCTTCATGAAGTTCGGAGGCTCAGCTGGCAGCTGGCTTATGTTGAAGTCTGAGATGTCCACTCCTTGTTTCCTCAGATCATCTAAGTAATAAAGGATTACCTCTGGAGGGTCGATCTTTGAGAACAAATAAAGTCCATGTGGGATCTTCCTCTGATCTTTGAGAGCTTCTCAGGAGGTGTCCATAGTAGGTTTGAACTTGACTTGATCCAGAATCCCCATGCTCTTCATATTTTTGGCGTTTAGAGCTCTTCCAGTGTCAATCATCACGTCTTCCATGAGTCTGAGCGTTATCAGGTGGTCCACGAGACGACTTTCGATCAGAACGTCAGAGATTAGCCTTCCCAGAGGAATGTAGTTTCTGGGCTTCATGTTGTTTCTTGTATCTCGTACAGAATCTCTGAGATACTTGAAGAGAAGTGCTGGAAGGCAGAGTTTCAGACCTTTTTGGATGCAATACAGAATGCACTTCTGGTCTGTGTTGATGTAGTCTGAAGAGTTTGAAGCTGGGCGATGATGGATGGTGCCCAAGATGATCTTCAGCCAGACCCGGAGGTTCTGATGTAGCTCCTTGTTCTTGGATTGGTTGCCTTCAGCGTTTTATTTGAAGATAGTTGGATTAATCTCATGGGACAGATATTTTACCCTAGGATTAATGTTGTAGATCCTTCTTCCTCCATCTTTTTCCATGCCCAGAAGAGCAACAATGGATTTCTCAGTTATCACCATTTTGACTCCCAGAACGTAGGAGACGATGTAGTGATCATCAACATCCGCGAATCTCCAGAATTCTTTCACTAAGTTTGTGTAGACTGGACCATACAAACGTTTGAAGTAATTTCCCCAACCTTGATTTCTGAGTTCTTTAGTGAGGTCAATACCATTTCTGCGCATGTTGTCAAAATCCACCAAGGATTCACATAGCACCTCCAGTTTCTCAAATGGTGTTGCAAGATTGATGTGAGGCTCACGATCAAGAATGTGAGGCTCTTTGTAGATGGGAGTTGAGACTACTTCGGTAACCGTTGGGTTTGGGTTGCTTGAACTTGGAGCTTGTTCATTTGAATCCATTTGTTGAGAGAAGTTGTAGACAAATTGTTGTTGAGCATCCATGAATGTTGTTGATGGATGAGATGAAGATTGAAGAATGCTGTAGGAATGCCTTGAGAGAGTTGAGCTTGCAGAGGTTTATGAATGCGTGAGAGTGAAAAGTGTGCAATGTGTGAATTGAGGTGTTTAAATACCCAAATTAGGGCGCATGCAAAACGACACACAAAACAGAGTTTAGCACAAAAACCAAGTCAACACGTTTAGAGGGAAAATGATTACAGCTCATTAATGATGTCTAACCCCAATAGTCAGTACACTGCTCGAGGAGATCTCAAGAGACTGTTCCTTGATTACTGCTAGACAGCTGTCTAGAAGTTCCAAGGTCAGACGCAAGGTATTCCACGTGTTTTCTTTATCTGATCTTCAGGAATACCAAGGGATTGGTTCCTGGAGATTTCTAACTTAGATAACTTCTAACTTGGTAGGAGTATCAGAGTCAGAGGCGGAATCCACTTTGTCCACGTCAGAATCTTATTTTACACACTCATAGGCACATTTTATTCAGGGCAATTTTGAATGTTCAGATTCTTTAAGATGAAGAGGAATCTATCTTCAGCTAAGGGTTTAGTAAAGATGTCAGCCCATTGATGATCTGTATCAATGAATTTCAATGTTACTACCCCTTTCTGAACATAGTCTCTGATAAAGTGATGTTTTATTTCTATGTGCTTAGCTTTGGAGTGTAAAATAGGATTCTTGCTTAAACAAATGGTAGCAGTATTATCACAGAAGATAGGAATGTTACTCTCAAAGATTTGCAGATCCTCTAATTGATTCTTCATCCAGAGCATCTGAGTAGTGCACAGTGATGCTGAGATGTATTCCGCTTCTGCAGTAGACAAGGCTATGGTTGATTGTCTTTTGCTGGCCCAGGATATCAGATTCTTTCCCAAAAGCTGACAATTTCCAGATGTACTTTTTCGTTCCATTCTGTCTCCTGCGTAATCTGCATCACAAAAACCAGATAGTCTATACTCTTTTGACTGACTTCTTCTTTTTCAAGAATGCAGGTTGGATGCATGTGTGTCTTTGCAGGTTTGCATTCAGCCATTTCAAATTTCTTCAGAATGTTTTTTATGTATTTACTTTGATGAACATACGTGACTTCTGAAGTTTGATTGATTTGAATTCTCAGAAAGAACTTTAGTTCTTGCATTAAGCTCATTTCAAATTCTGCCTGCATCAGCTCAGAGAATTCTTGACATACAGAGGCGTTAGCTGAACCAAAAATGATATCATCAACGTATATCTGGCATATCATGAGATCATTGTTAATGTTTTTACAGAAGAGTGTAGAGTCAACTTTTCCTCTAATAAAATCATGTTCCAGAAGAAAATTACTTAATCGTTCATACCAAGCTCTGGGTGTTTGTTTTAATCCATATAAAGATTTTTTAAGTTTAAGAACATGTTCTGGATAATTTGAATTTTAAAAACCTGGAGGTTGGTTGACATACACTTCTTCTGATATATAACCATTAAGGAATGCTCTCTTGACATCCATTTGATATAGTTTGATAGAGTGATTTACAGCGAATGAGACAAGTAAATGAATAGATTCTAACCTAGCGACTGGGGCAAAGGTTTCATTGTAGTCAATGCCTTCTTATTGAATGTAACCTTGAGCCACCAGTCGACCTTTGTTTCTGACAACTTCTCCTTTCTCATTCAGCTTGTTTCTGAACACCCATCTAGTTCCGATAATGTGAGTACCTTTTGGTTTAGGAACAAGATCCCAAACGTCGTTCTTTGTGAATTGATCTAGCTCTTCTTGCATAGTTAGAACCCAGTCGCTATCTTGAAGTGCCTCATCACAGGAGGTAGGCTCGATCAAAGATACTAGTCCCAAAGGAGTTTCTTCAGGAGTCTTGAAGGTAGACCTAGTTCGGATAGGTTTGTCCTTATTTCCCAGAATCAACTCTTCAGATATGTTGAGGCGACTTTTAGCTTTCTTTGGAATTGCTGGGGATTTAGTTCCTTCTGAAGTTTGAATGGCAGTTGCTTCAGTAACATTAATCTTCTCGTCAGAACCTGCAAGAGTGATCTCCAGATCTGTAAGTTTCTCAACTAGCTTTGACTTTTCAGGGTCAAGCTTATCATCAAATCTGACATGAATTGATTCTTCCATAATTTTGGTTTTTGTATTGTATACTCGGTAGCCTTTAGAGCGTTCTGAGTATCCTAACATAATACCTTTTTGTGCTTTGGAATCAAACTTGTTCAGATGTTCTTTAGTATTTAAGATAAAGCAAGAACATTCAAAAGGATGAAAATAAGAAATGTTGGGTTTTCTTCCTTTACATAGTTCATAGGGAGTCTTCTCCAGAATAGGTCTTATGGAGATTCTATTCTGAATGTAACACGCTGTATTTACAACTTCAGCCCAAAAGTGCTTAGCCACATTTGTTTCATTGATCATGGTTCTGGCCATTTCTTGGAGTGTCCTATTCTTTCTCTCTACAACTCCATTTTGTTGTGGAGTTCTAGGGCAGGAGAAATCATGGGATATTCCATTAGAGTCAAATAATTTCTCAAAAAAATTATTTTCAAATTCCCCACCATGATCACTTATGACTCTGATGATTTTAGAGACAAATTCGTTTTGCACTTTGGAACAGAAGCTCGTGAATACAGAGTGAGACTCACTCTTGTGCTTTAAGAATTTTACTCATGTCCAGCGACTAAAATCATCAACAATGACTAGTCTATACTTCTTTCCATTGACTGATGCTGTTTTCACAGGACCAAATAAATCAATGTGGAGAAGTTCCAGAGACTTAGAGGTAGAAACAATATTTTTCTTTTTAAAAGATGATTTTGAAAATTTTCCTTTCTGGCATGCTTCACATAGAGCATCTGAAGAAAACTTCAGCTTAGGTAGACCTTTGACTAACTCGAGTTTATTTAGCTGAGATAACTTTCTCATGCTAATGTGGCCCAAGCGTCTATGCCATACCCATTGCTCTTCGTGAACAGACATCAGACATTTCACATTTTGTTCTTTTAAATCAGAAAGATTTATTTTTTAAATATTGTTTTTCCTCTTGCCACTGAATAGGACAAAACCATTGTTTTGATTTATGGCTTTACATGTTTTTTGATTGAAGATTACATCATATCCGTTATCACTTAATTGACTTATTGATAACAGATTATGCATTAATCCTTCTACATATAACACATCAGATATGGAGGGAAGAGTACCATTACCAATAGTTCCGGAGCCTTTGATCCTTCCTTTCTGATCTCCTCCGAAGCCTACGAATCCAGCATCTTTAAGTTCCGGGCTTTGGAACATAGACTTTTTTCCCGTCATGTGTCGCGAGCATCCAGAGTCCAGGTACCATGACTGGTGTTTTAACTCTGCTGCATAAGATATCTGCAACATAAACAATCTTATCCTTTGGTACCCAGAGTCTTTTGGGTCCTTTGTGATTAGTTTTCCCAGAGTTTCTTAAGACTTTGGGTTTTCTAGCATTATTAAATTGTTGTGCTTGTGTATGTGTATAGTGATATGAAAATGGAGATTTAGGTTGGTCATTAGTAGAAGTTTTATCTTCACTAGGATCATACCCAATTCCTCTTCTATTGTTCTGACTGACCCCATAAATCATGGATGCCATTCTGCTCCTCTCTATCCCATTTTTCAGAAACTTTTGAAACGATTTTTCATATTTATAAATTATTGTGTTTAAAGTTTGTGGAGCTTGAGATAACTCTTCTTCAAGTTTTGAGCAATTTTTCTTTGTTGCATCTCTTTGTAATGTCAAAGATCTGTTTTCATCTTTTAGTTCTAAAATTGTTATCTCAAGTTTGCCACATTCTTCTAATGTTTCTTCAAGAACACCTTTTATAGCTTTAAATTTTTGTTTGAGTTTCTGATATGAGCTTAGAGTTTCAGACAAACATGATTCTAAGTCAGATCGAGAAAGTTCAGAAAATACCTCTTCTGATTCAGATTCTTCATCTGAAGTATTCTTGGATGTGGTAGCCATGAGTGCCACATTAGCTTGTTCATCAGAGTCTGATTCTGATGAGTCAGGTTCACTGTCGTCCCAAGTAGCCATCAGTCCCTTTTTGGTTCTGAGGGAATTTTTCTTGAAGTTCTCTTTTCTGGAACTGTCTTTCTTTAACTTGGGACATTCGTTTTTGTAGTGACCTGTTTCTTTACATTCATAACAAGTAACATCTTTGTTAGATTTACCTTTTGAGGTTGATTCTTATCAGTCCCCAGAGTTGTTTTACTCTTCTGGTCAGAAGGGATAGTTGTAAGACCCCAATTTTGACCCTAAGATCCCTCATGACATCATAACATTGCATTTGCATTGCCTCAAGGATCTTTAGCATCTTGGTTCCCTTTGCCTTTGGGTGGGACTCCTTGTGATTGGTTTGAGATCACCAAGCATGCTTGAATTATACATCATTGTTTCTCTTACTTTTGTTTACTAACCAAAAGCACAAAAATGTGTCACTAACATCTTTTGTTTGAAGCTTGAGTATCATCCAAGACACTTTGTGGGTTCTATTTAGATGATCAGTCAACACAAGGGAATGGCTTGAGATACTTCCAACAGGTTCAAATGGGGTCTATTCGTCAGTCAAAACGTTAATCTTGAAGGAGCAAAAGTTTGTTCATGAGTTGTCATGCTCGCTAGGCGAGCAGAATGGGTCACTTAGCGAGTCCCAAGAAAAGCCACCAGAATCACCTACGCTCAGAGGAATTTCTTGAACTGTCATGCTCGCTAGGCGAAGCCCACGTATTAAAAAAAAACAAAAAAAATTAAATAAATAAATAAATAAATAAAATATAACAGAAAATTTTTGGACTTGGGCCTCTCTCATCTGAGCCCACAGGTCCACAAAAATCAGGTTATAAATTCAGAGTTTCAGTGAAACAAAAGACAATTCCATTCCTATTACCCTGACAGGGAAAAAGATAGTGAGAGAAGAGCTAACAGAGTTCAGAGAAACCTCTAGAGACTGAAGGGAACTCATCTGCAAAGAGCCAATTCCATCTCATATAAACCCTCAGATTGCTTTGCAAACCCAACCGGGCAATTCAATTTCATTCGACTCTCCAGTCAGGTTTGCCTTATTCCCATTACTTTATGCTTTTAATTTGAATGCTCTGAATGTATGAGGTATTATGGGTGAATTTGATACCCTTTTGATGCATGTGTTTGACAAGAGGTTTAGGCCTCCTACCCTTGGTTGCTTTTTCTGAGCTTTTTTGTGAATTTTAATGGCATGATTCATGTGGTTACATTTTGATTTGGGGGCAACTCTTGATTACCCTATCTTGTTTCTTTAACCTGTTTGTTGAGTTTTGTTTTGTGAGGGCTCACATGACTCTTGCAGAGATGGCTTGCCTGGTGTTCCACTTTATTTGTGGGATACCACCTGGAGGTTTATTCCGATTACCTGTACTGACTCACTTTCTTTGATGGTGCTAGCTTGGAAGAGTCTTTGGGTTTCTTATTTATCTAATTGCTGTTACTTCGGATCTTTATCCGTACGGTAGATCTCTCGATCCCTTTACTTTTCCCGCATGTTACCGATTTCTTAGGTTTCGTATAGCCTCTCGTGGCATGTCATTTAAGGTAGCGCGGTTCCTTCATCTAGGACTGCCTTTTTGCATGAGCATCCCTAAACACCCCAAACTCATTGATTTTTCTTCTCCTAAGAACACGTTATCTCCTTCTACTACAGGCGAGTAAGTCTCCAAAGGTCGAGCATCCGGTAGATTGCGTAGTAACGTCGTTCACCCCAAAACACAACCCTTACCCCATAGGTGGTCGAACTACGTTTTGCTCTGATTTTCATCCCAGATGAGATACGTAGGCATAAGACGCGATGTCTTAGCGAGCACACTCCTCTTTAACCCATAGGTAGCCGAGCTACGAAGACTCTGATTCTCAGATTCAGATGAGATACGTATGCAGTGGATGCGACATCCGTGCGAGTCATTTTCTTTTGACCCTTCTTTTAGTAAGTAGTACATTAGATAAACATACACGCTTTTCTCATCCCTTCAATCATGTTTGCACAAATAAATTTTCAAAAAAACAACAACCTTTGCAACAAATGTGAAAAGGGCTCCCTAGGAGTACCTAGGATGCTTTGGGTGCCTAATACCTTCCCATTGCATAACCAACCCCTTACCCAGATCTCTGACATTTTTACTAGTTTTTGATTCGATAAAACTTTTAGGTTTTTGTTCGCTTTCTAACCATTCCTTTGGATAAATAGAAGTGCGGTGGCGACTCGACTTGTATGATTTACCTTGGATTTAGTCAATATCTCTAATGGTAACGAATACCCCGCTACAGAAAAATGGCGACTCTGCTGGGGATCGAAAAATCCTAGTGGGTTTTGCCTACTTTTCATATTTGTTGTATTGTATTGTATATTTTTTTTTGTGACATATTTTTGTGCAATTTGGGATTACTGTATTGTATGTAATGATTGAATTGTTGAATATTAATTCCTTGTATGCTTGGTGATCTTTGTGAGATGAGTTCTATATCCGGACTCGAGTGCACTTAGGATAGGAGAATGGCATAGTCTTGTCGACTTGTGTGGAGTTATTCCTTAGCAAGTTGACTTGCAAGTCCATTCACTTGGTGGAGGTTATGTTGGGATCAATAATGTCACACAAGTAAGTTGTGGTTAGACATTACTCTTTCCAATATAGACCTTAGAAGCCAAGGACCTTAGTTTAAGCCCATCTTGGCCTATTCTTAGGATGTAGTGCGAAAGTCGTTCAAGTGTAAGATTTGATACGATTGTTACGCGATACTACACTCATAAGAGTCTCTCTTGAGAATATTTTCGGAATACGAGTCGTCGTTTCTCCAATAATATCCGAAAGATGGGATGATGACTATGGGAACCTCTTGTAGAACATGTTTGGCAGGTTAAAACCCTAGTACACTCCCTTTTGGGTGGTTCTTAACCTAACTCCATGCTCGTGACTTACAACAAACCCTTGATTCATGGTTGATCCGTTCATGAATCCTTAATATCAATGGAACTTGGGTGTTGATAAGGTGTAAACCATAATCCACCAAAATGGATGATTGATATTAAGGATAACATGATCCATCCCATGACCTTTGTTTGGTGTGCTTTGCTTGATCCTTGAGTGTGATTGTTGCATTCATGCATTCATGCACCCATTTGCATCCATATCATCAATAAATAAGAAAATTTTCAAGGAACTTACGGGGTTTATTTGCAAAATTTTCAGACATGGAAAGACAAAGAAGGAATACAAAGAAGTACAGCTTCAGGCAACCAGATTTGAAAGAGTTAAGGAATTTGACATCCTATGTATTAGATCCTTTGGGTTCCAAGGCTCGTTTTGGGAAGCTTCTTCCTTTTCTGACTACTCAGGTGGACGAAGGATTGGTGAGTGTATTGGTGCAGTTTTATGATCCCTTGTACCGTTTCTTCACGTTTTCGGATTTCCAGCTTTTGCCTACCCTTGAGGAGTATGCTTACCTTGTGGGTATACCTATTCTAGACCAGTTGCCGTTCAGTGGCTTGGAGAGTATTCCTACTTCTCAAGAGATAGCTGACATGTTACACATAGATGAATCTCTGGTTGGTGCTCATATGACTACCAAAGGAGGAATTCAAGGTCTCCTTTCTGAGTTCCTCATTGCTCAAGCTACTATGTATGGGAAGGCCATGAGTGAGGACGCCTTTGAGGCCATATTTGTACTTCTCATCTATGGGCTAGTATTATTCCCCAACATCGACAAGTTTGTGGATGTGAACGCTATTAGGATCTTCTCTACTCTTAATCCCGTTCCGACTCTGTTGGGCGATACCTACTTCTCTTTGCATATGAGGAATGCAAAGGGTGGTGGCGCCATTGTGTGTTGTTTGCCTCTGTTGTATAAGTGGTTTATTTCTCACTTACCTCAGACGGTCGCTTTCAAGGAGAACAAGGAATGTCTACGGTGGTCCACGAGACTTATGTCTCTCACTAATGATGATATCTCTTGGTATAACCATGTGTATGATGGTGTGCAGATTATTGACTCTTGTGGCGAATTCTCCAATGTACCTCTTCTTGGTACATGTGGTGGGATTAACTACAATCCTGTTTTGGCACGTCGGCAGCTTGGGTTCCCCTTAAAGGATAAACCCAATAACATTCTGTTAGAGGGTGTATTCTTTCAGGATGGTAAAGATCCCCAAGGCTTGAAAGCTAGGATGGTCCGCGCTTGGCGCAAGATTCATAGGAAAGGAAGGAAAGAGTTGGGTCCTAAGAATTGCATCGCTTTGGAGCCTTACACTGTTTGGGTTAGGAAGAGGGCGTCTGAGTATCTCATGCCTTACGAGTATCCGAGACCTACACCTATGATTATGGCTGGGCCTTCAACCCTCCCTAATCAAGGAGTAAAGGAGTTGAGAGACGAAGACCGTTCACGTGCCTGGATCCGTGAACGTGAAGAGTTGCTTCAGCAGATTAAGGAGAAGGATGCGTTGATTGAGTTTCTTGAGCATCAGGTTATTGATGACCCTGATGATGTATGGACTTCTCTACTTCCTCAGTCTTCTAAGTTCTGGAAGAGGAGGTATGATCGACTCGCCAAAGAGAAGGCCGATATGGAGGCAGCCTACGAGAGGGAGGTGAAGAGGCTTCGCGCATCTTATCTTCCTGTGTCCCCGAGCTTTAGATGATTGTTTCTAGGGATCCATAAGACGATTATTTTCCTTTTCTCTTGTATATGATTGACGCTGCACTTCTTTTCCCTGATATTATTTGATGAGATATTTCCATATGTGATAAAATGCTTAATATTTCCAGAATTTGCAAATAAAACTCTAAAGTTCCTTTGAAATAAAAAAACAAATCATATGCACAAACATTGCATGCATCATATGCATAAGCAGGTTTTGTTTCCGGTCCCTTGCCCTGTGGTCTAACTCTGTGTCCTTCATTTATTTTGAAGACAAGCTGACTCACCGGTACTACACTAGAGCCAACATTTCAAGACTGATGGATCACTTAGAGCAAGAGAACCGCGAGCTGAAAGAGGAAGTGGCCAGATTGACTGCCCTAATGGAGTCACTCATGGCTGCCCAGAGCCAGTCTTCTCCGACACCTTCAACTCCTCCCCAGAGGACAGTTATCTCCGAGATTGTCTCCTCTACTGTGCCCGCTGCCAGTGCACACTTTGTTCCAACAGCCATGCCAACCGGGTTCCCGTGGGGGATGCCTCCCAATTTCATGCCTGAGGGTCCTGTTCCTACCTTTGCTTCTCTGCCGGCATCTAGCCCGGTCCTTGCCGTTCCTCCTCCTGTCGTGCATACTTTGCCCAGGGTAGACGACACCATCTATCATTCTGAGCCGTCTGAGGGTCCAGATGTTTATGAGAAGATGGATGCTATGAACGATCAATTTCTTGAGCTTCGCAAGGAATTGAAAACTCTCAGAGGGAAGGATCTTTTCGGCAAGTCTGCTGCCGAACTCTGCTTGGTTCCAAATGTGAAGATCCCTGTGAAATTCAAGGTCCCTGATTTTGAAAAGTACAAAGGAAATACTTGTCCTCTCAGCCACCTGGTCATGTATGCCAGGAAGATGTCGACTCAAACCGATAATGACCAACTACTCATCCACTACTTTCAGGACAGTCTGTCCGGTGCCGCTTTGCGTCGGTATATGGGTTTAGACAGCGCGAACATCCGATCCTTCAATGATCTCGGCGAAGCCTTCGTCAAGCAGTACAAGTACAACGTGGATATGGCTCCCGATAGAGATCAATTGAGTACGCCTAGAGGTGGCGAGAGGTGGCAACACAGATCGTGCCTCCGCTAGAGGAGAAAGAGATGACTAAGATCTTTTTGAAGACTTTAAGTTCTTTTTATTATGAGCGGATGATTGCTAGCGCTCCTTCTGACTTCACCGAGATGGTGAATATGGGGATGCATCTAGAAGAAGGGGTCCGTGAAGGACGTTTAACCAGAGAAGAAGGCTCTTCTGCCAAACGTTATGGGGCATTTGCAAAGAAGAAAGATGGAGAGACACATGCTGTGATCTCCCATGAGAAACCAAGAAGACCCTCTATGAGGAGGAAGACTGTGCGTCCCGCAGTAACCAGCACCAGGTGGCTCATATAGCACCTGTTTTCAGAGACAATCAACAGTATCAGCAACATAGTAACAATCAGCAACCACATCCGCAATATCAGCAACAACAACCGACCGCAGCAGCAGGCCTACCAGCCTCGAAACAGTAATCAAACCAGCACGAGTTACGAGAGGAAAAGGGTCACCTTCGATCCTATTCCTATGACGTACGCAGAGTTATATCCCTCTTTGATAGAAAGGAAGCTGATTACTCCGAGAGACCCACCGGCTATACCTGCTAACCCCCAGTGGTGGTATAAGCCTGAGTTACATTGTGTTTACCATTCTGGTGCTCCCGGCCACGACGTGGAGAATTGTTACCCTTTGAAGACCAAGGTTCAAGACCTTGTGAGGTGTGGTATTCTATGTTTTGAGGACGTAGGCCCTAATGTGAAGAAGAACCCATTGCCCGAACATGGGAAATCTGTCAACATGGTCCAGGGTTGCCCTGGAAAATACAAGGTCAAATATGTCAGTCATATTCAACAGTCTCTGGTCCAGATGCATCGTTTGTTGTGTGACTACAGTCATTATGAGCATGACCATGATAGATGCCGAGTCTGCTCTGTTAACCGATTGGGTTGTTGCCAGGTGCGCAAGGATGTTCAGGAAATGCTGGACGAAGGAGTCATTGAGATTCTTCAGAACAGGAATGTTGATGAAAATGAGCCTGAGGTCAATGTGATCTCCCCAGTGTTCCGGATACCCGAGCCTGTTATCATCAAGTACAATGGTAGAAAGCAGAAGGCTTCTCCCGCTCTGATCATTAAGCCTGCTGGTCCTGTGCCTTACTCTTCTGAAAAGGCAGTTCCCTATCGCTACAACGCCGTAGTAGTAGAGAATGGGAAAGAGGTGTCCTTGCCCTCTTCTTCTGTTGTGAATATTTCCGATGTTAGCGGTTTGACCCGTAGTGGCCATGTATTTTCAGCACCGCCGAAGCCTCAAATTAATGCTGATTTTGTTGAACGCCCGATCGGGAACACTGTGAATTCTCCGAATCCGGCACTTGCTGTTAAGCCCCCCTCCGTACTGAAAACTCCTACTTCTGTTGGCCTGAGTGGCAATGAGAAAGAAGATTATGATGAGATGCTGAGACTCATCAAGAAAAGCGAGTACAATGTTGTAGACCAACTTCTACAAACGCCATCCAAAATATCTGTGTTATCCTTACTCTTAAATTCAGAACCACACCGAGAGGCTCTGCAGAAGGTGTTGGATGTGGCATATGTAGATCACGATGTCACTTTGGAGCAATTCGATAGCATTGTTGCAAACATTACTGCTTGCAACAACCTGAGCTTTTGTGACTCTGATCTCCCTGAGGAGGGAAGAGACCACAACTTGGCTTTACACATATCTATGAATTGCAAAGACGACGCCATGTCCAATGTGCTGGTGGACACCGGGTCATCATTGAACGTATTGCCAAAGTCCACTCTCTCAAAGCTATCATATCAAGGGCCTCCCATGAGGCAGAGTGGAGTAGTTGTGAAGGCTTTCGATGGGTCTCGCAAAACTGTGATTGGGGAAGTTGATCTCCCAATCAAGATCGGACCAAGTGATTTCCAGATTACCTTCCAGGTTATGGACATTCACCCATCGTATAGTTGTCTCTTAGGCAGACCATGGATTCACGAGGCAGGCGCCGTGACGTCCACCCTACACCAGAAATTGAAATTCGTGAAAAACAAGAAGCTGGTGGTGGTAGGGGAGAAAGGGCTCTCCTGGTTAGCCATTTGTCTTCCTTCTCTTATATAGATGCTGAGGTTGAAGTTGGAACTCCTTTCCAAGCTTTATCTATTGCTGAGCCTATTGAGAAGAGAACTCCTTCATTTGCTTCCTACAAAGATGCAAAGCTGGCCATTGAGCGTGGTGCAACCACTGGTTTAGGAAAAATGATTGAGTTAGAAGACAACGAGTCCCGGGCTGGCATAGGTTTTCTTCTGGTACTTTCAACAAGCAAGGGTTATTCAAGAGTGGAGGTTTCATCCACACTGGTCTAGATGAGGAGGCTGCTGCCGTTTTAGAAGAAGATACAGAGGATTCTGGCAATTTCATCATCCCTGGAGGGGTCTGCAACAATTGGGTCGCTGTGGATATTCCAACAGTTGTCCATAAGTCAACGTAATGATCACTTTGTTTAAAAAACCTTCTCCCATGCCAAAAGGAGGAGTGATGACATTGTTGGCAACATAAATACAATGATATTTTCATTCAATAAATTCATGTTAAATGTTTGTTTTTCCATTTATTTTCCCTTTTTTTTTTTTTGCATGAAATTGGTGATCACATAAAACCCTAAAAAATAAAATAAAATCAATCTTTTCATCTGCATAATGATTTGCTTGTTTGAATTCTAAATCTTTTCATATCCAAAATCATTATGCAGGTTGATTTCTAAACCCATTGAACATAATGACCCAACACCATCTCCCAATTTTGAATTCCCTGTATTTGAGGCAGAGGAAGATGATGTTGAAGAGATTCCTGATGAGATCACCCGGCTACTTGAGCATGAAGAGAAGATCATTCAGCCGCATCTTGAGAATCTGGAAACAGTCAACTTGGGGTCTGAAGATTGTGTGCGAGAGGTAAAGATTGGGGCACTTCTGGAAGAATCTGTTAAGAAGGGGTTGATTAAGTTGCTACGAGAATATGTCGACGTCTTTGCCTGGTCATATGAAGACATGCCTGGTCTAGATACTGATATTGTGCAACATTTCCTACCTCTAAAGCCTGAGTGCATGCCTGTAAAGCAGAAGCTCAGAAGAACTCATCCTGATATGGCAGTGAAGATCAAAGAGGAAGTTCAGAAGCAAATTGATGCGGGGTTCCTGGTGACTTCTATATATCCTCAATGGGTGGCCAATATTGTGCCCGTGCCTAAGAAAGATGGAAAAGTCCGGATGTGTGTGGATTATAGAGACTTGAATAAAGCTAGTCCGAAAGATGATTTCCCTCTACCACATATTGATATGTTGGTAGACAATACAGCTAAACTCAATGTCTTCTCGTTTATGGACGGATTTTCCGGATATAATCAGATTAAGATGGCACCCGAGGATATGGAGAAGACAACATTCATCACACCTTAGGGAACATTCTGTTATCGAGTGATGCCCTTCGGTTTGAAGAACACCGGAGCCACGTATCAACGAGCTATGACCACCTTGTTTCATGATATGATGCACAAGGAGATTGAGGTATATGTTGACGATATGATTGCTAAGTCAAGAACGGAAGTTGAACATGTAGAGCATTTGTTGAAGTTTTTCCAGCGTTTGAGGAAATACAAGCTTCGTCTGAATCCCAACAAGTGTACATTTGGGGTCCGTTCTGGCAAGTTATTGGGCTTCATTGTTAGTGAAAGAGGTATTGAGGTTGATCCTGCAAAGGTCAAAGCAATACAAGAGATGCCTGCGCCCAAAACTGAGAAGCAAGTCCGAGGTTTTCTTGGCCGCTTGAATTATATCTCCAGATTCATATCCCACATGACTGCCACATGTGCGCCTATGTTCAAGCTCCTCCGGGAAGATCAGTCCCATGATTGGACCAAGGATTGCCAAAAAGCTTTCGACAGTATTAAAGAATATCTGTCTGAGCCTCCGATTCTGTCTCCGCCTGTAGAGGGAAGACCTTTGATCATGTATCTGACTGTTCTTGAAGACTCGATGGGTTGTGTCCTTGGTCAGCAAGACGAATCAGGGAAGAAGGAGTATGCTATTTACTACTTGAGTAAGAAGTTCACTGATTGTGAGTCTCGATACTCAATGCTTGAAAAGACATGCTGTGCTTTGGCTTGGGCAGCTAAGCGCTTACGCCAGTATATGATAAATCATACGACTTGGTTGATATCCAGAATGGATCCAATCAAGTACATCTTCGAGAAGCCTGCTTTAACAGGGAGAATTGCCCGCTGGCAGATGTTTTTATCTGAGTATGATATTGAGTATCGAGTTCAGAAGGCTATTAAAGGTAGTATCTTGGCTGACCATTTGGCACATCAGCCTATTGAAGATTATCAGTCAGTTCAGTATGACTTCCCGGATGAGGAAATTCTGTATTTGAAAGTGAAAGATTGCGATGAGCCTACACTTGATGAAGGGTCAAAGCCTGGTTCCAGATGGAGTATGGTGTTTGATGGTGCTGTAAATCAGTATGGAAATGGTATTGGGGCTGTGATTGTTACTCCTCAGGGCGCGCATATTCCTTTTACAGCAAGGCTAACTTTCAAATGCACGAATAATATGGCTGAGTATGAGGCCTGTATTATGGGATTGGAGGAATGTATTGATCTAAGGATCAAGCATCTTGATGTATATGGTGATTCGACCCTCGTTGTTAATCAGATTAAGGGTGAATGGGAAACGAATCAGCCTAGCCTCATTCCATACAGAGATTATGCGAGGAGGATTTCAACGTTCTTTACTGAGGTTGACTTCCATCATATTTCTCGAGATGAGAATCGGATGGCAGATGCTCTTGCTACGCTTGCTTCAATGATTGTGGTTAAATTGTGGAATGAAGTCCCCAATATCACCGTGATGCGCTTGGACAGACCAACTCATGTATTTGCAGTAGAAGAAGTAAAAGATGATAAGCCGTGGTATTATGATATCAAGTGTTTCCTTCAGAGCCAAATTTACCCGCCTGGGGCATCTGTAAAAGATAGGAAGACTTTGAGGTGATTGTCAGGCAGTTTCTACCTTAATGGCGAAGTGCTTTACAAAAGAAATTTTGACATGATTTTGCTCAGATGCGTGGATAGACACGAAGCAGACCTGTTGATGACTGAGGTCCATGAGGGTTCATTTGGTACTCATTCCAATGGACATGCCATGGCTAGAAAGATGTTGAGAGCAGGCTACTATTGGCTGACAATGGAGTCTGACTGCTGCAAATTTGTGAAGAAATGCCACAAGTGTCAGATTTATGCTGATAAGATTCATATTCCCCCGACACTTTTGAATGTGATCTCATCACCATGGCCTTTCTCCATGTGGGGAATTGACATGATTGGCATGATAGAGTCGAAAGCGTCCAATGGACACAAATTTATTCTCATAGCAATTGATTACTTCACCAAGTGGGTTGAAGCGGCGTCGTATGCAAATGTGACCAGGCAGGTGGTCGTGAAGTTTATCAAGAATCAACTCATATGCCGATATGGTGTGCCAGATAAGATCATTACTGATAATGGATCTAACTTGAATAACAAGATGATGAAAGAGCTGTGTTGTGAGTTCAAGATTACACATCATAATTCTTCTCCTTACAGACCCAAGATGAATGGGGCTGTTGAAGCTGCTAATAAGAACATTAAGAAAATTATCCAGAAGATGGTTGTTACGTACAAAGATTGGCATGAGATGCTACCATTCGCTTTGCATGGCTATCGTACATCTGTCCGCACTTCAACAGGGGCAACCCCTTTCTCTCTTGTTTATGGCATGGAGGCGGTACTCCCAGTAGAGGTGGAAATCCCATCAATGAGAGTCTTGATGGAGGCCAAGTTGACTGATGCTGAATGGGTTCAGAGTCGTTATGACCAGCTGAACTTGATAGAAGAAAAGAGATTGACTGCCATGTGCCACGGTCAGTTATATCAGCAGAGGATGAAGAAAGCTTTTGATAAGAAGGTCAAGCCTCGTGTGTTCCGAGAAGGTGACCTTGTGCTCAAGAAAGTTTTGTCTTTCGCGCCCGATTCCAGGGGCAAGTGGACTCCGAACTATGAGGGTCCGTATGTTGTTAAGAGAGCCTTTTCAGGCGGTGCTTTGATACTTACAACTATGGATGGGGAGGATTTCACTCGTCCTGTGAATTCAGATGCAGTTTAAGAAATACTTCGCCTGAAAAAATAAAAACTGAATAGCTCGCTAAGTTGAAAACCCGAAAGGGCGGCTTAGGCAAAAATGAGCGTCTCGGTGGATTGAAAACCCGAAAGGGCGATCCAAGCAAAAGTTAGAGACACAAAAAATATATAATAATGATATATGTATCCCGCTAGATTGAGTACCTCATCCTGGGGCAATCTAGGCAAAAATTAGGGATTTGGCAAGTAACTGCATCCTGACAAGACTTTGTTCTACAACTGTCGTCCGTCAGAGATCCTTGCTCCCAAATCAGCCAAAGCTTCAAATACATCGGATTCAGAATTGGTGGAGAAATGGTCATTATGTTCAATGTAGCCCTTTTCCAATATATATCACCAATTTCAAATTTGTAAAGATCTATGGAGTCTTGCCATTTGCAGACTACCATTCTATCAAATAAATTTGAGCCTTTTATCCAATTATTGGCACTCTTATCTGTTTCTATTCAACAAATGTTTTGCATGTTTTGATTAAGAAAATATCATTATTTTAAACGATCAAATTTTTTTATAATTTGTTTTTAAACAAAGTGAACATTCACAATGACGAAAGGATACTTAGGAAATCCTCAGTGCTCTCCCAAGGGTGGTACGATCCCCAACAGGGTAAGAGTTTTGTCCATATTCCTGGCATGACTGTATCTCCTCCCTCCGGAACCCCTTGTGGTTTATCCTACCAAGTGGATTGCTTGTTGAGAGTCACCTCTCTTCCCTTCAGCAGAGTAGCAATCTTTCTTCCTCACCAACTTGGATCTCTTTGGGCAAGAGCGGTATTTGGTGGTTGATCCCGATAAATCCTTTATCTCCTCGGATAGATTCCCCAGTAGAGTTGTTGGTGTGGTGGACCTTGTCTGTGATAACTCTCGTCCCCAGTTGGAATGATTGATGATTCATCCCCTGCAGAGTTCTTTGCTTCCTGGTATCTCTGATCCCCAGCAGATTGGATACTCTCCGGTGAACTTGGCTTTCTCTCTTGAGATGTAGTACCGGGTGGTTGATTCTTGGACCTGGTTGTGTTAAATATGTCTGTTTGTCAACATACATCATACATAAACCACGCGCATACATGCATAATTATAACATTCAGATATTCATGTTGCATTCTTTGCCATATATCTTTGTTTGCTGTCTCCTGCTATTTGGTGATATACTTCCCCAAGCAGACGTGTGTGTCTGATCTCTCCATATAGAGTCAGCTCCATAGGCAGAAAGCGTCTATCCTTTCTTCCATATTCCCCACCGCGTTATATCCTCGTGGATGTTGATTGTTTTTGTTCCTTCCCAACACATATACTGGGATGGTTTTCCCCATTGAGTTATATCCTCACCAGGACAAGTCTTGATTTGGTGTGCCTATCTAGTTTGATCCTAGATCGGTCTCTTGAGACTCTTTTCCTGTTTCCTCGTGGTAAATGAATAATTGCTCAATAATTAGTAATTATTTTCCCCGGCGGAGTCTGTGTTTTTCTACCCTCATACCGGTAGTTGTAAACCCTATTTCTTCCCTTTTTGCAGAGTAACTATTTTTGCTCATCTTTAATTGGTGAAAGTTATCTTCATCCAATATTCGGTGATGATATCCCCTCATCTGCTTGGATAATTGCCCTGATTACGCAATTTATCCCCAGCGGGTCATCTCTCGTCTACCTTGTTGTTATTGGTAACGATTGTTTTTCCCCTGAATTGGTCATAATTATATACCTAGTTTCGGTATCTCGATGCCTTTTCTTTTCGGTCGATTTATCCTTTATTAACCCAGTAACCAGTTATGGATAATCGTCCATGCGAGTATATTATCTACGTTCTGACGGTAATAGATAGTATGTCTCATGCACTCTCGGGTCTGAAGCCTTTTGTTCTTCCCCAGTTGAGTAAGATTCGTATCCCCTTTGTGGAGTCGAATATCCATCCTGTAATCGAGTTTGCTTTTAGCCCTCTTTTGGATGATGAGTGTTTTGGGAATATTCCCCAATTCACGCCTTGGTTGGTCACCTATTATATGCCCAGTAACTGGTATCCTTGGTGTTCCTTCCTCTCTGCTCCCTATTATGACTTTTTGTCCCCTGTGGAGTCAGAACCCCTGAGTTGAAGTATACCTTTTAGGTTTTCCTCAGACGTTTTGAAGTTTTGATATCTCTCACCCTTATACCGGTCTTGGATATTCATCTCTTCCTGAGCATGTTGTATCTCTCACCCTCATACCTGGCGTTCAAATCACATGTCTCCTTGAGCTTATTACCCAGTAACCGGTAATACATTATCTCGCTGCTTCCCCAGGAGAGTCTTTTTAGACATCCCCAGCGAGGTCCCTTAGTGGATTGTTTTCATCCGAATTTTATCCGAAGTATCCGCTGTGGGTAGTTTTTTGTTGTATTGGCATATTCCCCAATACATGCATCTTCGAGTCAGCTCGAGTCTTTCCATTGGATCTTTTCCCTTTGGAATTCTGTTCCCCACGCTTTGAGTCGTGACCTGCTCGCGCATTTTTATCCCTTTTCTATCCCTAGGAGAGTCCCAGGGTCTTGGTCCCATGGAGTGAATTGCTCATATGGATTATCAGTGGCTTCTGATTTCTTTGCTTTTGTGGACACATATTTCCACAAAGTGCTACCATTTTTCATACCTACATTTGCATCATGAGGTCTCTTAGGGACCAAAATTCGTCTCTTTGTTATTATTTAAGCCCATTCTACCCCGTCGAGACGAAGATTTTAACCTTCACTTCTCCGGCTAGAATGACCTTAAATAGGGGCATCTGTAAGACCCCAATTTTGACCCTAAGATCCCTCATGGCATCATAACATTGCATTTGCATTGCCTCAAGGATCTTTAGCATCTTGGTTCCCTTTGCCTTTGGGTGGGACTCCTTGTGATTGGTTTGAGATCACCAAGCATGCTTGAATTATACATCATTGTTTCTCTTACTTTTGTTTACTAACCAAAAGCACAAAAATGTGTCACTAACATCTTTTGTTTGAAGCTTGAGTATCATCCAAGACACTTTGTGGGTTCTATTTAGATGATCAGTCAACACAAGGGAATGGCTTGAGATACTTCCAACAGGTTCAAATGGGGTCTATTCGTCAGTCAAAACGTTAATCTTGAAGGAGCAAAAGTTTGTTCATGAGTTGTCATGCTCGCTAGGCGAGCAGAATGGGTCGCTTAGCGAGTCCCAAGAAAAGCCACCAGAATCACCTACGCTCAGAGGAATTTCTTGAACTGTCATGCTCGCTAGGCGAAGCCCACGTGTTTAAAAAAAAAATGAAAAACGAAAAGAAAAAACGAAAATAAAAAAATAAAAAAATTAAATAAATAAATAAATAAATAAATAAAATATAACAGAAAATTTTTGGACTTAGGCCTCTCTCATTTGAGCCCACAGGTCCATAAAAATCAGGTTATAAATTCAGAGTTTCTGTGAAACAAAAGGCAATTCCATTCCTATTACCCTGTCAGGGAAAAAGATAGTGAGAGAAGAGCTAACAGAGTTCAGAGCAACCTCCAGAGACTGAAGGGAACTCATCTGCAAAGAGCCAATTCCATCTCATATAAACCCTCAGATTGCTTTGCAAACCCAACCGGGCAATTCAATTTCATTCGACTCTCCAGTCAGGTTTGCCTTATTCCCATTACTTTATGCTTTTAATTTGAATGCTCTGAATGTATGAGGTATTATGGGTGAATTTGATACCCTTTTGATGCATGTGTTTGACAAGAGGTTTAGGCCTCCTACCCATGGTTGCTTTTTCTGAGCTTTTTTGTGAATTTTAATGGCATGATTCATGTGGTTACATTTTGATTTGGGGGCAACTCTTGATTACCCTATCTTGTTTCTCTAACCTGTTTGTTGAGTTTTGTTTTGTGAGGGCTCACATGACTCTTGCAAAGATGGCTTGCCTGGTGTTCCACTTTATTTGTGGGATACCACCTGGAGGTTTATTCCGATTATCTGTACTGACTCACTTTCTTTGATGGTGCTAGCTTGGAAGAGTCTTTGGGTTTCTTATTTATCTAATTGCTGTTACTTCGGATCTTTATCCGTACGGTAGATCTCTCGATCCCTTTACTTTTCCCGCATGTTACCGATTTCTTAGGTTTCGTATAGCCTCTCGTTGCATGTCATTTAAGGTAGCGCAGTTCCTTCATCTAGGACTGCCTTTTTGCATGAGCATCCCTAAACACCCCAAACTCATTGATTTTTCTTCTCCTAAGAACACGTTATCTCCTTCTACTACATGCGAGTAAGTCTCCAAAGGTCGAGCATCCGGTAGATTGCGTAGTAACGTCGTTCACCCCAAAACACAACCCTTACCCCATAGGTGGTCGAACTACGTTTTGCTCTGATTTTTATCCCAGATGAGATACGTAGGCATAAGACGCGATGTCTTAGCGAGCACACTCCTCTTTAACCCATAGGTAGCCGAGCTACGAAGACTCTGATTCTCAGATTCAGATGAGATACGTATGCAGTGGATGCGACATCCGTGCGAGTCATTTTCTTTTGACCCTTCTTTTAGTAAGTAGTACATTAGATAAACATACACGTTTTTCTCATCCCTTCAATCATGTTTGCATAAATAAATTTTCACAAAAAACAACAACCTTTGCAACAAATGTGAAAAGGGCTCCCTAGGAGTACCTAGGATGCTTTGGGTGCCTAATACCTTCCCATTGCATAACCAACCCCCTTACCCAGATCTCTGACATTTTTACTAGTTTTTGATTCGATAAAACTTTTAGGTTTTTGTTCGCTTTCTAACCATTCCTTTGGATAAATAGAAGTGCGGTGGCGACTCGACTTGTATGATTTACCTTGGATTTAGTCAATATCTCTAATGGTAACGAATACCCCGCTACAATAGTTCTTCCTCATCGTCAGAATCTTCCTGCTCAGAGTCATCAGCGTCTTCTGTTTCGGCTTGGAAGGCTTTGTTTCTGTCAGACTTGCGCCTTTCAGATATGGGCTTTAATGCTACAGACTTGATCTTCTTCTGAGGCTCATCTTCCTCCAGTTCTATCTCATGACTTATGAGTGAACTGATAAGCTCTTCAAGGCTGATGTTGTTCAGATCCTTTGATAGCTTTAAGGTTGTGACCATGGGTCTCCACTTCTTTGGCAAGCTTCTGACTATCTTTTTGACATGGTCTACAGTTGTGTATCCTTTGTCTAGCACTTTGAGACCTGCAATAAGAGTTTGGAATCTAGAGAACATTACTTCTACAACTTCATCATCCTCCATTTTGAAGGCTTCATATTTCTGGATTAGAGGCAGAGCCTTTGTTTCTTTGACCTGAGAGTTTCCTTCATGAGTCATCCTCAGGGAGTCGAGTATATCTTTAGTTGTTTCCCTGTTGGTGATTTTCTCATACTCATTGTAAGATATGGCATTGAGAAGTATCGTTCTGGCTTTGTGATGATTCTTGAATTCGCGCTTCTGATCATCTGTCATTTTACTTCTGGGAACGGCAACTCCAACATCTGTTACAGGAGGTTTGTATCCAACTATGACAATGTCCCAGAGATCAGCATCATATCCCAGAAAGAAACTTTCAATTCTATCTTTCCAGTAATCGAATTTCTCTCCATCAAGGACTGAAGGCTTAGCGTTGTAACTGTCTCTTTCATTGGTGTTGGCCATAGTTTTTCTTGTTCTGGATCTCTCTACACTGTTAAGTGTTTGATTAGAAAATCAATAACAGAGCCAAAGCTCTGATACCAACTAAAGGTGAGAAAAACAAGAAAGGGGGGTTTGAATTGTTTTAGAAAATAAAAGCTTTTTCAAAAGTAAGAACACACAAAATTTTATAACACAAAGTTACTCCAGTCCACCCGGCCAAGGTGATTTCGCCTTCAAAAAGGACTTAATCCACTAATCTTGAAATATTAATACAACCAAACGTCTAAGAGAGTGATCTCTTAGTCCTCCCAAGTATACAGACTACACAAAGTCACTTGAGGAACAAAAGCAATTTAGCAAAATAAATATGTAATAGAGAGTGCTTCTAAGAGTAAGCGAATATTACAGCAGAATAATCAAGCAGGTGTTTTCACGTATGAGCAGTAGCTCGTGAAAAACTTAAGAGAGAATGTAAAGAATTTTCTGTGCATTGTTGTGCATCTCTCACTGAAGTATGCTGTCCTTTATAAAATGGTGAAAAGGACCGTTGGAGTGATGACAGAATATTGGCCTTTGACGAGCATTCAATGTCATTACTTCTGTGTTTCTTGCCATAACCAATTTGTCTCCCTGAATGATTTCTTTCTAAAAATACTTCCTTTCCATTTGAAGAAATTCTTTCCGTTACTCTTTCTGGATTTGGAGAATCTTCATCAGAGTCTTTGTTATCTCGGAGTTTCTGTGCCAGAAGGAGATTGCGTTGAGGTTACATCAGAGCTTCTAAGAGTACTGGTCTTCTAGATCATCAGAACTAAGTCCAGTGGATGTTTAGAGCTTCTGGTTCTTTCTACTGTCTTGTTTTGCTCAGAATCAGAACTTCTAGAGCGCACTTCTTCCTCAGATGCTTCTGATCTTCTAGTACTTTGTATTTGATCAGAGTTTGTATCTGATAAAACGATCAGATTCCTTTGTTGCTGTTCAGAGTCCTGCATACTTAGAGAATTTCCGTTAGGATGCCATTTTTGGTTTCATCCTTTGTTATCATCAAAATCCTGGAATTCTATTGTATAACTAATTTTGTTCTTACATATATATGTTCAGAAGCAAGAGTTAGAAATGATCTATATGATGGATTGGAATAAGGAGTTATTCACCCAACTAAAATATTCGATACAATTGGGAGGAGTTCCTACCTAAATAACCTAGTTTTGTGTAATCCGCCTACATGGACTTAAAACAAAGTGAAATATGGATTTCAACCCACTAGAAAATCTTCCAACGGGATTTTCCGAATCAAATGGTGAGGATAATTTATTTTGAGTAAAATAGTGGGAGCATATTTAATTAAAGGCCTAATTGAATATGTTATTTTAATGATACTTATATTTTCATATTTTTTATGTAGATTACCATGACAACAAACACCTCTAACAACATTTTGTGATCAATCCTTGATAAGGAAAAATTGTCTGGGACAAATTTTCTGGATTGGCACCGAAATCTGAGGATTATTCTCAAGCATGATAAAAAGTTGTATGTCTTGGAGGAACCTGTTCCTGAAGAGGAACCTCATAGTTCTGCACCTAAGGCAGAAAGAGACGCTTATAAGAAGCATGTCGATGATGACAATGAAACTGCTTGCCTCATGCTAGCTACAATGAACTCGGAGTTGCAGAAATAACATGAGAGCATGGCAGCGTTCGATATGACCAGACACCTGAAGATGCTCTATCAAGAGCAGGAAAGGCATGAAAGGTTTGAAGTTTCAAAAGCCCTTTTTCAAGGCAAGTTAGCTGAGGGAGCCCCTGTAGGTCCCCATGTGCTCAAGATGATTGGGTATATGGAGAACCTTGAGAGGTTGGGTTTTTTCCCTCGGAAAGGAACTTGCGACTGATTTGATCTTACAATCGTTGCAAGAGAGATTCAGTCAGTTTGTCCTTAATTTCAACATGAATGATATGGATAAAACTCTTCCTGAACTACTAGGCATGTTAAGAACTGCTGAACAGAATCTGAAGTCAAAAGGGAAGTCCGTTCTAATGATCGAAAATGGAACGAAACAGAACAAAAGACCCACCAAGCAGGGTGGTAAAGGGAAAGACAAGGAAGTTTCCAAACCCAAACCCATTGCTTTTGCTTTGAATCCTAGTGGAGGCATAACAAAGGATGGCACTTGCTTCCATTGCGGTAAGACTGGACACTAGAAGAGAAACTGCCCAAAGTACCTGGAAGATAAGAAGAATAGAGTAGAGACTTCAACTTCAGGTATTTTTGTTATTGAAATTAAACTATCTACTTCTGCATCATGAGTATTAGATATTGAATATGGTTCTCACATTTGTACCAATGTGCAGGGGATAAAAAGGAGTAGAGATTCGACAAAAGGTGAAGTTGACCTACGAGTCGACAATGGAGCAAAGGTTAATGCTTTAGCCGTGGGAACTTATGTATTGACTTTACCTAGTGGTTTAATAATTCAGTTAGAGAACTGTTATTATTTACCTGCAATTAGCAAAAATATTATTTCCGTTTCTTGTTTGGACACGTTTGGTTTTTCATTCATAATAAAGAAAAATTATTGCTCCATTATTTGAATGATATATTTATGCTATTGCACAAATGAACAATGGACTATATGTCCTTGATCTTGAAATGCCTATTTATAACATTAATACTAAAATGATAAAACCTAATGAGTTAAATCCAATTTACCTTTGGCATTGTCGATTCGGCCACATAAATGAGAAACGCATTTCCAAACTCCATAAAGATGGACTCTTAGACTTTTTTGATTATGAATCATATGAGACATAAAGATCTTGTTTAATTGGAAAGATGACAAAGTATCCATTCACAGGAAAAGGTGAAAGAGCTAATGATCTTTTGGCCCTCATACATACTAATATATGTGGACCACTGAACATACCAGCCAAAGGAGGTTTTTCAGTACTTCATCACATTTACTGATGATTTCAGTAGATATGGTTATTTGAATTTAATGAAACACAAATCAGAGTCCTTTGAAAAGTTCAAGGAATTCAAGAATGAAGTATAAAACCAACTAGGTAAGAATATTAAAACTCTTCGATCAGATCGAGGTGGTGAATATTTAAGCCTAGAGTTTGATGAGCATCTAAAAGAGTGTGGGATTCTATCCCAACTTACTACTCCTGGAACACCCCAATGGAATGGTGTATCTGAGAGAAGAAATCGAACCTTGTTAGACATGGTCCGATCCATGATGAGTCACGCCGATCTTCCAAACTCCTCTTAGGAACATGCACTATTGACAACAGCTTACACACTTAACCGTGTTCCATCCAAAATGGTTGAGAAGACACCATATGAGATATGGAGTGGTAAGAAACCACATATGTTTTACATGAAGATTTGGGGTTGCGAAGTTTATGTGAAACGACAAATATCAACTAAGCTTGAGCCCAAATATGACAAATTCTTATTTGTGGGGTATCCTAAAGAAACAAGAAGGTGTTACTTCTACAATCCTTCTAAGGGCAAAGTGTTTGTCGCTCAAACTAGAGTTTTCTTAGAAATGGATTTTATTTCAAAAGGAATCAGTGGGAGGAAAGTAGAGCTTGAAGAGATTCAAGAATCGCAAAGCATTGATACACCTATAGAGGAATTAGAGCAGGAAACACAAGTAGTTGTGGAAGAGCAACCTGCTCAAGTAGAACAAGACCAACGCAGGTCAAGCAGGATATGCCACCTATCTGAGAGATATGGATATCTCATAACTGATCAAGGTGATGTATTACTCATGGATCAAGATGAGCCTGTGAACTACCAAGATACCATAATTGGTCCTGAGTCTGAGAAGTGGCTAGAAGCCATGAAATCTGAATACACAAACCAAGTTTGGACCTTGGTAGAACCTCCTGTAGGAGTTAACCCTATAGGATGCAAGTGGTTCTTTAAAAAGAAGACTGACATGGATGGTAAGTTACATACCTATAAGGAAATACTGGTTTCAAAAGGATATAAACAAATTCATGGGGTTGACTATGATGAAACCTTTTCACCTGTTGCAACCCTTAAATCTATTCGAATTTTACTTGCTATCGCTGAATATCATGATTATGAAATATGGCAGATGGATGTCAAAACTACTTTCCTTAATGGGGATATTCTTGAGGATGTGTACATGACACATCCTGAAGTATTTGACATACCATAAGAAGCCCAAATGATATGTAAGTTACAGAGATCAATCTATGGATTGAAGCAAGCTTCCAGAAGCTAGAATCTTCGTATTGATGAAACAGTAAAACAATATGGATTCATCAAGAATGAAGATGAGCCCTATGTATACAAGAAGGTTGGTGGGAGAATGATCGTCTTCCTAGTATTATATGTAGATGACATATTACTCATTGGAAACGATGTCCCTACCATGTAATAAGTAAAGAATTGGTTGGGGAAATGCTTTTCTATGAAGGACCAAGGTGAAGCAACCTATATATTAGGAATCAGGATCTATAGAGATAAATCACAAAAACTGCTTGGCCTAAGTCAGAGTACATACATAGATAAAGTGACGAGACGCTTTAATATGCATGATTCCAATAAAGGATTCATACCTATGCAACATGGCCAGTGTCTATCAAAAACACAATCCCCTTCAACAAAGGAAGAAAAGGATCACATGAATAAGATTCCATATGCATATGCAATAGGATCTATTATGTATGCCATGTTATGTACTTGATCAGATGTCTCATATGCTTTAAGTGTAACAAGTAGGTACCAATCTGATCCCGATGATGCTCATTGGATAGCTGTAAAGAATATCCTCAAGTATTTGAGAAGGACTAAGGACTCATTCTTGATATATGAAGGTTAGTAAGAGCTTGTTGTAATTGGATACACCGATGCTAGCTTCTAGACAGATAAGGATGACTTTAGATCATAATCTGGTTATGCGTTCTACTTAAACGGTGGCGATGTGAGCTGGAAGAGTTCAAAGCAAGATACAATTACTGATTCTACAACCGAGGCCGAGTGCTGCCTCAAGTGCAACAAAGGAAGCTGTTTGGATCAAAAAGGTTCATTAGTGAACTTGGTATAGTTCCTAGAATTGTGGATCCCATTGATCTCTATTGTGATAACAATGGTGCTATCACACAAGCTAAGGAGCCTAGATCTCACCAATGATCCAAACACATACTTAGGCGTTATCACCTTATTTGAGAGATAATATATAGAGGAGATGTGAAAATATTCAGAGTATCTACACTTGACAATATTGTTGACCCACTGACAAAGCCTTTTTGTGCAGCAGAAGCATGATGGCCATACTAGATCTATGGGTATTAGGGGTATGCCTGATTAGGTCTAGTGCTAGTGGGAGATTGTTGGTGTAAGCCTTAAAGGCCAATACTTTTGGTATTTGTATTGAATTGTTTATTAATAATAAAAGGCTTTTTATTTATTATGTTTGTTTAATAAAGTCCCTAGAATAGCTAGTCCGTTTAATGTATCAAGTGTGACTTAATCATGAGATCCCATTAAACATAAGGACATTATTCTTAAATTATTCGTAGTCGAGATTTGTTGTGAAGTGGGATAACATTAAAGCATTAAGAATATTATCTATATAGACTGATGATCACATCTCATGGATCATGGATCATGGATAAGGAGTCATCAAGTCTTAAACATAGGTATGAATATTAGGAGGAATATTTATACTAGATTCACCCGCTATGAGAATCCTACATAGAATGTTATGCAAAGTGTCATAAGTTATTCTCATGGTGATAGTGGTGTATACCACCCTTCGACCTGAAACCACCATGGACCCTAGATGTAGAGTCGAGTGCTTTATTGCTGATCAAACATTCTCCATAACTGGATGACCATAAACACAGTTGATGGGTACTCCACGAAGCATGCTAAGGGACATGAGTGACCTAGATGGAATTTTCCCATCCTGCATAGCCAGATAAATGTCTAAGGGCCCAATATTGAACTGGACAAGGATGACACAGTCTATGCCTTGTATTTAATATAGACATAATGGAAAAAAGGGTAATTAAACACACAAGTATTATCACAAAAAGGGATTTGTCAGATCACATGACATTTTCGTGTCTTGGATAGTAGTGATGTGTTACTAGATACCACTCACTATTTATTAGGTTAAATACGTGATTTAATATAATTGCCAATATCGCGAAAACCTACAGGGTCATACACAAAAGGATGAATTGATGAGAGATAGAGTAAGTAAGGAACACCGTAAGATACGATGCACTTAAGTGAATTGTAGAACATCGTAAGGTATGGTGAACATAAGTAGAATACGAAATATGGTAAGGTCCCACACGCTTAAGTGATTTTTGATATACCATAAGATATGGGCCACATATACTTAAGTGGGCTTTTTAGCTTGCAGCCCACACAAGTGGTTCTATAAATATAACCCTTGTGCAGAAGCATTTCACTTGATGAAATTTTGTTTCTCTCTCTCTCTCTCTCTCTCTCTCACACACACACACACACACACACACACACACACACATACACATACACACACACACACACACACACACACTCAAAGCCTTCATTCGTAGCAGCTAGTGTAAGACCCCAATTTTGAATCTAAGATCCCTCATGCTATCTCATCATATACATTGGCTTTAAGGATCACACCTTGGTATCCTCATCACCCCTCATTTATTGGGTTTGCATTGGGAGAGATCACCAAGCACATTTGATTGTATCATACTTTGTTTTTCATTACATACTAACCAAAATACCAAAAATATGTCTATGTATAGCTTTGTTTCTTTTGTAGGTGGTGTGTGCATCCACCAATGCCTCATCAAACTCATATCTAGGGTTTGAGACCCTCAATGCAAGGAGATCAATCAAGAAATGACTCACATTAATTCTAGACATCATATATGGATCCCTATGATCTTTATTTATTATTTTGATCAAGAATTCATCAAGATTTTGAAGCTTGTTTGCCTTGGAAGCCCTAATTCATCTGGGTATCTTGTATGACTTCTTCAGCAAGTTTCTTCAATATTTGATCAAATATTTCAAGGTATAATTCATTATACATCATTTTATGGATATATCATCCTCCATTCGTCCAAGAGATCAAGATAACTTCCAGTTTGCAAGTGGGTTCATGGTGGTTGACCAGAGAAAGTCAACTAGTCAAAACTGGGGTTCCCTAGACCATATCTCCTACAATTTTTATCATATGAAAATGATTCAAAGAGAGATGTTACTCCTTATGACATTAAAAACTACTTTCATGTTAAGGTCTAGTTCTAGTTTTGCTTGGAAAGTCATTTTGTATGGTGAAAGATTATAGGTCATTTTGTCTGAACCCTAGTTATGAGGTCAAATTCTAAGGACCATAACTTTCTCAATTTTTATGATATTAAGGCCATCCAAGTTTCACGGTCAATTTCAATATGTTCTCTCCAACTTTGATTCTTTTAATAACTTCAAATTCAACTTGCTAAGGCATGTGCCAAGATGAAACATTATAGGTCATTTTGGGCCATCACCATTGAACAAGAGATTTTCCTCAACTTCTAAAATGCATAAATCCTTCCTACCAAATCCAAATGAGGTAAAATTTATGACCAAATTGAATAGGTTTGAAAGAGATACAAATTTGATGAAGGAACGTTTTCCATTTGAAGCCCATAGCAAAAGTTATTCAAGGTGGAAGAAGTGAACATTTGACTTGGTACTTAGAAAAATTTCAAATATGGTTGATTTTCCAAACTTCCACCTCAAAATTAATCATGATCCAAGCTTCAAATGTAAAAGTGTTCAACATGAAAGTTGTTCCCCTTGATCTCACATTTCCAAAAAGTCCAAGATTACTTCACTTGGCCACGGATTGGATGACTTGCGCATGGATTTTCCTCAAGGTCCCATTTGGATGAATCTCATTACCATTTCTCATTTCCAATTGCATGACTACATGACACACTTTCAGCATTGCTCATGGTGAAATTTGGACCTGATTACATCATTTCATGGCCTATCACACACCCATGCATCCATGCAAATGAGAATTATTATTTTTGGTATTTTGATGGAAGCGTGTGAAATCAATTGTATTGCCTATAAATACAACCCCTTCTGCTAAGAATCAGGGACACCTTGCCCAAGCTTTGATCCTGCAACCATAACCCTCACCATTAGAGGATAAACTTGAAGGTTTTCAATTGAAAATCGAGTTTCAATTTCACTTCTGTTTTGAAGTTGAAACTCCAAGAATCCAAGCCTTTCCTTGATCCAATTCACTTCCTGCAAGCATCTGAAGTCAAGCCAAGGCCAATTGGAAGCAAGATTCAAGCTCCCTCGAAGGTGATTTTTCAGAAACTTCATCTCCCCGATTCCTAACTTAATTATTTCACCATTCTCTTTGATTTTTTGTTGGTTGAAGTCCTACCAATGTAGGCAACAAGATGGAGTTGCTTTGAGGTCAAATCAAAGCAAATCAGTTCATGATCCTCAAAATTCAAATCCCTGTATCTTTTGATATACTTGAAGTTGGAGAAAATTGAGGCCAGATTCGAGTTCTTGAGCATTTTTTCTTTGAAATAATGTCCTTGTTTTTCATTTTTAATTGAGATGAAGTTGGACCTGTCCGGTGAGGTTCACCGGAGCCCTAGATCCGGTGGTGTGTTGGCACGCCTCCTGGCCATCTGATCATGTTTGGATGTTTTAATCTGAACCGTTCTTTTGAATTACCACGCGTACACTACTTTGACTTGAGTCCACCAATGAGGGAGATCTGATGGCCCTTATTTTTTCTAATTTCTTTTTAATTTCTGATTTTTCATTTAATCCATTTATTTTGTTTAATTCATAAAAATTTCATTTTTAGTCCAAAAAATATGGGACTTTCACCAAAAATCTTTAAATATTTTTCTCTTCTATATTCTGAATTAAAAGTATTTTTTGGATTAATTTTTATACTTTTCATTAATTAAATGTTTTTTTTGATTATTTTTAATTGTTTAAAAATACTTCTGACTTTTTAAAAATCTTGAAATGTTTTGTCTAAGGTCCTTTGACCTTGTTTGACCTTGGATAAACTCCTTAGCCATTTATTTGGTGTTTTGAAGGGATTTTAGGTTTTAACCAAATTAAAATGTATTTTAATTCATTTTAAAATTGATTTTTAATTGATTAAATGTTTAAAAATTATTGTTGAGCCATTTTTATGGTCTTGTGATGTTTAACTTTCTGTTTCGGCCTTGATCAAGGTTGATTTGACTTTTGTTGGATCAAAATCATTGGATTTAGGGGATTGATGAAATGTACATTTCATCTCCCAAAATGAATGGATGGTTTTGATTTGATGAAGTTCCTCCCATGACCAATTTGTGTTTTCATCTTCCCCTCCCTCTTCATCTTCATCCCTATTCTTCCCCATTACCTCATTTGACCAACGAAATCACTAATGGCTAAAGGCTAATTGATTCATCAATGACATTGTATCAAATGAATCAATACAAGTATGACTGATATAGGTCCCTCCTTCTTGATCTTTTCTTTTAGTGTGTGGTATGTTTTAGGAGTTTGGTTCTTCATACCAAATCTCTAACATGCATTAACACCTTAATTTTTATTGCCCGTCCTCAGATAGTTGTGACTTCTACATAAGTCCAATTACGATTACTTAACATAGAGCTAAATTTGACCCTCAAGGCATAACATTCTAGTAAGTGAGGTTGTAAGTCTCCCATTTTTCATGGTATTGTGTGGAGACTTGACCTTTTTTCATTTCATGGGAGCTAGTGGTATACTTGTTAAATTATCCAAGTTTGAGCCCTTGTCATGGAAGATGTCTTGGTTTAAGGATTCATACTTGTGAATGAATGGTTGAGTGTTCTCCAAAGACTGACTTAATCGATTAAAAAATACTACTAACACTTGACTAAATTTTGACCAATTCTTGTTAATATTGCTTTACTTTCAAGTCATTTACTTTATGCAATTGAAAATTTAGTCATTTATCATTCATTGCCATTTACATTTCATTTGACTTGTTTATGTTTATGTCATTTTCACTTTGCTCATTTGATCCATATCTTGTGATTATATACATTGTTTGTGCATTTTGGTTTTGTTTGTGGTCTTAGGACCTTAAAATACCTAATAACAACAAAAATACTAAAAAACATCTGGTGGACTGTTGATCTTGATCTGAGCTTTTGGACTTAGGATTAGGCAACATTCCCTTGCAAAAAGGACTTGGACAATGCCAATATTTTGAGACCAAGCTATTATGAACTGAGCCCTCATTTGGTGCAAGCCTTGGATTTTGTTTGAATTCATGTGCTACTCTGTCTTAGTGTTTAACTGTTATTTTGATCTTGTGTCTGATGCTTTGCTCTGAGTTGATCAAAGAATATTTCATCTGATACATGAGAAGACAAAGAAGACTACTAGCTTATGGGATTGCTTATTTTGATGTGGCTATCTTTATTTGATTCCTTGATCTTCATGATGCCTGGATATTGCTCATTGCTTATTGATTATTGATTGATTGAAGTATAAAGGAAAATGGGTTTCTATATGACATTCTTGTCTGTTGGATTACATTCCATTGGTCAAATCTTTTCAACTCTTAATTTTTAATTTATGCTTAGGGTAGTCTCTTCATCTCCTCCCACTTCTTAAATTTCTCCATTTTTTCAAAAACTATTTTTGCTTGTGATTTTAAACTTAGACTTTGTTTTAATGATTAGAAACTTTGGCCTTATGCCATTGAATTTTCAAACTCTTTCTTAAATCAAATTTGTAAATAAACTTAACCATATTGATTTAAAATTTTCAAAAGGCAAAAAGAACTAACAACTTTATTCAAACTTTTGGGCCCTTTGTGCTTTTTTCTTATTAAATTTTTATAAGAGTAATTCACCAACTTTGAAATTTTTACCACGAACTACGAGGTTTTGATCCCTCATTTTTATGTTGGTACGTAGGCACAAGACCGAAGGTCTTGTCAAACACAAAATATAAACAATGAATTCTTTTCTCATCCCCACGCTCTATTTTTTTTCAAACATCATTTATACCAAAAACACATGCACACATAAAAAGGGCTCCCTAGGAGTACCTAAGAGACTTTGGATGCTAACACCTTCTCTCTGTGTAACTGACCCCATTACCTGTAATCTCTGGCATTTTATTAGTTTTGATTTAAAAACTTCTTATCTTTGGGTTTTGTTCGTACTTTTCCATTTTCCTTTGGAAACAATAAAAGCGTGGTGGTGACTCTGGTTTTATTTATGTTAAGCTTATCCATAGCTTGATGGTCATGAATTTACCGCTACAGCTAGCACTGAGACTGAAGGAATCCGTTCGTGTGGACTGAGTAGAGGCGTTGTCCCCATTCAACGCCCATGATCACTCCTTAGATCTGCATCAAAGGTTTCAATCACCATAATAGGTAACGATTTCTATCATTGATCATGCCCATTCGTAAGGATCACTAAAGGAAAATTTTTAATTTCCGCTGCATTTTGGATTGCAATTTTCCTTCATATTGGTACTTTGCTAATGAATATTCCAAACATATGATAGGGGAAAAGTCTTATCTTGAAGAGCTAAAACCTTAATCAAACGACTATGTTACTTTTGGTGATGGTGTGAAAGGTAGAATCCAAGGCATATGCAAACTAGTGTGTCCTGGTCTTCCTAGCCTTAAGAATGTGCTTCTGGTAGAAAGCTTGACTACCAACTTGATTAGTATAAATCAGCTTTGTGATCAAGGTCTTAACGTAAGCTTCAATAAGTTATAATGTGTTATCTCTAGTGAAGAGCAAGAAGTGGTTATGAAAGACCCAAGGTCTAAGGATAATTGCTATTTGTAGATATCTTAGAGTAGAGAAGATCCCTCAACTTGTTTGATGATAAAAGTTGATAAGACCAAGCTGTGGCATAAAAAACTTGGTCACCTCAATCTCAAGAGCATGATGAAGATTGTATTTAAAGAAGCTATAAAAGGATTTCCTAAACTCAATATTGAAGAAGGTAAAGTCTGTGGGTAGTGCCAAATAGGCAAGCAAACCAAGATTCCCCACAAGAAGCTCCAACATCTTGCCACCACAAAGGTTTTTGAACTTTTGCATATGAACTTAATGGGACATATGCAAGTAGAAAGTCTAAGAGGGAAAAGATATATCTTTGTCTGTATGGATGATTACTAAAGATTCACTTGGGTAAAGTTCATTGGAGAAAAACTTGACACATTCTAGGTATTCAAAGAGCTATTTCAACTTCTTCAAAGAGAAAAAGGGATTGGGATAGTGAAAATAAGAAGCGACCATGGTACATAGTTTAAAAATTATATATTCTCTAAGTATTTTTCTTCAGAAGGTATTGGTCACGAATTCTCAACTCCTATCACCCCTCAACAAAATGGGGTGGTGGAAAGAAAGAATAGAACTCTTCAAGAGTCAGCCAGAATTATGTTACATGCTATGAAACTTCCTTACTATTTCTAAGCTGAAGCAAAGAACACAGCCTATCACATTCATAATAGAGCGACTATTAGATCTGGGACTAAAGAAACTCAATATGAGTTATGAAAAGGAAGAAAGCAAAATGTCAAGTACTTCTATGTCTTTGGGAGAAAGTGATACATCTTGGTAGACCGGGATCAAAGAATAAAGATGAATCCTAAGAGTGATGAAGGAATCTTCCTTGTAAAGTGTATAATTAGCACACCAAGTCCATGATGGATTCCATAAATATGGTCATTGATGAAACTCTTGAGGATAAGGAAGAAGAAGCATATGAGCTTCCTCCACATCAAACTGATGTCCCAGACAATGTTCCTCCCAAGGAGTTCGAGATTATGCCAAAATCATAAGTTCTGATGATCTTAAAATCAATAAGGGACTATAAGTCAGGGTTGAGCAGGATCATCCTATTGAAAATATCATAGGAAATCTCAACGAAGGAGTCATGACAAGTGTAAGACCCCAATTTTGACCCTAAGATCCCTCACGCAATTTCATCATATGCATTAGTATTGGGATCATACTTTGGCATTCTCCTTACCCCTCTCTCATTGGGTTTGTTTTAGGAGAGATCACCAAGCACCATGTGATTGTATCATACTTGTATCTTCTCAATTCACTAACCAAAATACCAAAAATATGTATTTGTATTTGCCTAACTCTTTTGTAGGTAGGGCATGATCATCGAAATTCATCAAGTTCACACTTAGGGTTTGAGACCCTCATGGCTACAAGCATAACCAAGGATTGATCCACAATGTATCTAAGCATCATATATGAGTCCCAATGATCTCTACATGTTATATTGATCAAGTTTTCTTCAAGATTTTGGAAGTGATTTTCCTTGGAAACCCTAGTTTGACTGGGTATCTTAAGTAACTTCTCTAACAAGCTATCTCACCAATTGATCAAATTTATCAAGGGACACTTCAAAATTCATCATCTTATACATATATTATCTACCATGAGCCTAAAAAGTCAATATAATTTAAGGTTAGCAAGTTGGTTGATGGTGGTTGGCCAGATGAATTCATCTGATCAAAATTGGGTCTCCCTAGACCATATCTCCTACAATTTTCCCCATATGAAAATGATTCCAAAATCAAAGTTACTCTAAATGAAATTCCAAACAACTTTCATGTTGAGACCTAGATCTATGTTTTCTTGGAAAATCATTTCTATGTTGAAACATTATAGGTCATTTTGTCCAAACCCTAATTTGAAAGTCAACTTCCCAAGGCCATAACTTGCTCAATTTTTATGAGATGAAAGATTTACAAGTTTCACTATAAAATTAAAGATGTCTACTTCATATTTTATGTTTGGAGTAAGAGCTAGTTCAACTTTTGTGAGCATGTGATATGAGGATACATTATAGGTCATTTTTGACTTATACCTTTGAGCAAGTGATTTTCCTCAACTTCAAAAATAAATAACTCTATCATTATAAATCCAAATGACACGAAATTGGTGACCATTTTGAAGGTATTTAAAATATATACAACTTTGATGAAGACACTTTTCTCATTTGAAGCTCACATAAAACGTTAAACAAGGTGGAATATTGAGATATATGGCTTGACACTTAGAAAAATTTTCAACATGTTGAAATTTCCAAACTTCCACCTCAAAATTCACCATGATCCAAGTTCCAATTGGAAACTTGTCCAACATAAAAGTTGTTCCCCTTGATCTAAGCTTTCAAAAGAACCTAAATTCATGCATTTTGGATAAAGTTTGCTAGGGCTGTGCATGGCTTTAACAGGTCTGCATGATTGGAAGAAATCAAATGCCAAAAATCACATTTCACATTGCCTTGACATCCAATCCTCATTTGAACTTCAGAATGATTGTACTTGGATAAAATTGGATTGCTTTATGGGCCTGTACACACCCATGCAAGCTTATGCATGAAATTTCCAAATTTAGCAATTTTTCAAGTGTGAAAATATCAGTCCCAATTGCTATAAATACAAGCCCTTGGAGCTCAATTCAAAGACCTTGCGCGCCAGCTTTGCCCCCCCAATTGAAACCCTAACCATTCAAAGGAAAACCTGAGAATTTTCAACTTGAAAATGAGTTTGAATCTCACTGTTTGGAGATTCAGAAAATCCAGGATCCAAAGCTTTGTACTATTGCCAAACCTCTCCTACAAGCTTCTCAAGTGTGATCAGATCAAGGTTGAAGCAAGCAAGATCCATTTCTGCACATCATTGAAGGTAAATTTCAGAAAACTTCATCTCTTCGATTCTCACTCAATTCTCTTGGATCTTTGGTTGTCTAAAGTCCTACCAATGTAGGCAAGAAGATTGAGTTGCTTTAAGGTCAAATCGAAGCAACTCAGTTGTCACACCTCAAAGTTCAACTCCTCATATATTTTTATATATTTGGAGTTAGTTGAAATTGTTAATACCTTAGGATTGACATTAATTTTGCAAAACAAATAATGTAATCATCTCTGTTGTTTTAATATGTTGGGTTGAAGAAGTTCAACATCTGGACCAACATGTCATGTACGATGTCACGACATCATGCCTGTGACATCGCACATGTGTAGAAAACTGAATTAATTAATTCAGTATATATTCTGGGATTAGCAAGGATATTTAGTGAATATCCTAACTCCCACGTGGAGGTCTTAAAAACTCAATCAGAATATATATAGACTCAAAATAAGGAGATATATATGGAGAGATTCTAGGATTGAAGACCTTGGTTGTAGCAGAAATTTTCTGCTGTATTTGTAACAGCAAAGAACAAGTTTGCTGCGATTTCTGAAGGCCCAAATCCAGTTGGGTGATTAGGTTATAAATAGCACATTGTAACCTAGTTTCTGTAAGCCTCTTAGAATGAATTTTTAGGGGTGTGTGTGAGGTAAACCTCCCAATCTGTGGGAAGGTTACCATGTGTTTCTCAGTGGTCAAAGCTGAGAGTATTTGTAAATCAAAGCCTGTAGGCAAGAGTGATTATGTTCTTGAATGAAGCTGTGAAGCAAGTTCAAGGTGTGTTAACATTACATTGTATTTGTAGTGATAGGAATGGAAACTGGAGGTTTCTATCTAGGAGTTCCTAGGTATAGATTGCATTGGGTAGGGATTAAGTGAAGGGTTGTAAACGGGGGAGTTTAACTCTGAATTAATACTGCTGATAGTGGATCTTCTTCCTGGCTTGGTATGCCCCCAGACGTAGGTCGTGTTGGACTGAACTGGGTTAACAATTTCCTGTGTTTGTTTTCCTTCTGTATGTTATAATCCTTCTGCCATAACACAGCTGGTATTCCAGTCTGCTTGTCAAGATGATAACAGACCTGGTACATAGCCTTCCGTTGAATGTCAATCAGAATGTCTTGACATTCATCATTGACATCATATATTGAATAATAGGCAAGTTGGCTTCTATGCTTCAGTTCAGTATATATTTAAGTCTGGTTTTCAAGTGGAAAACAGACCTGGCTAAAGGATCAGTGTGAAACTGTCAAACTGGATGTCTAGACAGTTGTTCATGTATGCTGATACTGAATTAGAGACTGGTTGGTCTTTTACAGTACAACAAATTTAGCATAGTCTGGTTTGTTTAGGAACATAACAGAATCAACATGCTGTATATGTTCTGACTATCAAACTGAATGTTGTGACATTCATTCCTGACCGCATGTGCTAAAGTGTAGGATGATTAGTTTTTCTGTTACAGCATTTTTCTCAGGCTATTCTTTAGGAATCCAACAGCTGAGCTAAAATCCAGGAAACCAACTACTACCCTACAATTAATGAACCTAACAAATGGCCTATTTGTTAGCAATCTAATAAGTGGTAATTAGATTAATGTATTCAACCTTATTTCAGGAAATACAAGTAAAAGGCAAACATACTGGACTAATGTAACAGATGATGTCCAAACCAATACTAAGACATCATGCTGATAACTGTGTAGGAAAACAACAGAAGTGAGTACTATGATTGATCTCTGCTGAGTTTGTATATCAGATGCACAGGACTAGGGGTTCCTTCCCTCTAGGGTGACATAGAAGGAGATGTCGTGACATCTGTGAAAGAGTGCGTCAGTACAGGGTTTTTAATGTGTTAACTGTCTTGCTGTATTAGCTACAATGTTAGATCAGATGTCATGACTTGGAGTAGAACATCTGAATTCTGACTACGCCAGAATTTCAGAAATTGAGGTCAGATTCGTGCTCTAGGTCATTTTTTCTTTCAGATCATGTCCTCCTTTTTTATTTTGGTGATGGTTGAGGGTGGACCAGTCCGGTGAGGTCCACCGGAGAAGAAGACCGGAGCTCTGGCTCCGGCGGTGTGTTGGCACGTCTCCAGTCCACAGGATCCATTTGAAATATTTTAATCTTAGGCGTTGGTTTTGATTACCACGCGTGTGGTGCACTGACTTGGTTCCACCATGGAACGCGCATTTCCATCCACTTGATCTGCCACCTCAATTAATGAGGGAGATCAAGTGGCTCACGTTTTTTTGATTTTTTGATTTTTGTTTTAATTCATTTGATTTTCATTAATTTATATTAATTTTAATATTGATCCAAATAATATGAGAGTTTCACCAAAAAATTTCAAATAATTCCCTATTTCATATTTTGAATTAAAATTATTTTTTGGACCATTTTTAATATTTTTCATGATTTAATTGGTTTTGTGATTATTCTTAATTGTTTAAAAATACTGTTAAGTCTTTAAAAATACTGAATTTTTTTCTCCAAGGTCCTTTGACCTTGTTTGACCTATGATAAATCTCATTTCCATTTCTTTGGTGTTTTGATGAGGTTTTAGGAATTTAACAAACCATATTTAATTTAAATGCATTATTTTAGTATTTTTTAAATTGAATAAATGCCAAATAATTGTGTTGACCTCTTGTGATGGTTTGTGTAAGTTTGACTTGTGTTGTTGGGCTTTGGTCAAGGTTGATTTGACTTTGCTAGGTTAATATCATTGGATTAGGGGATTGATGGAATGTACATTCCATCTTCCAAAATGAATGAATGATATTAACTTGTTAAAAGTCCTCCTTTGACCAATTTGAGTTATGATCCCTTCCCCTCCATCTTCATCTAATTCCCCTTCTTTATACATTCGTTTCATTTGGCCTATGACATCTCAAAATCCTAAGGCTAGTTAATTGCAAAATCAACATAAGTATGGATGAGATTAGGCCACCTCTTTTGCATATTCTTTTTGCGTGTGGTATGTTTCATGAGCATAGTCCATTATACTATGTCTCTAACATGCATTAACACCAAAATTCTATTGCCCGACCTCAAATAGTTGTGACTTCTACATAAGTTCAATTACGATTGCTTAACATAGCACTAAATTTTTGACACAAAAGGCACACCATTCTAGTTAGTGAGATTGTAAGTCTCCCCTCTTTCATGGTATTGTGTGGAAACTTGGCCTTTTTTCCTTCCTTTGGAAGATGTCTTGACTCAAGGATTCATGCTTGTGATAAGTGGGTGGTGTGTTCTCCAAAGAATGACTTAAAACAAAAAAAAGCAAAAGCAATACAATACTAACTTCTAATTCATTAACAACTAACATTTAATTTCAAGCCATTTACTTTTAATGCACTTTAATTATTAAGCTCTATTCATTTGCCATTATTCATACCATTCTAATTGTTTATGTTAATGTCATTTTCACTTTGTCCACTTGGACCATATTGTGTGATATATCTTGTTTGTGTATATTTTGTTTGCTTGTGTGGTCTTTGGCCATTAATGTACATAATAAGAAATAAAAACCCTAAAAAACTATTGTGTGGACTGTTGGATTGATCTTGGACAATTGGACTTAGAATCTAGGCAACATTCCTATGCTAAAGGACTTTGCCAATGCCAACTTTCATGTAACCAAGTACTTGCAATTTGAAACTTTATCTGATACATCATTGAAGATTCCTTTGAGTTCATCTGCTACATGATCATTATGAAGCTGTTATTTTGAACCTTTGACTTGTGGAATTCATCTGCTACATGGGCTAATTTGAAGAAGATCATGGAGTGGCTAGGATTGGATGAGGCTATCTTTATTTGATGCCTTGCTCTTCAAGATAATATTGTATGCATTGTTTGTGGCTTGACTCTAATATCCAAGTGAATTTGGGTTTCTATAAGACATTCTTGTCTATTGGATTGCTACCCATTGGTTAGATCTTTTCAACTCTTAACTTTTAATTTTGTGCTTAGGATTAGTCTCTTCATCTCCTCCCCGTCTCTTTAATTTCAAAATCTCTCCCTCCTTTTAAAAATTCTTCTTTGCTTGAACTAGTTTTGTTCTAATCTTTGACCACTTTGCAAACTAGAAACTTTGGCCATATGCCATTGCATTTTCAAACTTCTTTTCTTAATCAAACTTGTAAATAGACTTAATTATACTTGACCTAAACTTTCAAAAATCCAAAAAAGAATTAACTAATTCAAATCATTTTGTTTGGCCTTCGTGCCTTTCAAACTTAATTTTTTGTTAAAAACAATGCATCCACTTTGAAATTTGTATCACGCACTACGAGGTTTTGATCCCTTATTTTTATGTTGGTATGTAGGCACAAGTCTGAAGGTCTTGTCAAACACAAAGATATAATTAATGAATTCTTTTCTCATCCCGCCATCCTATTTGTTTGTATACATCACTTTATATAAAATACATATGCACACAAAAAAGGGCTCCCTACGAGTACCTAGGACACTTTGGGTGCTAACACTTTCCCTCTGTGTAACCAACCCCCTTGCCCGTAATCTCTGACATTTTATTAGTTTTGATTTGAAAACTTCTTACTTTTGGGGTTTTTTCGTACTTTTCCCTTTTCCCTTGGAAATAATAAAAGCGCGGTGGCGACTCTGGTTTTATTGGTGTCTAGCTTATCCATAGCTTGATGATCATGAATTTACCGTTACAGAAGTTAAGTGGTGACTCTGATGGGGAGTAGTCTCCAGTGGGTATAACCTACTTTTTTGTGTGTATATATTTGTATATATGTGATGTATGTTTGTTTGTATGATATAATCTGCTTGTTGTGCTTGGTGATCTCTGAGTGGTGAGATAAGTTCTAACCCGAACTTGAGTGCAATTAAGATAGGAGGATGGTATAGTCATGTTCAACTTGTGTGGAGTAGTCCTTAAAAAGTTGTCTTGAGATCCATATGCTCAGTGGAGACTCTTTTGGATTTTGAAATGTCACACAAGTATTTGTGGTTAGGCATTACTATCTCTAATTTGGGTCCGAGAAGCTAAGGATCGTAGAACATTTACCCCTTATTGGCCTATTTAGGACGTAGTGCGGAGACTGTTCAAGTCTAGACTTGATAACAGTTGTTACATGATACTACACTCAGACGAGTTTCTCTTGAGAATATTATGGGTAGATGAGTCAGTCATCTTAACTTGTAATATCCGATAGATGGAATTAAGACTCTGGGAACTTTTTAGAACATGATCTACAAGTTTTTATCCTTAGTTCACTCCTTTGGGATGGTTCTTACCCAGACTCCGTGCTCGTGACGTACAACAAACCCTTGATTCTTGGTTGATCCAATCAAGTCTTGTCAATATCAATGGAACTTGGGTGTTGATAAGGTGAAAACCATAATCCACCAAAATGGATGATTGATGTTGACAATGACGTGATTCATCCCTTGACCTTTGTTTGTTTTCCTTGTGTGTGATCCCTTATTTGTGATTGTTGCATTCATGCATTCATGCGCATCATAACATTCATCACACGAAAATTTCAAGGAACTGAGGTATTATTTGCAAATATTTTCAAACCATGGATTATGGACGAAGGTACACTAAGAAGTACAGTTTCAGATGTCCCAACTTGAAAGAGTTAAGGAAGCTAGCATCTTTTGTATTAGATCCCTTAGACTTCAAACAACGTCATGGGAAACTTTTGTCTATCTTGTCTGCTGATGTGGTTGAAGGACTTCTGAGTGTATTGGTACAATTCTATGATCCTCTCTATTGTTGTTTCACTTTCCCAGATTATCAGCTTGTGCCTACATTTGAGGAGTATGCCCATCTCATGGGGATACCTGTTTCTAGTAGGGTGCCTTTTAGTGGATTGGAAGAGATTCCTAGATCTCATATTATTGTTGAAGCTCTTCACTTGAAGAAGTCTGAGATAGAGGCTCATTGGGTGAAGAAAGGAGGATTGTTTGGATTGCCATCTGATTTCCTCATCAAGGAAGCTACTTCTTTTTCTCAAGCCGGTAGTGTGGACGCTTTTGAAGCTATATTTGCGTTGCTCATTTATGGATTAGCTTTGTTCCCTAACATTGACGGTTTTGTTGATGTTAATGCCATTAGACTTTTCTTGATTGGGAATCCTGTGCCTACTTTGTTGGGTGATATGTATTTCTCTTTGCATCTAAGGAATTCTAAGGGTGGTGGGACCATTGTCTGTTGCATTCCTCTTCTATACAAGTGGTTTATTTCGTACTTGCCTCAGATACCTGCTTTTGTGGAGAACAAACAATGTCTGCAGTGGTCTCAGAGACTTATGTCTCTCACTAATGATGATATAGTTTGGTATGATCCTTCTTTGAATAGTTTGGAGATTATTGATTGTTGTGGTGAATTCTCTAATGTGCCTCTCATTGGTACACAAGGAGGAATTAACTACAACCCTACTTTGACTCGTCGTCAACTTGGGTTCCCCTTGAGAGATAAACCTAATAACACTTTGTTAGAAGGTCTTTTCTATCAAGAAGGTAAAGATACCGAACATTTGAAGCAGAAGATTATGCATTCTTGACATAATGTGCATAGGAAGGGAAGATTCGAGCTTGGTCCGTGCAATTGTGTAGCTTTGGAAGCTTACACTCTTTGGGTGAAGAAGAGAGCTTTGGAGTTGAAGATGCCTTATCTTTGTGAAAGACCTGTGTCTATGGTTGTGGTTGAGTAATTAACTCTCCCTAACCAAGATGTAGAGGAGTTGGAAGACGCACTCGCCAAGATGAAGCAAGATAAAGATATGTGGGAAGAGCGTTTCCGTGCTTTTAGCAAGAAGCATGAAGAGTTGCAATTGGAGTCTAAGGACAAAGATGAACTTATTGAGCTACTTGAAGACCAAGTGACAAAGAGATAGAGAGAGCCAGAGGTTTCATGTTCTAGCATGCCTCAGCCTTCCGTTGCTTGGAAGAAGATTGTTGATCAGCTTGTCCTCGAGAAGACTCAGATGAAGGCTTCTTTTGAGACCGAGATTCGACGCATTCGAAGGAAGCACGCGCCTTCAGCCAAATCTTCTGACGTTGTAGGGATCCTTAGGATGACTGGTCTCCTTTTCTCTTGTATTTTAATTTTTTTGGTTTCTGAAGTTGTACTCAATGTAATCCTTCCAATTATATAAATGAAAAGAGATTTTTATGGTCATATCAAATTGTTGCAATTATTGTTAAGTATATATATATATATATATATATATATATATATATATATATATATATATATATATATATATATATATATATATATATATATATATATATATATATTTGTAAATGATATAGTAAGTTCCTTGGAAATAAAAATAAACAAACAAGCATTGCATTTCATGCATCATTTGCATAAGCAGGTTTCTCTTTCGCTAGATATCTCATTGGTGTTTCTTCTGTGCTTCGGCCAAGCTGACTCATCGGTACAGTGCTCGTGCCGATCATCTGAGAATCATGGAACATATTAAGCAAGAGAACATAGAGTTGAAGGACGAGATCGCTCGACTAACTGCCATGATGGATTCAGTATTGGCTGCTTAGAGTCAATCTTCTCCAACGTCCGCAACTCCTCCTCCTTAGAGGATTGTTATTTCAGAGGTGGCTACCTCTACCATGCCTGCTGCTACCGCTCACTTTGTGCCTGCTATGCCTGCCGGATTCCCGTGGGGAATGCCGTCGAATTTCGTGCCTGAAGACTTTGCGCCTACTTTTACTTCTATGTCGGTATCTAGCTCGGTCATGTTTGTGCCACCTCCCATTGTGTACACCTTGCCTCGTGTAGAGGATACCATTAACCATTCCGAGCCGTCTGAGGGCCCAGATATTTATGAGAAAATGGATGAAATGAAGGATCAATTTCTTGAGCTGCACAAGGAATTGAAGACGTTGAGAGGTAAGGACTTTTTTGGGAAAAGTGTTGTTGAGTTATGTCTGGTGCTGAATGTGAAGATTTCGGTGAAGTTCAAAGTGCTTGACTTTGAAAAATACAGAGGGAACACATGTCCGCTCAGTCATCTAGTGATGTATGCCCGTAAAATGTCTACCCAAACTGACAATGATCAATTGTTGATACACTACTTCCAAGACAGTTTGACCGGTGTCGCGCTCCATTGGTATATGGGGTTGGACAGTGCAAGTATTTGCACTTTCAACGACTTGGGAGAGGCTTTTGTCAAATAGTATAAGTATAATGTGGATATGGTGCCTGATAGATACAAATTGAGGTCTATGTCTTAGAAGGATAAGGAGACATTCAAAGAGTATGCGCAAAGGTGGAGAGAATTGGCTACTCAGATCACTCCTTCTTTAGAGGAGAAAGAGATGACAAAGATCTTTCTGAAGACCCTGAGTTCATTTTATTATGAATGTATGATTTCCAGTGCCCCCAGTGACTTTACCGAAATGGTAAACATGGGGATGAGGCTTGAGGAAGGTGTCCGAGAAGGACATTTGTCAAAGGAGGAAGCATCATCAAGTAAGAGATATGGCAGTAGTTTTGGGAAGAAGAAAGATAGCGAAGCTAATGCAATTTCTAGTGGGAGGCAGAGGAGGCCTTAGATTAGAAGACATCAACCACCCCGTCAACATCATCATCAATTATCTTCAGTCATTCCTGTATTTTCAGCAAATCACTCAGTACCAATTCAACAACAACAACGTCAACAACAACAACCGCAACAATGCACAAACACTTACAACAACAACAACAATACCAACAATCATCACCAACAAAACTTTGGGAGGAAGAAGGTCTCTTTTGACCCGATTCCTATGAATTACGATGAACTGTACCCATATTTGGTTCTCAAGAACCTACTCCAACCAAGAAACCCGCCACAAATTCCAGAACCACTTCCATGGTGGTACAAGCCTGAACTCCATTGTGCTTTTCACCAAGGAGCACCCGAACATGACATTGAGAACTACTATCCTCTCAAGTATGAGGTTCAAAAGCTGATAAAGAATGGAATGATGTCCTTTGAGGACCATGCGCCAATCGTGAAAGCAAATCCACTGCCCGCTCATGGGGATTCTTCTATTAATATGGTGGACGGTTGTCCTGGGGAGTTTAAAGTGTTTGATGTTCATTTCATCCGGAGGTCCTTGGGGACAATGCATAAGGACATTTGTATGGTAAGTGATTGTGAGCATGACCATGATGGTTGTGCTATTTGCAGTATCAACCCGATAGGTTGTGAGATTGTGAAAAGGGACATCCAGCGGTTGATGGATGAAGGCATGATCCAAATTGTTCAATCCAGTCATGTAGATGACGATGTGAATGTCATAGTGCCCGTTTTCAAGAATCCCAAGAGAGTGGTGATTCAATACGACAACAGTAACAGTAACATCGTCAACAACAGATCGGTATCGCCGTTGGTCATACGGTTAGCGGGTCTAGTCCCGTATTCATCCGATAAAGCTATTCTATATCAGTACAATGCAACAATGATGAAGGATGGTCAAGAGGTCCCGTTGCTTACGATCATCTCTGTAGTGAGCATTGCTGATGTTACCAAAGTGACCCGAAGTGGTCGTGTGTTTGGGCTGGTGTTCCCAAAAGACAAAGAAGAATCAGCTGTCAGTGAGGAGGTGGAAGTGCCTATTGTAGATCCGATTAGTGCTTCAAAGTATAAGTCTGGTGAATCCAGCAATTTGAAGGCTAATGATGATGATGAGGTACTTCGTCTGATCAAGAAGAGTGAGTTCAATATGGTGGAGCAGCTGCTCCAAATCCTCTCAAAGATTTCAGTACTGTCTCTGCTTATGAATTCAGAAATGCACAGAGAAGCACTGCAAAAAGTTCTTGAGCAAGCACTTGTGGAACATGATGTTACGATGAATCAGTTCGATCATATTGTGGCTAACGTCACTTCCTGCAACAATCTCAGTTTCTATGATGAAGAACTCCATGAGGAGGGTAGAAATCATAACTTGGCTTTGCATATCTCTATGAATTGCAAATATGATGCTTTGTCTAATGTGCTTGTTGACACCGGGTCGTCATTGAATGTGCTTCCGAAGTCAATTCTATCAAAGTTATCATATCAAGGAGCGCCCCTGAGGTATAATGGTGTAATCGTCAAAGCTTTTGATGGTTCACGCGAAATAGTGATAGGTGAAGTGGACCTTCCAGTGAAGATATGTCCGAATGATTTTCAGATTACTTTTCAAGTAATGGATATCCATCCGGCCTACAGTTGTCTATTGGGAAGGCCATGGATCCACGAGGCGGGAGCTGTTACCTCCACATTGCATCAGAAGCTCAAATTTGTAAAGAATGGGAAGCTTGTTATCGTTGGTGGGGAAAAGGCGTTGTTGGTTAGCCACCTGTCATCTTTCTCTTACGTTGAAGCTGAGGATGAGGTTGGAACTCCGTTCCAAGCCTTATCTATTGCTGCTGAAAAGAGAGTTGGGGCACCTATGTCCTCATTGAAAGATGCAAAGAAGATTATTGAAGAAGGCAATGTTGATTAGTGGGGGCGCATGGTAGAGGTCTCCGACAACAAAGGAAGAACCGATCTGGGTTTTCAGCGAGGTTCATCAATTGCAAGGTCTGAGGATATGCAACTTAGCTTCCGTAGCGGAGGGTTCATTCATGATAATGAACAACACTTAGCTGCTGTGCTAGAGGATGACGAAGAGGAAGACTGCACCAATTTTGTGACGCATGGAAAGGCTTGCAACAATTGGACTGCTGTTGATATTCCTGTTATTTTGCATCAATCTAAGTAATTGCTTTTATATGTTTAAAAAATCCTTCTCCTATGCCTAAGGGAGAAGTGAACATTGTTTGGGCATTTTGAAATTGATCATTAATAAAATTAATTCTATTCGTCCACATCTATGATGTTTTGTTTTTACTTTTTGCTTTATTCTGAAAATGGTAAGCACAAAAAACATAAATAAACGATATAATTGTCCATTTGCATAATATTTGGTCACAAATTCACTTCTCTAAAATTAAAATATCAAATCATTATGCAGGTTGCTTTCTAACCCCATTGAATACAATGATCCTTATCCTTCTCCAAATTTTGAATTCCCCGTGTTTGAGGTCGAGGAGGAAATTGATGAAGAAGTGAGTGATGAATTATCTCGTCTTCTTGAGCATGATGAAAAATCCATTCAGCCATTCGAAGAGTAGATTGAGTTAGTCAACTTGGGTTCCGAGGATGACGTAAAGGAAGTCAAGATTGGGTCTCGACTGTGTCCAGATGTTAAGAAGGGGTCGATTGATCTGCTTCGAGAGTATTCAGATGTGTTTGCTTGGTCCTATCAAGACATGCGTAGTTTGGATTCTGAGATTGTGGAGCATAGGTTGCCGTTGAAGCCAGAATGCCCGCCAGTCAAGAAGAAGTTGAGGAGAACGCATCATGATATGGCTGTGAAGATTAAAGAGGAGGTGCAAAAGCAAATTGATGCCGGTTTCCTTGTGACCGCTGAGTATCCACAATGGGTGGCCAATATTGTGCCTGTGCCGAAGAAAGATGGAAAAGTTCGCATGTGTGTTGACTATAATGATTTGAATAAAGCCAGTCCGAAAGATGATTTCCCTATACCACACATTGATATGTTGGTAGACAACACTGCTAAATTCAAAGTCTTTTTGTTTATGGATGAATTTTCCGGATATAATCAGATCAAGATGGCACCCGAAGATATGGAGAAGACCATATTCATTACACCTTAGGGAACATTCTGTTATAGAGTGATGCCTTTCGGTTTAAAGAATGCAGGTGCAACTTACCAGAGAGCAATGACCACTCTTTTTCATGATATGATGCATAAAGAGATTGAAGTTTATGTCGATGACATGATTGCTAAATCAATTGATGAAGAGGAACATGTGAAGTCAAGCCTCTCTATGATGAATGTTTTTGATGAAGACAAAACTCCAAGCAACAAGAAGGCAAAGATTTTATTCAATGATAAAGCATCTTGATTCAAGAAGTTAAGCTTTTCACTTCAAGAAGGTATAATGAGAATACTTACCTTCACTAAAGTCTTAGATGCTTAAGTATTCATATGGATATTGCATAACTTTTCATAGTGCATAGAAAATGTCTTAGAATCATATTTTTCATTGGGTAAATCTATTTACCTATAAGGGAATCGATTTACCACTGAAGCTTTCATATTTTTTAAAAAGAAAAAATTGATTTTTTCACTTAGGTAAATCGATTTACCTATAAGGGAAATCAATTTACCACTGGAGTCTTCATATTTTTTAAATGCAAAGAATAAATTTTTCACTTAAGTAAATCGATTTACCACTTAGGGAAATCGATTTACCACTGGAGCATTACATTTCCAGAAGCGAAATTTTAAGTTTTTTAACTAGGTAAATCGATTTACCTCTTAGGGAAATCGATTTACCACTGAAAGATTTTGAAAATTTTTTAACGTTGCAACAGGGTAATCGATTTACCCATTATGTAAATCAATTTACCACTGTGCGTTTCTGAAAAATCAGTGGTTGTTCATACACCTCTTCATGCACCATTTCATGGAATCTTTTCATTTCATCTTTGACAATTGTTCATGATTCTTTCAGAACATTACCATGTTTCATTTGAGGTGTTATGTGCATATAAATACATGATCTTTCAAATTCAAATTTCACCTCTTCCAATCAATCTCTTAGAATTTTCAAAATTCACACTTATTGTTTTAAATCTTCATTCAAGATTTTTCTGCATATTTTCATATCATTCAAAACAGAAAATTCTTGAGCAATCTAATATTTTTGTATGGTGAATTATTTTCATTGGAAGAGAAGATCAAGAAAATTGATATATCACTTTGAGTGATCATTATACTACAAGCTTTACATTCAATCCATTATTGTAATCCATATCTTATTTTTTTAGAGTTGTTAAAAAAAATAAGATTGTGTGTTTTGTAAACACCTTGCTGTCCAGGATTGTTGGAAGCAAGAGAGTTGAGTTTGAGAGGATTGTTCTCATATATACTTGGTGAATCACAAGAGGATGTTCTGGGTGGTTGTGTCTGTCATGTACAAGTCATAACAGATAGTGGATTCTCTTTCGTGTTGAAAGGGGAGTGAAGTACTCTCGATCTGTGAGGGGAAGCACTATACATCGTGGTGTTCTTTACTTTCTGCACTTTACCTCTTTTTCATCACATAAGCATCTCAAGAAAGTAAAACTCAATAATCCGTGGAAAATCCAGAAAATCGTCTAAGTGCCCCATTCACCCCCCCCCCCCCCCCCCTCTCTAAGGCACTCCTTAAACTTACAAAACATGTTGAGCATTTGCTGAAGTTATTCCAGCGTTTGAGAAAATATAAACTCCGCTTGAATCCCAATAAGTGTACTTTTGGTGTTCGTTCTGGTAAGTTGTTGGGCTTTATTGTCAGCGAGAAGGGTATTGAAGTTGATCCTGCCAAGGTCAAAGCAATACAAGAGATGCCTACGCCCAAAACTGAGAAGCAAGTCAGAGGTTTTCTCGGCCGCTTGAATTATATTTCCAGATTCATTTCACACATGATTGCCACATGTGCGCCTATATTCAAGCTTCTTCAGAAAGATCAGTCTTGTGATTGGACCGAAGACTTCCAGAAAGCTTTTGACAGTATCAAAGAATATCTGCTTGAACCTCCGATATTGTCTCCACCTGTCGAAGGAAGACCATTGATCATGTATTTGACTGTGCTTGAAGATAGTATGGGTTGTGTTCTAGGTCAGCAAGATGAGACTGGAAATAAAGAATTCGCGATTTATTACCTCAGTAAGAAGTTCACCGACTGTGAGACTCGGTATTCTATGTTAGAGAAGACTTGTTGTGCATTGGCTTGGGCTGCTAAGCGTCTGCGTCAGTATATGTTGAATCATACCACTTGGTTGATATCCAAAATGGATCCAATCAAGTATATATTTGAGAAGCCTGCTTTAATTGGGAGGATTTCCCGTTGGCAGATGTTGTTATGAGAGTATGATATTGAATACTGATCTCAGAAAGAAATCAAAGGTAGTACATTAGCTGACCATTTGGCTCACCAACCAATTGAAGATTATCAATCAGTGCGGTATGATTTTCCTGATGAAGAGATCTTGTACTTGAAAATGAAAGATTAGGATGAACCATTGCTTGAAGAAGGGCCAGAACCTGGTTCCCATTGGGGCATGGTATTTGATGGAGCTGTTAATCAATATGGTAATGGCATTGGGGCAATGATCATTACTTCTCAAGGCACGCACTTTCCATTTACAGCTAGATTGACTTTCAAGTGTACAAACAATATGGAAGAATATGAAGCTTGCATTATGGGGCTTGAAGAGGCCATTGATCTCAGAATCAAGCACTTGGATGTCTTTGGAGATTCCGTTTTGGTTGTAAATCAAATCAAAGGTGAATGGGAGACGAATCAACCTGGTTTGATACTGTAAAGAGATTATTCGAGGAGGATTTCAACTTTCTTTACAAAGGTTGAGTTTTATCATATCCCTCGAGATGAAAACCGGATGGCAGATGCTCTTGCAACGTTGGCGTCAATGATCGTAGTGAAGTATTGGAATGAAGTTCCTAATTTGACGAGAAGCCGTGGTATTACGACATCAAATGTTTCCTCAAAAATCAGATTTACCCGTCTAGGGCATCTTTGAAAGATAAGAAGACTTTGAGAAGATTAGCCGACAATTTCTACTTGAATGGTAATGTACTGTACAAAAGAAACTTCGACATGGTTCTGCTCAGATGCGTGGACAGACTCGAAGCAGACTTGTTGATGACTGAAGTGCATGAAGGCTCCTTTGGTACTCATTCCAATGGACATGCAATGGCAAAGAAGATGTTGGGAGCAGGTTACTATTGGCTGACAATGGAATCTGACTATTGCAAGTTTGTGAGAAATGCCACAAGTGTCAAATTTATGCGGATAAGATTCATGTTCCTCTGACACTATTGAATGTTATTTCTTCCTCATGGCCCTTATCCATGTGGGGAATTGAAATTATTGGGATGATTGAGCCCAAAGCTTCGAACAGACATCATTTCATTTTAGTGGCAATTGACTACTTCACAAAATGGGTTGAAGCGACATCATATGCAAATGTAACCAAGCAAGTTATTGTAAGCTTTATCAAGAATCAGATTATATGCCGGTATGGTGTGCCAAGTAAGATCATTACTGATAATGGATCTAACTTGACCAATAATATGGTGGAAGCTCTTTGCAAAGACTTCAAGATTGTACATCATAATTCTTCTCCCTACAGACCCAAGATGAATGGGGTTGTTGAAGCTGCAAATAAGAACATCAAGAAAATTATTCAGAAGATGGTTGTCACATATAAAGATTGGCATGAGATGCTCCCATTTGCTTTGCACGGGTATCATACATCCATCCGCACTTCAATAGGGGAAATCCCTTTCTCTCTTGTATATGGTATGGAAGCAATTCTCCTCATAGAGGTCGAGATTCCTTCATTACATGTACTCATGGAAGCCAAGTTGACTGAGGCTGAATGGTGTCAGACTAGGTTTGATTAGTTGAATTTGATAGAAGAGAAGAGATTAACTGCCATGTGTCATGGTCAGTTATATCAGCAGAGGATGAAGAAATCTTTTGATAAGAAGGTCAGATCTCGTGTATTTAGAGAAGGTGAGCACAACCTTGTGCTCAAGAAGATTTAATCTTTCAAACCAGATGCTAGGGGATAATAGACTTCTAATTATGAAGGCCCATATGCTGTTAAGAGAGCCTTTTCAGGCGGTGCTTTGATTCTTATAACTATGGATGGTGAAGAGTTCACTTGTCCTGTGAATGCATATGCAGACAAGAAATACATCGCCTAAAAAAGAAAAGAACAACTCGCTAAGTTGAAGACCCAAAAGGGCGGCTTAGGCAAAAAAGGAGCGTCTCGGTGGATTGAAAACCTGAAAGGGAGATCCAGGCAAAAGTTAGAGACATAAAACAGAAAAATTTATCCCAATAAATTGAGTACCCCACCTTGGGGAAATTTATGCAAAAATTAGGGATTATGGCAAGTAACTGCATGCTGCTGATCGTCCAGTATTGGAGAAACTTTGTTGAGCACAAAGGTTGATGGTGATTCATTATCCCCAGTGGAGGCCAAAAGCACAACGAACATCAAGAGTTGGTAGAAGGATTAGCAATCAATTGTATTCAATGTAACCCTTTTCCATTTAAATTACCATTTTCAACTTTGTAAAGATCTATGGCGTCTTGTCATTTAGAGACTACCATTCTATTAAATAAAGTTGAGCTTTTATCCAATTGTTTCTACTCTTATTTATTTCAGCCAAATAGTTTTAAATTTTATTATGATCATTTTTGAAATTAAATTTTTTAATCAAAATCATTTTCTTAGACATATAAAAGCAAGAATTTTTCAGAGGCAATTTTAAAGCAATATCAGCAGCATTTCAAAAAACAACAAGTCTTAAGTGTGGAGCTCTATGGGTTCCCCAAAGCAGATAACCCTTAGGGTATCCTTAGCCGAGTTTGTTGATCCAGTTCCCCTGTGGAGTGTTTGATCCCCATCGGAACTTCTATACTTTTCCCAGGTGAGTTGATTGATTCATTCCCCGACAGAGTTTTTGTGCTCCTTAGCAGGGTTGATTTTCTGTTTTGATCTTCAGCAGAGTAAGATCGATTTCCTCACTAGATCACGTTGGTTTCTCCTCCAGTAGCCATCCGACTCACTCCCAGTCAGAGTTTCCTCCT